>NC_140581.1:66837599-67285099 GCF_964204655.1 Triturus cristatus | reverse complement strand
CGCCACAGGGTTTATCTCAGCCCTCCGACTTGGCGACGTGTTAGACTCCTTGTTCAGTGTTTCAAGACGGGTCGGGTGGTAACCGGCATCACTGCAGACCCCTGGCACCTGGCATGGGCTTCCCTGCCTGGCAGCATAACGCGGTCGGGGCACACTGAGAAAGGTCCAACCCAGTCGACAGTCGCGCCATCCCCCCTTCAACTGCCACGGCGTGTCCCGAGTGGCGGCTGGGAACGGGTTCCAGGGGGAGGGCGCGGAGATGCTTGAATCTCCCTCAGTCCCGCAGACACGGCAAGGATGCTGCCAGGGGGGCTCTAACACCCTCCACCGGAGCGAAGGGCCACCTGCCACCCCAAAGCCTTTCCAGCTGACCCGGAGCCAGTTGCGGCACACCGCCGCAGAGGAAATGCGCCATGCGTGGGCCTGGTAGGGCCCGAGCGCTGGTCCCATGGAGGGGATCCGGAACTCCCGGGCCACTGACCTCCCCGCTGCATTGAATCCTCCGGGTGGACTGTACGGACCCCACCCCTTTACCTCTCGACAGTTTCACGCCCTCTTGAACGCTCTCTTCAAAGTTCTTTTCAACTTTGGGCTGCATTCCCAAGCAACCCGACTCTGAGAAGACCCGATCCCGGCATGCTGGGGCCGCTACCAGTCTAACACCGTCCGTGGGGTGAGCCTCCATCAGAAGGACTTGGACCCCCTGAGCGACGCCAGGGAGTCGGTCTTCTGTACGCCACATTTCCCGCGCCTGCTGCCGGGCGGGGATTCGGCGCTGGGCTCTTCCCTCTTCACTCGCCGTTACTGGGGGAATCCTGGTTAGTTTCTTTTCCTTTGCTTAGTAATATGCTTAAATTCAGCGGGATCTGAGGTCGTAGTCGGAAGAAAAATGCCGGAGCGTCAGGGGGAGCCACTGGGGGAGGCCAGGCCCCTGCCAGAGCAGAGCCCAGGCATCCAAGCAGCGCGTGCACCCTCTTTCCCCGGATCGGATCTGGAGGGGGATTGCCCTCCCCGGGAAGCCGGCCACGGAGGTGGGCACCCGAGGTACATGCGTGCTGGCAGCCAGTGGGACACTAAAGATAGCCATGCGTGGCATGCAGCCAAGCGCTCTGGTACGGGCCCAGGGCAGACCGGTTGCAAGGCCCCTTCTCGGGGGCCAGGCGCACCGGCGGCATACCTCAGCGGCAGGACCCGGAGAGGGACCCTGCCACAGGCGATCGGGTGGTCTGACCATGTGGGGTATTCAGAGGAAGCGGAGCTAACCCTGCGACGGCCCCAGCCACGTCTCGGGAAGCCAACCCAATGATGCACTGCCATTCGGTTCCCCCCACAGCGGGGGTCATTCCGGGTGAGCTTGGGTTCTATCTCGGGAGGGCCTACTGCTGCAACCCTCCAAGGGAGGGACAGGGGACAGGGGCCACCCCCTTTCCCCGGTCCCTTGCATTTCATTCGGGTCCTCCCCGGATGGCAGAGGCCCGCCGAAGGCCCGGTCCTCGCCCAAGCACACTATGCAGCCACAGACCGCTGTGCCGGACGGGGCATGCCAGGGCAGGGCCGGGCTCTGTGCCTACGGTATGCTCTGCAGGAGGTAGCCAAGGGCTTTGGGCTGACGCCATCGTCACTCAGGCTATTTCACCGTTAATGATCCTTCCGCAGGTTCACCTACGGAAACCTTGTTACGACTTTTACGTCCTCTAGAGAGTCAAGTTTGATCATCTTCTCGGTGCTCCACCAGGGCCGTTGCTGACCCCGGCGGGGCCGATCCGAGGACCTGACTAAACCATCTAATCGGTAGTACTGACGGGCGGTGTGTACAAAGGGCAGGGATTTAATCAACGCAAGCTTATGACCCGCACTTACTGGGAATTCCTCGTTCATGGGAGATAATTGCAATCCCCAATCCCTATCACAAACGGGATTCAGCGGGTAACACGCTGATCCGTTCAGTGCAGCGCGCGTGCAGCCCCGGACATCTAAGGGCATCACAGACCTGTTATTGATCGATCTCGTGTGGCTGAATGCCACTTGTCCCTCTTAGAAGTTGGACTGCGACCGCTGGGGGTCGCGTAACTAGTTAGCATGGAGGAGTCCCGTTTGTTATCAGGATTAACCAGACAAATCCCTCCACCAACTAAGAACGGCCATGCACCACCACCCACAGAATCGAGAAAGAGCTATCAATCTGTCAATCCTTTCCGTGTCCGGGCCGGGTGAGGGTTCCCATGTTGAGTCAAATTAAGACGCAGGCTCCACTGCTGGTTGTGCCCTTCCATCAATTCCTTTAAGTTTCAGCTTTGCAACCATACTTCCCCCGGAACCCAAAGACTTTGGTTTCCTGGAACCTGCTCAGCGGGTCATGGAAATAACGCCGCCGGATCGCTAGTTGTCATCATTTATGGTCAGAACTACGACGGTATCTGATCGTCTTCGAACCTTCGACTTTCGTTCTTGATTAATAAAAACATTCTTGGCAAATGCTTTTGCTTTTGTTCGTCTTGCGCCGGTCCAAGAATTTCACCTCTAGCGGCACAATACGAATGTCCCCGGCCGTCCCTCTTAATCATGGCCCCAGTTCCAAAAACCAACAAAATAGAACCGGAGTCCTATTCCATTATTCCTAGCTGAAGTATTCAGGTGACCGGCCTGCTTTGAACACTCTACTTATTTCAAAGTGTCCTGGGGCTTCGAACCCCCAGGACACTCAGTCAAGAGCATCCGAGAGGCGGGGGCTGAGACAGGCGGTAGCTCACCTCGTTTCAGACTGCCAGCTCGATCCCAAGATCCGACTACGATCTTTTTAACAGCAGCAACTTTAATATACGCTATTGGAGCTGGAATTACCGCGGCTGCTGGCACCAGACTTTCCCTCCAATGGATTGTCGTTAAAGGATTTAAAGTGTACTAATTCCAATTACAGGGCCTCGAAAGAGTCCTGTATTGTTATTTTTCGTCACTACCTCCCCGAGTTGGGAGTGGGTCATTTGCGCACCTGCTGCCTTCCTTGAATGTGGTAGCCGTTTCTCAGGCTCCCACTCCGGATTCGAACCCTGATTCCCCGTTACCCGTGGTCACCATGGTAGGCACAGAAAATACCATTGAAAGTTCATAGGACAGACATCGGAACGTATTGTCGCCGTCACAGGGATGTGCGATTGACCCGAGGTTATCTAGTGTCACCAAAGTGTCCGGGGGCAAGCCCGGATTAGTCTTGGTCTGATAAATGCATGCATCCAGGAGGTCAGCGCTCATCGGCATGTATTGGCTCCAGAATTACCACAGTTATCCAAGTAACAGATGGAGCGATCAAAGGATGCATTCGCGCATGCGCCCGTATTTTCCAGAAACACTACACTATTTAACACTAACCTGAAGGAAGATGGAGTTTGGTGACCGTCGAAGTTAAACACAACGAAATCCTCGACGCGACCTACCCTAGCTTCCACGACGGTGTGAAGTAAGTGTTGTCCAGTTGAATTCTCTAGTGAAGTGAGCTTGAGAACGTTGGCAAGCGCGCTTCACCTGCTTCGTTAGAACTCAGTGAAGACTAGAACGCTGACCCATGAACGCATCAGCGGCCATGTTAGAAATCCGGCGGCGCCAACACATTCGCTAGCTGAGGGCCCCATGAATTCTCTTACTTGGTTTAGCACAGGAAATGGCATAGATAGTAGTGGGTTCAGGATTACGCGGAGGAAAGCTCCCGTGAACCCTGACAGTACCCCCTCTCAACGGGGTTTCCTCTAAACGGGGTTTATTAGGATACTTTGCGTGAAAAGCCTGAATCAAACGTGGGGCATGGACATTCGAGCTTTTCTCCCAGGATCGCTCTTCAGGTCCAAAACCTTTCCAATCAATGAGATAAAGGAGGTCATTATGGCTCAATTTTGAATCCAAAACTCTTTTCACCTCATATTCAGGTTCTCCGTCAACAAGTATGGGAGCAGGAGGAGATATTTGTCGTAAAGCTGATGGCACTTTTTTAAGTAGGGAGACATGAAAAACTGGGTGAATTTTAGTAGTAGCGGGTAGTGTCAAATGATAAGTTACTGGATTTATGATTTTTTCAATAGGGTATGGACCCATGAATCGTGGTTGGAACTTACGGGTGCCCTTGAGGCATACATTTTTTGTGCACAACCAAACACGGTCTCCAACGTGAAGGATGGGTGTTGGTCGTCTCTTCCGATCATCACAGCGTTTGTAAGACACCTTAGCAGCAGTCAAATTTTGTGTAGCAGATTGATGGGTTTTAAATAAACGTTGGGAAAAATCCTGAACTACGGGGACTTCAATGTCAGTCAAGTGAATGTGTGAGTTAGGATGTCTGCCTGAGGATATGAAAAAAGGGGAGTACCCAGTGGAAACATTTTGAGCATTATTGTGAGCAAACTCAGCAGACCATAAATAGTCAGGCCAATCACCTTCCTCATCAAGTAAATAAAGCCGAAGATATTGTTCCAGCTCTTGATTTGTGCGTTCAGTTTGTCCGTCCGTTTCTGGATGGAAACTAGTGGAATAGCGGTGGTCTATGCCAAAACCTTTTATGTAGGCCTTCCAAAATCGAGATAGAAATTGGGAACCCCTATCAGTGATTAACACCTTAGGAATGCCATGAAGGCGGATTACATGTTGGTTAAAAAGCTGTGACAATTGTTGTGATGTTGGTGTGCCCTTAATAGGTACAAAATGTGCCATTTTACTGAAGGTGTTCACACAGACTAGGATAGTGTCAAAGCCATGAGTGGATGGTAGATCTACAATTAAATCTAATGACACTGTGTGCCAGGGATATGGGGGAATTGGTAGAGGCTGTAAAGGACCTTTTGGTACTTGTCTGTCCGATTTTCCCTGAATGCAAATCTCACAACCCAAAACATACTGTTGAATGTCACTACTCATGCGTGGCCACCAAAATCTCCGTTTTACCAGATCTTCAGTCTTGTGCACACCCTTATGACCCGCTAAGGGATGATCATGACATTCACGTAAGGCTTTAGTTTGAAGGTCGGTGGTGGGTAAGAATAGTGCCTGTCCGTGATAGGGTAATCCGTTCTGCACAGTTCCTAATGGGTATTCTGCTACCCAGTTGTTAATGAGATCAGTAGTCACGTGTTCTCAGATTTGATCTTCAAAAGGTTCCAAGGAAATGGTTCCAATGATTTTGTCTGCTGGAATTATCTGATGATTTTCAACCCTGATACTCTGATGTTCAGTATCCATTCTTGACAAGGCGTCTGCTTTCCCATTTTGTGAACCTGGTCTGTACGTGATGACAAAGTCAAATTCAGCAAAATAGAGTGACCATCGAAGTTGGCGTGGTGTAAGAGTTCTTGCTGACCGTAAAAACTTCAGATTTCTGTGGTCTGTAAATATCGTCACTGTATTCTTAGCGCCCATCAGATAATGCCTCCATTCTTTAAAAGCATCCTTAATGGCTAGAAGCTCCTTTTTCGTGATGGTGTAGTTGCAATCCGCTGGATTAAGCTTACGAGAGAGATACGCTACAGGATGCAGCTGGACGGTTTTTCTATGCCTTTGGGACAATATAACTCCTATGGCAAATTCCAAGGCGTCCGTCTCTAAATAAAAAGGCTCTGTGGGGTCTGCATGAAGTAGAATCGGTGCTGACGTGAAGCTTTTCTTTAATAAGTTGAACGCTTGCTCTGCCTCCTCTGACCAATTGAAAGGAACTCCTTTTCTCAATAGTCTGGTTAAAGGTAAAATCTTTTGAGAAAAGCCATGGATAAATCTCCTATAAAAATTAGCAAAGCCTATGAAGCTCTGGACTTCTTTAATGGTGGTTGGAAATTTCCAGTCCGAGACTGCCTTCACCTTTTGTTCATCCATGGTGATAACAGAAGGCGATAACACGAATCCCAAGAACTCCACAGTGTTAGTGTTGAATAAACACTTCTCTAACTTTACATACAAGGAGTTTTCTCTGAGACGTTGTAATACTGCTCGGACTTGTCTGTGATGTTCCTCTTCTGATTTTGAGTAAATTAGGATATCGTCTATGTAGACGATCACACATAGATCGATGAAGTCACTCAGTACATCATTAATGAAATACTGGAATGCCGCTGGCGCATTGCACAGACCGTACGGCATTACCTGATATTCAAAGAGACCGTATTTTGTCCTGAAGGCCATTTTCCATTCATCACATTCTCACACTCTAATCAGGTGATAGGCTCCCCGAAGATCAAGGCGGGTATAAATCTTGGCTTCTTTAACTTGATCAATCAATACAGAGATAAGTGGTAAGGGGGTAACGATTTTTTATTGTTATTCTGTTAATTGCTCGAAAGTCTATGCAAGTCCGCAGATCTCCCCCCTTTTTGGGCACGAAGAAGAGAGGAGAGGAAACAGGTGATTGGGATGGTCTAATAAAACCGTTTTCAAGATTTTTCTTTATGTATCACTTTAAATGGAGGTTGTCCTTTTCTGTGAGGGCATAAACTCGACTGCATGGTAAATTTGCTCGAGATAAATCTTGCAGTCATAAGGCCGGTGGGGTGGGAACTTTTCTGCCTTGGCTTCATCAAAGACATCCATGAAATCTTGAAGATTTTCGGGAATTTCAGTAGTTTGAAGAACGCATATTGTTCTTCCATTGTCACAAAGTTGTGCCGCCACACTTTTTTCTGACTGTGTTTCAGGCTCAGTAAAACAATGTTTGGCACAATATTCTGAATCCAAGGCTATAGTCCTGGCCCCCCAATCAATTGACGGATTGTGTTCTGTGAGCCTTGGTAGTCCTAAAATAAGTTGAAATTGAGGAGCGTCTATTAGATCAAACTGCAATATTTCTTGATGACCCTCCTTAGTAATTATCTGTACAGGTTCTGTGTGGCTGGTTATGGGTCCTGAAGTTAAATCAGAGCCGTATACAGCTTTAACTTTCTCACTCTTATCCTTTTGGATTGCCTGTAAACCTATGCGAACAGCAAACTTTTGATCACAAAAATTACCAGTTGCTCCGGAGTCTATCATGACTCCGATTTCTTTCAAGATCACCTTTCGAAACTTCAAGGTAAAGGATAAGGTCAAGTGAGATGTGGAGACTTGTAAGGTGTTTGCCAATTGATGATCCATTGGAGTTGTATTTTCGCTCGCATCCACCAGTCCAACCCCTACTACTGGTGGTGCTGAGTGTCTTCCTTTTCCTTGATTTGGACTTTAGGTCTCTTCAGGCAGGCCTTAACAAAGTGATCACTACCTCCGCAGTCCACGCATAGCTTATTCTGACGTCTCTTTTCTTTTTCTTCCTTAGACAATGGGCCTCTAACAGCACCTATCTGCATAGGCTCCTCTCCGGTGGTATGCTCGACAGTTCGTGTTGAATCCGACTTGACTCGGTCAAACCGAGGGACATTTAATGTAAAATCTCTCCTTTTTTCTCCTTTTCGTTCATTTAAACGAAAGTCAATCTCTAGAACTAAATCTATTAACGCTAAGATCTCTGTAGGTCGATTTGGAACCTGAGACAGGGCATCTTTCAGTTCATCTCTCAAGCCCCTATAAAACACTGCTGCTCTTTTGCTTACTGGCCAATTCTTCTCCACCACCAACTTGTTGAATTGGGCCAGATAAGCTACCAATCCTCTATTACCTTGACAAAGCTTAAGCAATTCATTATACGTAGCTTGCGGTGCCTTTCTCCTATCAAATATATGAAGAAATTCCTTCTTAAAGTCTTCGAGATTGTACAGGATTGGATCATCTTGCGTTACTAAAGGCATCGACCAGGAGGCAGCGTCCCCACTGAGATAAGATAGAATGAACGCTACCCGAGATTGAGCATTGGGGAAAATCGCAGGACGGCACATGAAATGAAGGGAGCATTGAGTCAGAAAAATCTGGGCCTTTTGGGTGTCTCCATTAAATCGCTCCGGAGGGGTGAGGGGAATTACCGGGGACAAGGAGTGTACAACTGGGGTGGTACCAAAGGGTAATGAGCTAGAACTTACGTTTGGTCCTTGAGTTTCAAAAGCAGTAGATTTTGCACTTGTTCCAGAAATGGACTCACTTCCCTTAATATTTATTATCTCTTGTCTTAAAATTTGGTTCTCTTCTCTAACTGCTCCTAAATCTCTTTGTATATTTCCAAGTATTTCACTCAAATTTTTTAAATCAAAGCCTTCCGTCATTCTGCTCAGGTGTTAATGATATCGTGGGCACTTCACTCTGTCAAGACTACTGTTTCTATTAATCTTCAAATAACACGGGAGCAGAATGTTGCTAATTTCCCAATGCCCCCGTCAGAACGTCTCTGCGAGATCTTTTACTACTCTCAGCAGGTAAGTGTCAACAGGGGAAAGGGGATTGGGAAAGAGAAGAGACAGCCCTGGATATCTTTGTTTTCTTAGTAGGGTGCAATTCTGTGACAATTAACATTCAGTCACTACCTTTGTTATTCGACCTTAAAACTTACTGTATTTTTTTAAATACGTTAGCTTGTCTTTCCAGGATGCATTCAGGGCCAAACCTCTCTTCTATGTTTTTCAGTTGTTTTGGTGTATAGAATCTGATTCGCTCTGGCTCACGCTAACTCTCTCCTCCTCTCTTCTTTCAGGAGCCAATGGAAGTTGTCGCGAGTCTTGGAACAGAATCGTAAGGTAAGTGTCGTGAATTCTTAATTATCGCAACTAATTTATTTGTTATGTAATAGAAAACTTACTACGTTCTTTTGCCTGAGCACTGTGTATATTCTTCTTTGAATTTTCCAGGAATTGTTAGTACGAAAGGTACTTTTAGTGTGTTATTATACCTTTCTCTTAACCCTGAAGAGTAAGTATGAAATCAGAGTTGAATGAGAACTCGCTCGTTTTAAACTAAATCAAGAAATCACTATGAACCCTTATTTATTTAGAACTCAATTAGATCACTAAATGCACATGTACTCAGACGCTACTCAGTCTCAGATGCTAAATACTCTAATTCTTCCTTCACAATCCTGAAGGGAAAATATTAAACGAGAACAGCTTGAGGAAGAGTTTGCGCTCGTTCTAGTTTAAACTAGGAAACATCTATGAATTCTATATTCTGCGGAGTCTTTGTAAACTCTAAATGCGCATGCACCAGTACGATATACTTTCTGAGGAGATAGTGTTCTGACCTTCTTTCACTTTTCAGTCAGAAGAGAGTTTTTAAGAAACGCTATACATTTGCGCATGCGCCCGTATTTTCCAGAAACACTACACTATTTAACACTAACCTGAAGGAAGATGGAGTTTGGTGACCGTCGAAGTTAAACACGATGAAATCCTCGACGCAACCTACCCTAGCTTCCACGACGGTGTGAAGTAAGTGTTGTCCCGTTGAATTCTCTAGTGAAGTGCGCTTGAGAACGTTGGCAAGCGCGCTTCACCTGCTTCGTTAGAACTCAGTGAAGACTAGAACGCTGACCCATGAATGCGTCAGCGGCCATGTTAGAAATCCGGCGGCGCCAACACATTCGCCAGCTGAGGGCCCCATGAATTCTAGCAGAGGAAATGGCATAGATAGTAGTGGGTTCAGGATTACGCGGAGGAAACCTCCCGTGAACCCTGACACATATGCTACTGGCAGGATCAACCAGGTAGCCGCACCTGCTGATGGGGTGGGTTCGGGGAGCCGCATGACCATCTCCCCGACCGGACAACCTTCGGGAACCCCTCCCTCTCGGGAGTCTGCTGGGGGATGGAGCCCACCCGCCTGGCAGGAGGGCTCGCTTGAGGGGCGGAGAGGTGCGGTCACATGGGCACCGGCAGGCCCAGGCATCTCCCCCGGAAGGGAGAGGCGGGCGGAGGCGCAGCCTGAGCAAGACACAGGGGTGCTGGAGCCTGGCAGTGGTGGCAAACCTCGGAATGATTTTTACGAGCTGCAGTGGAAATGTGCTGGGCAGAGAGAGGTTGACGGCATGGCATGCAGGGCCTACGGACCTGCTGGGCAGCAGCGTCCGAGGGCCTGGTGCCACCCGACCCCTTTCCGCTCGGGTCAGACCACGGGGGGCACGAGCTGCCGGGGCCGCTCGGCTGTCGCTCTGCTGGGTAGGGTGAAGAGCCTCCCCCCAAGCGGGAGGCCCTTGAGTCGGACGGTCCATGCGGGGAGGAAGCTCCTTGCTTGAAAAAAAAGCTGAGGCTGGCCAGGCAGTCCATCCCTAAACAGACTGTGAGTGCCTAATCGATCAGAGTGCGGCTGGGGCATCCCCTGGCAGGCCGCCCTGCTGGGGGAATGACGGCTTCACATCGCGGCCTGCTCCCGGGAAGAGCAGGCTTGAAGGAAAGGCCCATCGTGCATGGGCCGATAGGCAGTCACAGACCTGGGCCCCTGGGGGCCCCGGCGGGCAAGCTCGGGTGCTGCCTTCCCCTGTCTCGGGATCGCCGGACCTCACAGAGGTCTGACCGAGGAAACTCAGAAAAAAAGGACCATCGGGAAGGGGCTGAGAGACAGATGCTGGTGGGCGGGCCTGGGTTCTTCCTTCCCCTGTTTCGGAATCGCTGGACCTCACGGACGTCTGACTGACTCTCTACCTAGTAATCCAGAGGAAAATGACCCCCCTTTCTTGTAATCCATGCACATGAGGTGACAGAGGGGACACAAGGCGTAAATATACACGACATCCTGGAGCCCTCCCTGGGATCGGGAAGGCAAATGAGCCCTCTTCGGGACTTTCAGTCAAGCCCGGCCATCTGGTTGCCCCATTGGAAAGCATTGCGGGTGACCAGATGGCCGAGGGAATAGGGGCGGTCAGATGGCCGAAGGGATAGGTGCGACCAGACGGCGAAGGAATAGGTGCGACCAGATGGCTGAGGGGCAAGAAAGGGCCTGAGGAGTGAAGAAAGGGCAATTGGTTACTTTTCCCTCTTTTATTTACACAGGACATGATCTATACTTTGGTACATGCAGTGTCTGTTGAGACCGTGTATGTTGCTTCATGATTCTTATTGTACAATAGTTTTAATGTAAGGTGGCATTCAGACATTTCAATTGCACATATCCCTCATTTTTAGTGCTTGGTACTTACCAGTTGCCACATGTTGCCAAATTCTCCCGCAGTCATCCTCCAGGCAAGAGGTGACATGTGTAATACTAAGCTGACATGGGTACTGCCTGGAAACACTGCATGCACATTAATGAATCTCCCACTGGCATCACAGACAGCTTGCACATTGATGGAATGCCATCGGTGTCTGTTGCACAAGATGTGTGCAATGCGGCGGGTTGGCTGGAGGGACACATGGGTACAATCAATTGCACCCAGCACACGTGGGAAGCGAGCAATGAGATAGAAATCTCTAGCTGCCCTTTGTCTCATGGCCAGTGTATGGGACATTCGTATGTGGTGGTGGGCTCTTACAGTGATGCATCTCAGTACCTGATGCAAGCACCGTGACTGGCTTGCCTGCGAAATGCCCACATGGTCACTGGAGACCCTTTGGAATGACCCAGTGGCAAAGAAATGGAGAGCAGACATGATCTTCAGATAGGCTGGAATGGCTTTGGAGCTGCAGGTCACAGAGTCAAGTTCCTGCTCCCACTCACATATCATCTCCAAGATGACTTCTGGAGGGAAACAGTATCTGGCCCTGACATCTCGGCTGGACATCCCAAATAGGTTGATCCTTTGTCTAAAGATCCTCTCTACTCTCCTCCTCCTCAAGTCTTCTTGCCGCATGGCATGGGGCAGAGCAGCAAACACATTCAGCGACATGTTTAAAGGGTTTGTTTGTGTCTGTTCTGCATTCATACATGCTGCAGGGCTGGGATTGGCTGCAGTGTGTCAGCTGGTGCATGGTGGGGGATGGTAGGCACTTGGAAAGGTGTTTATCCTTGAGGAAAATGATCAACGGCCAGAGTGCGGGTATTCCGGCCCGGAATCGGAAAATCCAGCCCAGAAGCAGAAATCCCGGCACAAATGCGGAATGCCCACTCTGGGTGCGGAAATTCCGGCACGAGTGCATAAATTCTGGCCCGATTGCGGACTTAAAGTTAGTAGTCGTAATTGCATTCTGTGAATACTAAAAGTAGTAAGTGCCTTCAGTGAATACCAAAAGTAGTACGTTTAGGATTTAATCTCAGATTAGTTCTATGATTCAGCCCCTAGGATTTCAGGGCTACCCCTGACACCAGAACCTCAGTTCTGAATTAACTTGAATCAAAGAGAAAAAAAAATATACTTGTGTCTGCGAGTACAGGACTTGGCCCACAACCAAAGAAAAAGAATAATACTCTGTCCCTGAGGCAATACTCCCAGAACTGCATGATCGAGATGCACCCTAGGCTAAAAATCAATTCCCCTAGACAGAGGGACCCATGAAAGATCCTTAAGCACCCTCAGACTCACCTGGATTGGTAGCACTTGTCCCTTGCAAACTGCAGGTAAAACAATGATCTGGTCCGAAGAATCCCTGGCCATTGGGCCCTCTGCAGTATTGTCCAAATCCAGATGGATTACTGCATTGTGAGAACTACAGTCCTGCCATTCACAATGTTTCAGGTAGCTACTACGTTCATTGGGACCACCGTATATTAAAATAGCTATCTACCATGCTTACCACTAACGAGGCTTGTTGGACGCCAGTCTGGCAATTCACCCTTACACTGACCTTCATACATCAGCAGTGATGCCATTGATTTGTTTTCTCATCTTGTTTCCACACAGAACCAAACTATCTCCCCTGCAGCTCATGTTCAGCACCAAGGTCAGCAAGGGGAACTCTGCACCCGGACTCTCTCAGAGCCAGGAAAATTTCACTGACTGTTTACCCTCCATGGGTTCCACGCCACTCAACCTGCAAGTGTCCCATTGTCACTACCACCTTTCCCCATTGACCACATTGCAAAAGATCTCCAGTATTGAATTGCTGTGATTTTTTTTTCCTTCTAAAGTCCATAACTTTGGTTATATGGATGCTATCTTGTTCATTTTGGTGTTTAAATTAAGATACAAATACACTTTATTTTTTCAAATTGGTCTCAGATCTCTATTGAGTCATGTCAATTACTTATTGTCCATGTGTCTAATCACAAATGCTTAGCACATGTTCCTGTAGTAAATCCTAACTGCTCTTTGCCATTCTACCAGGACTGAGCTAAGTGATCATTATTGTGGGGGTGCGGCTTGGCTCCAGCTAAGATGGCCGCTACCTAGAGGAGGCTCTAGTGAACCAGACTCTCCGGACACACCATCCGTCACCAAATCCGGTCCAATCGGCACTGTAGTGCCTCGTACTGGAATATATGACGTTACGACACAAAGAATTACAACACATTCTTTTGCAACACAGTTCTTACATCACAACTACCATTGCATTGCATGATTTTACTATGCATGCTGTCACAATGCATTTTTAAAAACTACCATTACAACACATTCCATTACAACGCATACCATTACAGTGCATAATATTACAATGCATAATACTGGGGAACAACCTTTACAACGCAACTTTTACAACGCACTACCATTACAACGCATTTTTTACAACGCATAATCCATTACAACGCATGATATTACAACGCATGACACTACAACGCATTTTTAAAAACTACCTTTACAACGCATTCCATTACAACGCATACTACCATTACAACGCATACCATTACAACGCATAATATTACACTATACTATCCAACACTTACCCTACTGATGCACCCCCTGGAGTTAGAATAGTAATTTTTACCCCTATACTATCCAACACTTATCCTACTGATGCACCCCCTGGAGTTAGAATAGTAATTTTTACCCCTATACTATCCAACACTTACCCTACTGATGCACCCCCTGGAGTTAGAATAGTAATTTGTACCCCTATACTATCCAACACTTACCCTACTGATGCACCCCCTGGAGTTAGAATAGTAATTTTTACCCCTATACTATCCAACACTTTCCCTACTGATGCACCCCCTGGAGTTAGAATAGTAATTTTTACCCCTATACTATCCAACACTTACCCTACTGATGCACCCCCTGGAGTTAGAATAGTAATTTTTACCCCTATACTATCCAACACTTACCCTACTGATGCACCCCCTGGAGTTAGAATAGTAATTTTTACCCCTATACTATCCAACACTTACCCTACTGATGCACCCCCTGGAGTTAGAATAGTAATTTTTACCCCTATACTATCCAACACTTTCCCTACTGATGCACCCCCTGGAGTTAGAATAGTAATTTTTACCCCTATACTATCCAACACTTACCCTACTGATGCACCCCCTGGAGTTAGAATAGTAATTTCTACCCCTACACTATCCAACACTTACCCTACTGTTGCACCCCCTGGAGTTAGAATAGTAATTTTTACCCCTACACTATCCAACACTTACCCTACTGTTGCACCCCCTGGAGTTAGAATAGTAATTTTTACCCCTACACTATCCAACACTTACCCTACTGTTGCACCCCCTGGAGTTAGAATAGTAATTTTTACCCCTATACTATCTAATACTTACCTTAAATGTAATTTAATATTATGCGTTGTAATGGTATGCGTTGTAAAGGTAGTATGCGTTGTAATGGTAGTGCGTTGTAAAGGTATTTTTTAAAAATGCGTTGTAGTGTCATGCGTTGTAATGTCATGCGTTGTAATGGATTATGCGTTGTAAAAAATGCGTTGTAAGTGCATGCGTTGTAATAGTGTGCGTTGTAACGTCATACATCCATAATACTTTCAGGGCAACAGTAGGGTAACTGTTGGATAGTGTAGGTGAAACAATTACTATTACCACTCCATTGAGTGCAACAGTAGAGTAAGTGTTGGATAGTGTAGGGGTAGAAATTACAATTCCCATCTAACCCAAAACCCATACCCACCATAAAATTAAAAAGTCTCCATAACTTACCTTATAATGCATTGTAATGGCATGCATTGTAATGGTATGCATTGTAATGGCATGCGTTGTAGTGGCATGCTTTGTAATGGCATGCAATGTAAAGGCAGTTGCATTGTAAAAGTTGTGTTGTAAAAGCAGTGCGATGTAATGACTGCATTGTAATGGATGTTTCCCCTCGTATTAAATCCCGGTATCTGGCTGCAACAAAAATGCTGCAGAGTTCAGTTACGGGCTGTGACTGGTTGTCCCTTGGCACAGCAGTGGAGGGGTGCCAGGTGAAGGACAAAACAGCAGGACAGAAGGGGACCCGGGAGGTAACGGATGCAGCTGAGGCAATTCATTCCCCCCAGGATATGGCATTGAGCAACACTGCTGACCGTGTGGGAGGGAGCGCAGCTGCCCAATGCTGAGGCCTGTGTGCCTAGACCTTGCAACAGCAGGAATGCCGTGCGGTGTCCAGGGCGGTGGCGCCGGAGGGAAACAAGGAGTTCTGAAGGAGACGGGGTAAGTTAATCCCCCCCGATGATCATCAGGAATCGGTGCTCGGGGAACTGTGCCGGAGGAGCGCAGCTGCCCTGAAGAGTGGGCCTGTTCTTTTGGGCCTATGTATTTTGCTCTAATACATTCAGCTGTCCCTGTCGTAGGAGGGCAAATTACCAGGATGGGACTGTGGTGGTGAACTTACCTCTGGGGGCAGCTGGAGACCACTGAACAGAGCGGCTGAACCGAAGGGGGGAAGTGACTCAAATAGCATTGGGTGCAACCCTGCCAAGTCCCAGTAGGGGGAGTGAGGCCCTCTGGTGACCCTGTGGCATTGCCACCAAGTACTGGTGCAGTCAAAACGACATGGGGCACTGCCAAAAGGAGGTACAGGCGGTGCCTGAAGGGTGCTCAGACGGCCGATTGGTGCCTGCTGAATGTCTTTTAAGAGAGGTATACAGGAAGAGACCGGGGCCAAGAAGCTGGAACTGCGCCACTTCTGGGGTGTTCCTACTGGGACCCCTTGTTCCTCACTCTGATCAGGGTCAGTAGGAAGACTCTGCATATCGACAGGAGGGTGCCCAGAAAGAGGGCTCCTAAACAACGGCCCGGCCAGTCACAATTGGGTAGCAGGACCGTGGCAGAGCAGGAGAGGATGTGTGGCCTGCCTGACCACTGGCTTGGAGAGACTGGGCAGTGCCTGCTGCAGGGCTTCACCTGACGGATGGAACGCAGAGGCACACCCAGGCACTCCCAATGATCAACTGCCACACCTGTTGCTGTGTTTGTAGTCATGGTGAAGCCTAGGAGCCACCACAATTGAATAGGATGGACAAGTATGTGGTTCCCAGAAAGACCACAGAGGTGACTGGGTCGTCTGGGGGGCTGGTGGTACCATTAGAGCCCTCATTAAGAGCTATTATGGCAGCTATTCAGGATCTCATGACCTCGCTTGAACCCAAAATAGACATGGTCACGATTGATGTTGGTGAGTGGGCTTTCAGAAAATGTTCGACAAAGTAACAACTGCTGAGTCTAACAACCACACATTACAAACCACATCCAAGTTGTTGGAGGAATAGGTCCATAACCTGAGGATCAGGAGGTCAAGGCACGATGGAATAGCATCAGGATGGTTCGGATTCTGAAGACCACTTAATGAAATTCTTGATAATAATAAACTCCCTCCATCCTAAGCGCCTCTCAGAATTCTTTTCAGACAAATGTGCACATAGGGCGCCGGTTCCGCCACCGAAGCCGGGGGCACCCCAAAGCACTATTTATGCTAGGGTCTTCAACCATCAAGCTGGGATGCTATACTCAAGACTGCTCACTCACAGAGGGTCCTGAAATAAGAAAATGCAACAGTGCTCATTTATCCCGTTCTTTACATTGCTAATAGAGCATAAGAAACCCAGTTTCGAGAAAGTCAAGAGGGGACTGAGAGCGAAAGAACTGAAGTGCATGATGCTCTTCAGGGTCAAGCTATGCGTTCTGGAGGGGAATTCCTGGTTCTTTACATCACCAGCAGAAGCATGGGACTGACTGGAGGTCTGGCATACCTCAGAGTGGTGGTGACCTTTGGTGGGGTGGGTAGGAAAGGACACACCCAGGGTCAACAGCGTGATGACTCCTAGTGCACAGCAGCAGCCAGCGGGCCGATGAGGCAGAAGCAGAGGTGTATTGAGAGACATTGCTGCATGTGGAATGAGTACCCAATAGTATGACTTTATTAGGCTGCCATTAGTCCTGAGGGCTAGAGGGACTGGATGGATCCCCTACTGGGGGACATCTCTTTGATTTTGATCCTTTATGGACGTACTGACCTACATAGAGGGAGGGGGGCATCACTGGTCTACCCAGCCTGGTATTGGTAGAACAGGGGAGAGTAATGCTTCTTTTCACCCCTGGGCACACAGGGGAGAAAGGGAGCGAGAGTTACAGTATGGTTCACCAATCTAGGGCAATACATGAAAATGTCTAAACAATCGATTTCACAAGGCCTGTGAATGTCGTGGGCATTTGATGACACAATGACGGAGCAGCCAACACTTGAAATGTTCCTTGTTCAGTTTAAGGTGCCCTGCAAAATAAAGGTGGTGGTCATTTCTAGACCCACAGTGCAGGGTAGCAGGTAAGAGGGAATTCATGGGATTGTTATGTTTGGGTTTTATACACAGTCTATTACAAATATTGTGGTTACCTGGCGAGCCAAGGGCAGGGAGCGACCCAACCATTGGAAGAGGGATGGGCACAAGGCTGACCACGCAGTCTAGCATCCTATGGGGACACAGGCTCACGTTGACTTGAAAATCTTGTCCTGTAACATGAACTGTCAGGGCTCAAAAGTTAAAACTTAACCCATTACTACAGTGTATCAGACGACAGACCACAAACCTGTTCCTCCTGCAGCAGACCCACTTAAAAGGCCATCATTGCAAAACCCTGAACTGATGGGGGTACATCCTGGTGATGCACCACTGGACCAAGAGGTACAGGCATCTTCCTAATGTCCTCTACACCATACATGCCAGGACAGATATGTCATGACCTGATGGTTAGATTTGAGCTGCCGACTGTTATATAGGAGGACAATACAATAAATCTGGGCTCTGTATATATGACACCCAAGCTACAAGGTGACACTGTCACCACTTGGTGTCTCTCTTTTGGATATGCCAATTGGCACCCTGACCCTGGATGGTGACAAGAACAACATGATGACACAGGATTAGACTGGTGGCCCCACAGGGGTGAAGTCCAGGTGGGAGCCAACTAATTCTTTGTGGGTGATGTGGGACTGGTGGACCTATGGTGAGGACACCATCAGAGCGAGAATCAGATTAACCATCTAACAGCATGACATGGTAGCATTTTTCGATTGGACCATCTTACCTACTGTGCGCAGCATCTCTGACCACTCCCCAGTAGTGACTTGTCATTTGGGGCCGGTCAGGATGACTTTACTGCCACCCAGGATAGTGGCTTGGCACTTAAAAGATAGGAAAATTGTAGACCAGATAAATGAGTGCATGGAACAATACGAGCAAGTAAACGCAGGGTTGGTTGACTCAGCGTGCACCTTATGGAAGGCTTTTAAGATGGTTCTGCGGGGAGGAACTCAGGCCCCCATTGGAATCAAAGGAAAGATGTGGTGGTTAGGGGGATGGAATTGGAGAGAGAGATTAAGTCCCTGCAGAAGAGAGTATTGGAGGGGATGTCCAGACAGTGCATGGGTCCATTGCCTCCGGCTGAGGCAACGAGAACTGAGGGACCTTCCTGAAAATGCCTCATGGGCACATGCCCTGGCCACACAGAGAAGATTATATGATGTGGGCTATAAAGCTAGAAAACTCATAGCCTGGATGGCCAAAAGATACATAGACAGGAATTGGGTCACCAAAATGTATGAGCTTAGTGGCTGGGTGCATGTCACGTGGCGGATATATCAGAATCATTTGCAATGTATCATGAGAACGTATACTCTTCTAGGGCCCTCAAGTCTGGCGATGAAAGTGCAAACCCCCTGAAGGATCTAACACTAAAGGTCCTCTCCACGCATGACAGGAATGCACTGGAAGAAGATTTATTGGTGTAAAAAATTGAGGGTTCTATTCAAGGTCTGCAATTGGGCGAGGCAGCTGGCCCAATGGTCTTCCCATTCAATTCTCCAAATGTGCTTCAGGTAAGATCGCGCCTTACATACATAACATGGTCCAGATGGTGACGTTAGACAGAGTCCTTCCAGTGGATCAGAGGACGGCCACATTCGTCATTCTTCCCAAAAAGGGCATGCCTCCCATGGTCTGTAAGACCTATATCACTACTCAATTTGGAGGCCAAGGTGTTGGCCAAGGCTATGGCTAACAGATTAGTGAGTGTAGTAACTTGAGTGATACATTCGGATCAGTACTGGTACATGCCGCACAGGGGTACACGCCTAAACTTGCAGCGCTTATATGAGGTGATGCATATGATGGTGGTGCTGGAGTCAGATGAAGGCATAGTGCTCTCTCTGGAGATGGGAAAGGCATTTGATAGTATAGCATGGCCATATCTATTTGCAGTACTGCCCAGACTGAGATTCAGAACTAAATTATGCTCCTGGGTTCAGTTTCTTTACCAGGATCCTGTGACAAAGTTGTGCGTAAATGGCATTGTGTCTTGTGCCTTTGCTCCTCACAGGTGCATGGATCAGGGGTGCCCCCAGTCATTGATAATATTTGCCCTGGCCTTGGACCTCTGGTGGCTTGGATCTGACAGGACCCTCTACTGTGTGAGATCAAGAGTGGCAATGTGTGGGAGGAGAATATCTCCCTGTATGCTGATGACATTTTACTGTATGTCTCATGGCCACACTTTTTAGTGCATAGGATTTTGCATACTTTCGACCTCTTAGAGAGCTACTCAGGCTATCTGATCAATTGGGACAAATCCCTCATCTTTTCGCTGTCGGGGGGAAACCCAGTTCTTTCAACAGCGTGCCTGGCTCCGGTTGCAATGCAGGGTTATTGACACCTGGCCATTTTTTTAAGCAAGAATATAGAGGAATTACTTAAACAGAATCTGATTGCTCAGCACGAGCACCTCATGGAGGATGTGGCTCACTGGACGGTTCTGCCGATATCTTTGATGGGCAGGGCCGTGCTCATCAAGATGATGACCCTCCCCTGCATGTCAATAGTGAACTGCACACACTCCTCTGCAATGCGATTGGAGCAGCTCCTGGATCTCCCTCCAGATACTACAATGGTGAGTGTTCAAGGGTGGATTGGAGGTCCATGATTTCCGAGCCTATTTTTGGGCCGCCCACTTGATGGTCATTAATGAATGCGTGTTTGGGGAAGAGGAGGGAACCAGCTTACAGGATTGATAATGGGGTCATGGGTGACATGGGGGCTGGGGAGCAATTTAGATGTTTACAACTGAGACTGTGGTGTCATCTGCCTGAGGGGGAATAGCAACTAGAGTCCTCACCCGTCGAGGACTGGTTGCTAATGGACCCAATGTTGGTTAAAGCATTCTCCTTGGTTTCACGGGAAAATAAGAAAAACTCACAGGATCTACTCCCCTAATTAAGGGAGTCCTGGGAGGGTTACATAGGGCTTATAGAGTACGGTGACTGGGTGGAGGCCCTATAGAACCCCAGGGAAATAGCCATGAGGGCACGTTTCCACCTTATACAACGGCACTGCACTGGATCCTACTATTCCAGATCCATGTAACATCACATTTGTCGTTATGACTCAGCCTACTGCACCAGAGGCTGTGGCACGCTCAGCTTCCTCTTTGTACTTTTCCTGGCTCCAGTTATAGGCCTAGAGGTTCCATTGGAGGCTAGATGGCTGGTGCTGGGCATTTCTGGGGAGGAGGCATGGCCCTGGTATCCTGAACTGTAACTGACATTGGCAGTGGGGGTGACTAAACAAAATATTGCAAAAACATGAGAGGCAAGTGGACACATGTTTATCCGGGACTAGAACAGCAACCTAGATTGGTGTCAGCTGACAAAGCTTTATCAGAGCTGGGCCTACCCCTGAAGGTACGAGAAAATATGGGGTATCTGGGTCCAATATAGGGAAGCCTGATTTAGGCCAAGGTTAGTGTAAGAGTGAGGGTTATGGGTAACCCATAGCTGAACTATCTTTTGCAGAACATACCAACTGCATCAACAGCAACTGCTGCCACACATCTCCACGCACCACTGGAGGACCATTATCTGTCAGAATTGTCAGTTCACCTGCAACACCAAAGAAACCAACAACAACGGAGACACCACAAATACTACTGCTGACCGAGATCGCCACGGTGCGTAGCTGAACTGTCTTTTGCAGAACTATGTGCCTTTGAAAATGTACCTGAAATGTACCTGACAACATATTCATTGTGGGAAAATGGATGTGGTCTACAATTATCCATATTGACTTGCTATGAGTGCTTTTCATTCTGCACACACTGCTGCATACTGAGCAACTGTTCAAAAAAATGATCATATAAAAAAAATAGTTTATTATTGTGAATCCAAGGACCACCTTTAAGGTATCATGATAGTATTACATTTGAGGCTTAATTCCCACACCACATAATACTCCATCTTGATATGCTAGAGTCTTGGAATCTCCCTTGTGTATAAATATATCCTCAGTCTTGTTCATACTACAGCACAACAATATAGATTTTTTAATATTATTAGGCTGAAACATGTCTTTCCAAAGAATGATTATGAGTCAATTATTTTTGCCCTCACACAAGCGGGGAAGGTGAGAGAAGTTGAGACTCATTCGGGTTCCATCCGATAGACAAATAATCAAAAGAAAATGAGCCACTTTTCATGTTATTAACCAGGGTCTTAGGGCCTATCGATCTGTTATAAAAACCCTCATTCACATAGAAGCCGTTGGTGCGCTATATCATGATTGTCCTCAAGCGTTATGACGTGACAGGCATCCTCATCGGAACTTTTTTGTTATGCTTTTCTCCACCTGGAGGGAGACCAACTGGTATTCGCAGTAGTGATCAGTAATTGTGAAAGTGAGACCTGCGTGAGTCTGAAAATACCTCCATCATTATAAAAATGCCTTTATTCTCTTAATGGTGGGGTATGATTAAAAGGTAGGGCAGTGCAAGAATAGGGCTACTGTTCTATTACACTTATTAAAAAATCTGTTGGTCGACATGTTTCAGCCCTCTGGTGCCCTCTTTGGTCGTTGGGCTTTCTTCAGGACCGCGTAGTCGCACACTTGGCTGTAGTGTGCATAGGTAAGTGGTTCACTTACCCTTCTTCTTGCATGTGCTGAATAATGCAGAAAACTGTTAAGTTGAATTTTACCTATAACTTATATTTATTGCAAGAAGCTCCTTGGGGCATTACATCAAACAGGCAATTGATGTGAATTCTACCAAGAATGATTGCTAGTAGTTTACAATATTTTCACCAGATATTTCTTTGCAGAATTTTTCTTTTATATCTGAAGGGAAACTCTTAAGAGGTTCATAAATTGTACCTTTGGCTTAATCAGCAAAGCACAGGTTGAATGTTTACAGTACAATATACTGGTCAAATTATTTGCTTACTAGACCTAGGTGTTGTTTGCCGACAGAAAATAACACTGAAGACAAATATGACAGCCATCACCTTGCCAATTTGCCTTGGGTCATTCTCTAAAAGCTTCTGAAAAGGGGCTTAGTATTGCAAGTGATCCAGCTGACTATAGTCAGGTCCATGACCAAAGAGATCAAATCTGCCTATATGACATCATTTGGGATATTATTAAGTACCCCTCTATAGAAACTCATTTTAGACAATTGACAGCAACTCATTTTATAAACTTGCAAATTGAAAGATTTCTTGTAGCTGTTGAAAAACTAAAACACAATTCGTGCATGTTGACTGATTTAGTGTAATAATGCTCACACCACGCTGTCTTTGTAGTGTCCATCATTTCTCATTCTACAAAATGGTTATATAAACACTTAAATTTAGGGGTGAGTCACATCTTTTTTGAGGCACTAATGGGATGCTGACTACATTTCTATTGGTTTGCTGCACAGATGATACTCAGTCTATTTTCTTGTCTTTGGTTCCTTATTGCATTATTCCTGAAATGAGAGCCTCCGTGGCAATTGACTTTGATGTACTTTGATCCATTCAATGCTTCATTGGAATGTTTCCATTTTATGTATTCAATTTAAATTTTAATTAACCTCTTTTTTTTTTCCTAAATTCTGATCTCGATCTCCCTTTGTGAGCCAATCTTTTCTTTTTTCTGTATCTCATATTTATTTGAGCCTCGCTGCTAGGTAGACATTAGCTCACAGTTCTTGAAGTTAACACTGTCCACGACCCCTGCACATTTGGGCATGCTAGTGTCATGCAGATTATCTAAGCAATAGGATGAATATAGAAATATTTTTGACAAACAAAAACATTCTATGAATATGGTTTGTTGTCAATAGTAAATGACATTCATCTTGAAATTTTGGATTAATCCATGTAAAATGAATTCTCAGAATTTGTGTTCTATACATTGTGTGTTATGGGAAAGAGATACATATGAGCTTTATGATGCAAGAGATAACCCAAGACTCTTCTCATTGGGACAATGTGTAATGTTGCTTTACCACACTTTAAAAACCCTCACAGGGATTGTAACCTTAACACTGAGATTAGTATGTTTTCTTTTGAAACTCTATTAGTTTACTCTCTATTAACCCCTAAGTAACTCTCAGTCCGGGTGTTACCCACCCACTGAGTTCTCTGTAGGTAGGTTTTTTATTCAGGATAAGGGATAATCCTAGGTGGATATCTTCTGGCTTTATAGAGTGCATAGCAGTTTATAATTCAATCTCAATCATGTTTTAGAGGGGCCTTCCATGGAATGATGTCATCGTATGTTTCTAATCTCAAGCTGACTTTGATGAAATGATAAAACGAACTTGTATTGTGCACAGCTAATCCAAGGAGTGTCCCAGCACTTACATCAGGTTGAGAAAGGAGGAATGCTTCAAATGTATTCCTGCAAAAAAGGCAGGTTTTTAGCCATTTGTAACCACTGCAACCTCATTTAATATGTGAAACTCCAGGGGGAGCTGATCCTTCCCCCTTCTCTGAAACATCAAATTCTGGGAGTCACTGCTAGAAATTTGTTTGCAGCCCTCAGGTTTTTTGATGGAGCATAGAACCTGAACCTAGTTCTAAGATAGATTGCCCCAGTCTGGTAGATATCTCTGCGAGCTAGTGCTGGAGCCTTGAACAAGATGCTTTCCCATATAGGGAGCTACTGGACAGAATGCAGATTAGGAGAAATCCATGTGCCAACTGGCAAAATCTGAAGAAGGTGAGTTTCTGCATTTTAGTCAACTTGAAGCCTGTCCAATAGATGTTGCAGTAGCCCATAATAAAGGGCATTACCATTGTCCAAACTGAAGGTTATCTAGGCCAGAATACCCTTTTGTTTTTTTCTGAAATGGACAGGTGTTGCAAGAACTGTTTAAAGAGCACAATGTACTGAAACAAGAAGCCTAAAGGACGAGCTGTCTTCAAATTTCACCCCTGGATTCTTTAGTATGCCTTCTGGCCAGAAAATCTGAAAAAGTTCTAGAGGAATATTGGTCAAAACAAATTTCTGTTATATCCACATTGCACTTGAGTTGGTGTAATGTCATCCAGTGGAAAATTTAAGTCAGGCACCTTTTGATCTGCGGTCCTGAGATCTCTTCTCCCTTTCCAGAAGAGAACATCAGCTGCCTGTCATCAGCATAAGAAATAACTTTTGCCCCAAGCGCTTCAGCTATCTGGGCCAGGGGATTGAGATAGATATTAAATAGAGTTGGGCATAGGGCAGAGCCCTGGGGAACTCCCACTATCAATTTGTGCGGTATTGAGGATAAAAGGAGGAATCCACCTTTGTTGGCTTCTGCCTGCCAGAAAGGAAGCGTGCCATTCCAAGGCTTGCCCAATAACCCAATAGATTGGAGGTGCACCATACATCTGGAATTGGGGATGTATCAAACACTCTGCTTGAATTTACATGATCAGCACAACCTTTCCCCTGGTATCTATGATACCTTTGACGTATTCAATGACCTCCATACATTTTGTCTTAGTACTAAAATGGGGTTCAAAGTTGGACTGGCTCAGATGTAGCAAATTATTGGATGCCAGATATAGGGAAAGCTATTGAATTGTGTCATTCAAGTATCTTGGATACTGCTGGCAGCAGAGACAACCTGTAGTAAGATGAAATACTAGGGTTTGTAGATGGTTTGTTCAATAGGGGCAAGATCTTCGCTTGTTTCCAGTATTAAGGAACAGTAGCTGTTGCTTGCACTGTGTTGAGGACCACGCTTGCCAGAGGATTGATGATGGAACCCTCTGAGAGTAATAAATTATGCGGCCATAGGTACAATGTAAAGCCTGAATTAAGAGTGCTAAAGGCTGTCAGGGATCTCTCCATTTAAATAGGCTCCAAGCCGATGAGAGTCTCACTGGTTGAGGGGACCGCACCAGCTTGCAAAGAGCCCAAGAGATCTTCATCTGGTCACAAGCCAGAGGACAAAGCAACATCCTAGAATGCCTATTTTAGTGATGCCAGACTCTTCCCTGGATGGCCTTTTTAATACACCACCCTGTGTTCTTGTCTGCTCCATAGCAGTGTGGAATTGTTCCTTTTTAGGGGCACACCAGTGCAGGGTTCAACCTTCCCTGTCCACTGGTCCTTAAACCAACAAAATAGAGATTGGCACTGAAGCTGGAATCTCAAAGAACAATTTTATTAATCACTCAAGCGTGGGACTACATCAATACAACACCCTCAGGTGCTGTAGGAGGTAGTACATGGAATACAGAAACCATGGGCCTTTTATAAACAGTTTGTTGCAGAGTAAGCATGTAGACTCAAATAGAAGGTACAAGAATACACAGGAATAGCTATTGACTAAAATGGGAAGATGAATATCACTTAGTCAGCAGAGTGGGAGGGGAAACAGAACTGTTTGCATCAGTAGGACATGATAGACAGTTACATTCACAAACAAGTGCATTCTAAAAACTACAGACCTTTCTGAGATCATACATACAAAATGGATGCTGCAAACAAGATGGCTTCAGCTCATGCTAACAGCAATTATTTACGATTTCCACAGCAGCATTGTCATCCTCTTTTCATTCAATATCACACTTTAACTGGTAAGGCTGCTAATGCTGGATGGCCTCCGTCCATTTTTTGGTACAATTAATTCACTGACTTTTAGCTTTCAAAATTGCAGTCTACATCACACACTCAAAGTGAGAAAATAGTCTTTCTTTTCTTTATCTCAAAGCATTGTATTTTGTACAGAAGGCACCAGCTCCTGCACAAAAGCTATGCTCATCATAACACCGACATCCTTGCACTATGGCACAGGGTGTCTGCATTGGCATGGCAAACAAAACAGTACCGTTACAGGCGAGACAGCAGAACAGTTCCACATCCAAGTAGATACAGTGCTGGGTTGTTATCTGTCATTCATGCCATGCAGTATAGCATTTTGTTTGCTACACTACAGTGTGTGATTTTTCTGGTAATTGGGGCCTAACTGCATAATCTTTATACAGCATCTTACACTACTGCATCTGGAATCCACATGCATGCTTATGGCAAATAGTTCTGCCAATTTGATTAACTGTTCAAGAAAATTCAAAGTCGGGAGACAAATTTACCAGACTAAAAGCACTTGTTCCCAACTATTTACTGCATAATCCATTTATTAGGGGGACGTAACATCCCAAACACCACCACTGAATATACTGTGACAAAGTGGTTTAATAGACTGGGACAAAATTGTTTCGATCACAATTAAAATACAACTGCAATTTTAAGTCCAGTCAAAGGTTTCAATAATTTAAATTTGAGCTTAACCACTAGGAGCATATTACACAATGCAGCACATTTTCCTTGTTTTTGCGGGTGCACCTTTCAATAGGATTGAATGCACTGCCTGCAGGGCAGTTGCAAATTTGCACTGCCCCCAGGGCAGTTCACGCAAGTGAAATACAGAGCATCTTTGAAGCAGCCACTCGGTGTTTAACTGTGCAGGTGGAAACCTATCTGCACTTTTAACTTGGGTGAGAGATCCACTTGCAGGTGGGTGTAGTGAGTGACTGTACCCACATGCAAGCAGATGTCATAGGACCCCCTTTACCCACTCCAGAGAGCTGTCATCACGGGGGTGCACTGAGAGTGCACTACCTTTTTTTGTGGTGTACTGTCAGTGTGCCTCCTGACAGAGGCAAAGCGATTCTCCCATTTACATGGATCCATGGCCCCATGCCAAAGAGGGAACAACCTCTGATGAAAGTGCCTATTGCGCCCCCAGGACACTCTGTATAATACAGCCCTTTGTAGCTGTGGAACAGAGCAAACAGGCCCAGCTCCCACTTGCTGCTCTACTTCCACCTCATTTTTCTGAAGGCTTTCTTCTGCTTGTCCCTCGTTTTTCACTGCTTCTGTTTATGTTTTCATCATTTGTCGCTCCCACCTACTGCCTGTTTTCCTGTCTCCAGCCTAACCATGCCTACCAGCTTCCATTGCCCCTCCCTCCTCCTCCTCCCAGGACCTACCTCATGAAGGCAGCATACGTGTGCAGTGCCTGTGTCTGTGCCTGGACCGTGCCCAGTACCAGGAACCTTGTTTTTTTCACCCTGTGCAGCTACACCACTGCAGACATCTGGGCCCTGGACCCCGGGCTCATCAACAACTGCTGCCACACATCTCCACGCACCACCAGAGGACCGTTCTCTGCCAGCATTACACCTGCAACACCGAAGAAACCAACAACAGAAACACCACAAATACTACTGAAGCCACCATGCTGACCGAGATTGCCACAGTGCAAGTCCAAGTGCATTCTATTCAATGCACAATTGCTTGGTAACCACAACACAGAGATCTGGGACACAATCTCAACCTTCATCCTAGATGTTATCTTCCTCATGTGATCTGGCGGAACACCACCTCTGTGCCAGACATCGCCATCATCACACCCAAAGACCACAAGATAATATACCAGGACCAGATCAACAAACAAAGATAGATCATCTACAAGGATACCATCTGCTTCACAACATCCTAGGAGGACCCAACCTGATAATAGAGCATCTTAATTTCCAACTTCACACGGACAGAAAAAGCACCATCAAAGACACCATTGTGTACAGACAACCAGGACCACACCCCAGCTTCTGCAACACTATCATTAGGAGACCTTGCCTTCTACCTCGATGACCCAGATGACTTCAATACAAACAACCTCTTGAAAAGCAAGAGCAACATTGGCCTCCAACAACTTGTTACTGATCACACCCACATTGCAGACGCATACTCGACCCCATTTTTAAGTCCAGAAAGTACAACCGCATCTCACAGCTCACCTGAACCAACCACTACAGTGTCTCACTTCAACATCTCAGGATCTATTAAAATTGGCCCCTGTCCTACAGCTCCATACGCAGAAACTGGAAGACAAGTGAAACAATGCTCTCAACTTCCATCTCCCAGACTCATAACTGAACTCAGAACAGGATGTGAAGAACTTCCCTCAGTGTATCACGGAATGTGGCAACACAATCACCCATCTCAAGCCAGGCAAACTCAAAGTACTGGCCACAAGAGCCAGCTGGTTCACTGCAGAGCTGAAATTCTCCAAACAAAACTGCTAGCAACTAGAAAGTAATTGGCATACTAGCAAAAAGACAGCAGACCATACCATCATCAAAACAGCACTCAACCAGTACCACTGTCTCCTGTGAGAAACAAAGAAGAATGATTTAGCAGACTGTATAGATAACAGCACAAATCGCAGCAAGGAATTTTTCACCATAGTGAAGGAGATCTCCAACCCCTCAGCCACCGGGAATAACATAATTCCCTCCCACACAGTGTGTGACACCCTGGCAGATGTCTTCAATGAATGCCCAAGCCATTTACACGAACTTCAAACCCCGACTCCTGTAACCAACAGCATCAGCATACTTACACCCACACACAAACCCTAAACACATATTCAGCTGTTAGTACCATCTCACAAATGAAGCCACAATCTCCTTCAGGAACTCCGTCCACTCGGGTGCACTCACAGACCATTGTCCCCACCACATCTTTAACCTTGGTAGCAAGACAATTGGCAACAAGCTCAAGAGAGCCCTGAACATCTATATCACCACAACCTCCTTCCCTGCAGATTGGAAGCATGTGGATTTGAGTCCCTCCTGAAGAAACAATCTGCTGACCTAGCAAATCCGACGAACTACCAGCCAATCTGCCTGCTCCCCTTTCCGGCACAGGTTCTCAAAAAGGCAATCAACCAGCGACTCATCACATTTGGAACCCCACAACCTTTTAGACTCCTCCTAATCCGGATTCCAAGTCAACAACAGTCACCATTGACATCAGGGCCCTCCTAGACCATGGTGAAACTACAGCCCACATCGACCTGGACCTGCCACCTGCCTTCAACATGGTCACCCACCTCATCTTGACCGACAAACTCCACTAATTCAGGCACATGCCCTCAAATGGATCGCCTCATACCTCACCAGAACAACCCAGAGAACCCGTCTCCCACCATTTACCTCAGAACCCAAAGAGATTATCAACAGCATTCCACAAGGATTGTCCCTCAGACCCGCTCTCTTAAAGATGTACATGACCCCCTGGCCTACACCATCAGATCACACTCACTCACAATCATCTCACCCCAGCTCATCCTCTTTCTGTCAGAGGACCCCTCCACCACCAGAACCAACTTTCACAAATGTATGATGAATGTCACCAACTATATGAAGGACAACTGTCTCAAGCTTAACTTGGACAACAAGACTCAATCTTTGGGGACACCACCTTGCATTAGAACAGCACTTGGTGACCTGCTGAACTCTGCCCTTTCCCCGCCCTGACAGATCATGTCTGCAACCTCAGCATCATCTTGGACAGCAAGGTATCTATTTAGAAACAGGTAAAAACAGTATTGTCCATCTGGTTCCACACCCTATGTGTGCTCCGTATGATTTACAGGTGGCTCCCAATCAACAACAGAAGGACCGTCACTCAAGCCTTCAGCTGGACTATAGTAACACTCAGAATATGACTCAAGACATGGCTGTTCGATTGAACATCCAGCTCCTTGATACCCTCACAGCTGATTTATCACGCATTATAAATCCTGATTGACTGGCTTAGAGAAAATGTGTAATGCATTTTAGAGTACCAAAATTGTTAATAAGTCAAAAATACAACTCTATAAAAATCCCAATCCAATTTCTAAAATATAGAGAAAAATGTAATGTATTAAATGAGAACAAATTGACAAATATCCAATAAGGGGAATGGGAGATAGAATTTTAAAAATATTTAGGAGGAAATTGATAAAAAGAATAACCTCAAAGTGCTAATTGTGATCAATGGTCATGTTAGACTGAAAGGACCTATCCACAAAGCCAAACACTAAGTAGTGTAGATCTAATACACCAAGTTTATTGGCCCTGCTAGGCCTGAAAGCAGGGACGTTCTAAAAAGTTTCCACAGTTCCGATGTGAGAAGTTACTCTGTTGTTTTTCTGATAAAAAACTGTTGTCCATTTTGGACAAACTCGAAAATCAATGTGACGTGGTAGAATTGCCAGTTGGATACTTTAAATGATCGGTTCACTCAAAGCTCTAGCAATCTGGAGTAACAGTTTAAAAACTTTCCAAAACATTGTGGTGCCAAAAATATTGTTAGGAGTATACTTCCAAGGTTTGGAGGACCACAATGGGAGCATGCAGAGACTCCCAGGTTGTCATGCAAAGTCCAGTCCAGCCCCATGAGCCACTGCTCAGCTCACAATTTTCAATGAAATGTCCTCTTAAGCTTCTTTTTATTTCTATAGCCACTCAGGGAATCAACTTTATGATCCTTGGAAATCTTCCTCTCTTTGGATTTAAAGTAGAAGGGGTCCACCCTTCTCAGATCCTTCTCACAGATGCTAGGTATAGCAGGTTCAGACTGCTTGGTATCCTTTTGCAAGTCAGCAGTATTCTGACACATTTTGGGTAAGGGTCCATCTTTGGGGGATCACCAGCCTATGACTGGTGGACACCTTAAGACACTCCTAGTTCCTCTCTGACCAATGGAGTCAAAGGTTCTCAGGCCCTGACTGACCTACTCACAGAAAATCATGTTTGCCTTAACGCAAACAAGCCAAAATGCTCTGTGTAGGTGATTTCCAAAGTGGTTTGATACCATTACTAGTTATTTAATCTGTACTCTGGTTTTCTACATTGGGCAAATAGGCCAGCTTTCTTGATAATTGCTGTTAGGGCACTTTCAGTGTAGGGGCATGCTGACATGAATTTTTTTAATGTACCACTTTTAAATATCAGGCACCCTACCTTGTGTTCTACCAGGCTTCCATATGGATGACTTATTGACATTTAAAGCTGTACAAAAGGGGGTGGTGATGGACGGAGCATAGGAACCAATCAAACAATCAAACCCAGTCAACAGATCTGGGTTGGATCCATCACCGTTCTTTAGCCCACTCTGCCAGCCCAGTTCAGACATGGTCATGTGCAAATCAGTCTGGCCCTGTGCCTCATGGCAACAGTCCAGCACGAACTGCCAAGCCATGCCTTCCCTGGACCGGAAACAAGCTTCCTAGGACCGGTTTCTGGCATTTCAGCCGTCTTCAGCCAGGCTTGCTTGAATCCAGTGGCAAAGTAGCTCCTCTAGTTAAACATTTCTTATAATTCCAACACAAACCTGAAGATATTCGTTGGCGCATTTTAGAGAAAATTACTATATCTGATGACACACTTGGAACAAAAATCCGTAAGAAATGTGAAGTTTTCTGGATTTTCTCACTGAATACATTCAAAAACGAACTTAACAGTGAATTGCCATGGGAAAATGCAATCACTTAATTATATTTTGGCTTTTCCATGTTCTGCCAATATAAAAGATTAAGTTATGCACTGCGAACTGCACCATCATTCATATTTCCTTGATGTATTTCCATACATTGGACACAACACCACAAAATAAATGACCCTAAAATCTGAAAATAGATTAGATCAATAATTGTTTATTATTAATTATATTACATACTTTTATATTTTCTTTAGCCAACTTAGTGAATCATTACGTGTACAATATACATATCACGTAAATAGTCACACATTATGTGACACCAATATATGCTATGTGAGTAGTGTTCATTCACTACTCACATGCCTCCGAATGCGCAAATTGCAATACACCCTTAAGCTGACAAACACACATGTAACATACTAAACAAAAGCACATTACGATGTGAGTAACACTACTCACTATGTGAGTAGTGTCATACACGACGTAGCATCGCCACACGTCACGCAAGTAGTGTTTCACACACTACCCATATGTTTCATGAAAGCACTAACTGAAAAACATTTTAAAGGCGCCGATAATAATATATAAATGCAAGGAACTGGGCGGCAACTACACAATAAGTTTTTCTATGTTGATGTCAGGTTTTAAATCAACCATAAGACTTTCCACTAACACATGAACCATAAGAACCAATAGTATACTACTTTGTGAGTATCTCCACACATCACGTGAATAGCGTCACATACTACGTGACATCGTCACACGTCACGCGAGTAGCGTTTCACGCATTACCCACATGCCCCTTGAAAACGCTAATTACCATGATTTCCAAAGGAGCTGACAATATATAAACACTAGGCATTTGGGCGGCATTTGCCTTCCACTAGCCATCCAGGCACGTACTGCTCTTCCAAATACATGGAAGTCCTGTCAGCACAGAAAGTATCCACGAAATAACGTAAGATTCCACCGCGATATACTTAAACCTCTTTATAGAGATACCGCAACACAGCGCGAACCCATAACTATGGGCTAAATACTTTCCAATTAATACCGGAGTAACGCTACCCCTATAACAACTACAACTACAAAGCAATGTAGACACTCCTAGATAAAAACGTAATGATGCAACACATAAACTACGTTCCAAAAACGTGTGAAATGCCTTCTGTAAAAGTGTAAATGATCTAACAGACAGGCTACGCTCCAGCAATGTGCGCAATACCTTCTAGTTAATGCTTAAGTAACGCTGTCCCTATATGAACTAAAAGAAAGTAGACATCTTTCGGTAAAAACACAAATGATTTAACAGATAGGCTACGCTTCAGCAATATGCGCAATACCTTCCAGTTTATACTTAAGCAATTTTGCCCCTATATAAAATAAAAGAAAGTGGATACCTGTCTGCAAAAGCGTAAATGATATAACAGACAGGCCACGTTTTAGTTTTGCTATAGGAAAATGTATAGACATTGCCTCCACCAATAATACTATTTTAAAATAAAGATAATCATATAAGATCGTGTACCCAATAGATATCAACGTGGTCCATTTTCTGTTCCCCCTTTTTATATTTATTATTTTCATTCTCTAGGTTGTATCATATCTATTACTTTTCTGCTACTCATGGGAAACACATTCACCATCTAATTAAAATGTGGTGTCTGGAAAAGTCCATTATCAAGCTGAGGTAATACAAAATCTACTTCAATTAACAATTAAGTGCCAACAGTACAGGTGGATCTATCAATAAATAACAAATAATAGTAATGTCTCTATTTTAGATCTAAATCTTCTCCATGGATTTTTCGCCATGCAACGTATAAAAGAAATATTATCAACTCCCTGATTGACCAATTATCATTAGGTGGATTAATACATAAAACGGTAAAAACAATTAATGTCCAAACAATATAATTAAGAATCAATGTTTGAAACTTCCAAGTATATAATCATGTGTTCTACATTGTCAGGTATTCACCTATTTGAAATATTTTAACTCTCTGGAACTCCAGCAATCATCAATTGGAGTACAGGTATATATATAACTATAAAATAAATTCTAGTTTTTCAACAATCACTATGGAGACAATTAAAACCTTCTTGGGAAGACAGATTCTTTCTATTTCAATTTTCTTTTCTTCTTTCACACAAAACTCTAATTAAATAAAATATTAAACATGCTCCTTTTTACTAAAAGATGTATGAATGTATATATACTAGTTGTTCTTTCCTTTTTCCTTATACTTATTCAATAAAATGTTTTCTCTAGGAAAAAGATTGTAACACTGTTTAGGAATAAAATACCATATATCAGTCTAATGATGCATACTAGTCAGAACTATAATATGTTAGTCTCAACGATGACAAATATGCTGTTTGTATAAAGAATATATCTTTGAAATGTTGCTTAGATTTCTTTTTTAAATTACAGGAATTGTGGCTTTTTTCCTGACGAAGGCGTCACTTACGCCGAAACGTGCGTCGAAAAGTATACAGTTGTGCCACAGCATTGTTTACTTCTCACCCCTACTTAGATAATAATCTATTTTTAATGATTGTAATGATTTTACCACATGTTTATGCATAATAAAATTGTGTTTTATTTTATGAATGTACTAAATGATTAGAATTAAAAACAACAACATTTTCCATATTTGTTTCATTGTTTGAGTTGTTCTGACTACCAGACACAGGGTTCATATATGCCACCATTCATGAGAATTGCCTAGGTTGTTACTTTTCAATATACCACACAAGGTAGTGACACAGGGACCCACAGGGGCCGTGTGCAGTGTGAGAACACAGCAGCGAGTTCCCGTTAGCTTCTATGGGGAAAGTCGCGGTTAGATTTTTAGAGATTAGGGACACTTAGGAAAGAACTAGGACCAAACCCTTTGGGACTTAGGAAATTCCAGGGCCAACACCCACGGGACTACCAGAATACTCGTGTTACCTCACCCAGGGAAGCCAGGTGCATAGATGTCAAATGGTGTCGGGTCGCATCGTGGTTTTCAATGGGAGCTGGCAAAGAAGTGCTGCTGCTGGGAAGATGAGAAGTGTCCAAAGAGATCCAAGCCTGGATCAAAGATGAGAGGAACCTGAAAGCAGAGGGGACAGAGTCTGGGTCCCTTGTCAGTGACCAGGAAGGCAATAGGCGGATGCCCACCGATGTCGGGAGTCTCAGGTGAAGAAGGTGAAGCTTGACTCTTTAGCCACGAGGACCAGGAGGTGTCTAAGATGACCAGGAGCTGGATTCGAGCTGTCCCACAAAGGATGTTGGGTGCTGCAATATAAGTGCCCGGATTTGACACAGCAAGCCTTGGCAACAGCAACCAACAAAGAAAAGAGAAATATGCTTCTGTGCAGACCAGCAAGGTCTGAGGGACTCACCACTTGGTTAGGAGTGAGGGCACAACTGGAGCAACCAGGGAAGCCCAAGGGAAATCAAAGTTACCTTCGCAGGGACCCACCAGTCGACAGACCAGGGATCACAAAGGGACCTCAAGAGGAAACTCAAAATGGTGGCCCACTGGTCACCCGGGGTGACTAGGCCAACAATCTTCAGTGGATTGTCTGCTCGAGGTATGGACTTCAAGAGACGTTGAGAAGTCAATGCACTTGCAAAAGTGCCAGGTGACCAGTAGTTCTGGTTCCACGCTACTCACGAGGGCTGTGGGTCTCAGCTATGCTGGGGCCTCGGTTTGGCCTCTGAGATGTCTGGAAATCCTCTTCCTGGTCTGCAAAATCTTCAGAGTCCGGCAGGAGCTTCAGAGATGCAGACCGGCAAAATGCTTTGTTGGGGCCTGCCAAACAGGGGAGTCACTCCTTGAACCCAAGGGAGATTTCTTCAGTGCTCTAGACTTTAGTAGAGCTTCAAAGTTCCAAGATTCAGCTTCAGAGTTTCATCCAGAGATATCTAAAGTTCTGGTTGCAGAGGTTCCTTACTTATACCTAAGGAAGGGGTTAGACTAGCTCTGGGGAACCTCCTATGAGAGGGGTTGTAAAGAGGGGTGGCTACACCCATTTCCTTTGTCCAGTTTTGTGCCAGAGCAGGGGATGGAAACCCCTAAACCAGTTTGAGCTGGAATATGCACAGGGACACCAAATGTGCCCTCAGTGTAGGACTTCAAAGAACGCTGAGAGCGCTCCCACCCAGACCCAATACACATCAGCCTGTCTGGGAGGTGGTTACAACTAGGCCTGGGCCAAAATTCCTTTCCGTTCGCGGAAATTGCAATAATTTGGCATTTTCGTGTTCCGGTGGAAAGTGCAAAAATGTCAAAATTTCCGCATTCCGCAGCTTAGCGATAATTTGTTTCTTGCTCGCGCTGTAAAGAAACACATTCTTGCATGCGCGCGATCGCCTTACCTGAATCCCCGCATTCGCTGACAAGGTTTCCCGACCCGGTCGCTTTCTCCACGAGATATTGGATTGTTGGTAGCCATTTTGCGCTGTCTCGCAACAGTTTGCGCTCGCATTGTCGCGCGATCACGTCATTTGTCGCGCGATCACGTCATTCTTCTCGCGATCATGCACCGCGCGAGTATGAGAAGATTGAGATCTCGAACACGTCATTCTACACCGCGAGCGAGAGGGTGAGGACGCGGGCACGTCTAATCGAACGCGAAAAGGAGAAAGAGACCCCGAACACGTCATATCCAACGCGACAGGGAGCAAGAGAACGCGATCATGTCTTTTTCGACACGCCATCGACATCCAGCGGAAGTAATGTGAAGCTCGAGAACTCGAACATGTAAAATTTTCAATTTGGAGAGGAATATCAGCTCTAGCAGCATGAAACCTTCTGCAAATGCTGATTTTGGATGAAAACAACTCCTCACATTGACATTTGGCGGTCCTTTTTTGTGCAAGGAGTCCTTTTTTAAAAAGGTGGGGAGAGGGAGGAAGTGACACAGAATCTCCAACTTCCTGTTCCTGTCCAACAGGCTCCTCCCAGTGCTTTGTCCATCTCCTGCTCATTCTGCCTTTGGATTTGGAGCTGGAAAGATCACTCTTTTGTCTGCTGCATCATTGCAATTGGATTTGAGGATTTTTGGAATAGGATATTTTACAAGTAAGTGGCTGTTGTGTCTGTTTGATTGTGGGCATTGCAGTTGTTGTAACTACAATTTATTTTTGATAACTATCATCATTCCTTTTTTTTTAAATGTTGTGGGTAGTAGTATTAGGCCCGAGCTAGTCATGGGCATGGCCTCAAGGGTGTGATGAAGCAACTGTTCCTTTTGGTGTTTTTTTAATGTATTTCATTTGCAAGCATCATTTAGGGCATGGATGGCATTGGATTGAGTTGGGGAAGTGTGTTTTTTTGGGGTGGCCTTTCTGATGTTGTTGTGCCTGGACATGTGGCTGGTGGCCATTTTGAAGCCTAGGCCTGCAAGCTTGCCTGGCCTTGTCTGCCAACAGGCCTGCTTTCATCCACTAGGATCAGAGCAGGTAGCCACAGCTTTATTAATCAAGTGTTTTCTGTGTGGTCTGTTGAATTTAGACATCATTTAGGGCATGGATGGCATTGGATTGAGTTGGGGAAGTGTGCTTTTTTGGGGTGGGCTTTATGATGTTGTTGGGCCTGGCCATGTGGCTGGTGGCCATTTTGAAGCCTAGGCCTGCAAGCTTGCCTGGACCTTGTCTGCCAACAGGCCTGCTTTCATCCACTAGGATCAGAGCAGGTAGCCACAGCTTTATTAATCAAGTGTTTTCTGTGTGGTCTGTTGAATTTAGACTTCATTTAGGGCATGGATGGCATTAGATTGAGTTGGGGAAGTGTGCTTTTTTGGGGTGGGCTTTCTGATGTTGTTGGGCCTGGCCATGTGGCTGGTGGCCATTTTGAAGCCTAGGCCTGCAAGCTTGCCTGGCCTTGTCGGCCAACGGGCCTGCTTTCATGCACTAGGATCAGAGCAGGTAGCCACAGCTTTATTAATCAAGTGTTTTCTGTGTGGTCTGTTGAATTTAGACTTCATTTAGGGCATGATGGCATTGGATTGAGTTGGGGAAGTGTGCTTTTTGGGGGTGGCCTTTCTGATGTTGTTGGGCCTGGCCATGTGGCTGGTGGCCATTTTGAAGCCTAGGCCTGCAAGCTTGCCTGGCCTTGTCTGCCAACAGGCCTGCTTTCATCCACTAGGATCAGAGCAGGTAGCCACAGCTTTATTAATCAAGTGTTTTATGTGTGGTCGCACTCTGCTCGTCACACCAGCAAGTTGCCCCAAGGAACTGTGGTAGATGTAGTGGCGACGGCGAGTACGCCTATGCCACGATGTATGTAGAAAAGTATGAGTATGCATTAGCCATCCCTGGACACGTGTTTCGAGGTAGTTGCCTCTCGTCAGCAGGGAGCAGGTCAGTGTAAAGGGGTGCCGCGTGGACTGCCAAAATGTAATTAAAACAGGTGAAGTACCTCTCATGGCGCGCAGGTGCAGGTCCAAGGCTCGTCAGCCCGTTGGCTCAAGGGAGCCGTAATAAATGATTCAAAAGTTGGTCGCACTCTGCTCGTCACACCAGCAAGTTGCCCCAAGGAACTGTGGTAGATGTAGTGGTGACGGCGAGTACGCCTATGCCACGATGTATGTAGAAAAGTATGTGTATGCATTAGCCATCCCTGGACACGTGTTTCGAGGTAGTTGCCTCTCGTCAGCAGGGAGCAGGTCAGTGTAAAGGGGTGCCACGTGGACTGCCAAAATGTAATTAAAACAGGTGAAGTACCTCTCATGGCGCGCAGGTGCAGGTCCAAGGCTCGTCAGCCCGTTGGCTCAAGGGAGCCGTAATAAATGATTCAAAAGTTGGTCGCACTCTGCTCGTCACACCAGCAAGTTGCCCCAAGGAACTGTGGTAGATGTATTGGCGACGGCGAGTACGCCTATGCCACGATGTATGTAGAAAAGTATGTGTATGCATTAGCCATCCCTGGACACGTGTTTCGAGGTAGTTGCCTCCCGTCAGCATGGAGCAGGTCAGTGTAAAGAGGTGCCGCGTGGACTGCCAAAATGTAATTAAAACAGGTGAAGTACCTCTCATGGCGCGCAGGTGCAGGTCCAAGGCTCGTCAGCCCGTTGGCTCAAGGGAGCCGTAATAAATGATTCAAAAGTTGGTCGCACTCTGCTCGTCACACCAGCAAGTTGCCCCAAGGAACTGTGGTAGATGTAGTGGCGACGGCGAGTACGCCTATGCCACGATGTATGGAGAAAAGTATGTGTATGCATTAGCCATCCCTGGACACGTGTTTCGAGGTAGTTGCCTCTCGTCAGCAGGGAGCAGGTCAGTGTAAAGGGGTGCCGCGTGGACTGCCAAAATGTAATTAAAACAGGTGAAGTACCTCTCATGGCGCGCAGGTGCAGGTCCAAGGCTCATCAGCCCGTTGGCTCAAGGGAGCCGTAATAAATGATTCCAAAGTTGGTCGCACTCTGCTCGTCACACCAGCAAGTTGCCCCAAGGAACTGTGGTAGATGTAGTTGCAACGGCGAGTACGCCTATGCCACGATGTATGTAGAAAAGTATGTGTATGCATTAGCCATCCATGGACATGTGTTTCGAGGTAGCCAAGCTGGGAGCAGCACAGCGGTCCAACCCCACCAACCTAGGCCCAAGGGCTTTAGTGTCGCAGAGGTAGCCAGTCTACTAACGAGCAGCGATGTTGAAGAAATGTCATTACCGCAAAGTAGTACACAATCAAGTTCAACGCAGGCGCAAACTCAGCAGATCAGTGTGCAGCCGCAACAAGAACAGCAGCATCCACCGCAACAAGAACAGCAGCAGCCGCTGCAACAAGAAAAGCAGCAACCGCCGCAACAAGAACAGCAGCAGCCGCCGCAACAAGAACAGCAGCAACCCCCGCAACAAGAACAGCAGCAGCCCCCGCAACAAGAACAGCAGCAGACGCCGCAACAAGAACAGCAGCAGCTGCCGCAAAAAGAACAGCAGCAGCCGCCGCAAAAAGAACAGCAGCAGCCGCCGCAACAAGAACTGCAGCGGCCGCAACAGCCCACCATAGTAGTTGTTGCTCCTGACGTAGGGGCATTTCAGGAAATCGAGCTTCCTGCAGACAAAGTGGATCAAAGTCAAACCACTGTTTCAAAAGACTATTGTCTTCCAGACCACCAGCAAGGAAAAGCAGGCTTAGTCCATCATCTTCTTCTTCAAGCCCCGCTTCTAATGATCGTGATGCCACTTGGCTCCCACCAGCTCAGTCTGAGAGTGATATACGCCACAAGACAATGCTTCTGAAAAGGAAGGTCCCAGAAAAACTTAGAGTTATGGAGGTAGATGTAGAAGAGGGGGGTGATGATGTTGATGAAGACGAGCCAGTCATCACACACATTACTCCCGCCCCAAAGGGATTGGAGACCAACATTCTCACCCTATCCAGAAAGGCTGCTACTGAGTGGGATGTAGCACGGATATCACCAACACAGGTTACACCACCAATACCTCCAGCTGCCATATTTTCCAAGGCCCGGCAGGGACCTACATCCAGCTCAACCATCTCAGTAGGTAGTGGTAGTAAAAGTCACAGTCTAGGTGCACAGGGTCACATTTCAAGCACCCCCTCCAGTTCATCTGGTATTGAAAGTGGCACATCCAGCAGTGCCAGAATGTTCTCCTCCCCAGTTTGGGACTTCTTTTCTGTTAGCGCCAAGGAGGAGAACGTTGCTATATGCTCAATTTGTCGGCAAGGTGTTCGGCGTGGTAAGCTTGGTACAAACTATGGAACCGGAGGACAAGGAAGTCATCTAAGAATACACCACACTATCGTGTGGGAGGATCACCTATTTAAGTTAAAAGAAAGTAGAAAAACGCAACCCATTGAAGTTGGTCAGGATGAATCAGAGAGCGATATTATTGCGGTGGCAGGTGAAGAAGAGGGAGGCATTTCTAGCCCTGTCCCCAGTAGTGCAGTGGTAACGCCCACATCCTCCTCAGTAACATCAGAGTGGCACCGCAGTAAGAGCCAAACTCAGAGTCAGGGTGAGACACCAAGGCGACCGAGTACCTCAATGAGACAATCTGTGTTGTTGAGCCTTAGTGGGTTAATGAAAACAGCACCAGAAAGGAAAGTAATCCAGCCTACCATTGAGAGCATGTTTAGGTTGGAGGGGCAGTTCCAACGCAACCTTCGACGGCACGATTGTACAATGCTGGCTAAAATGTTAGCTCTGCACCTTCTTCCTTTTTCATTTGTGGAAGGGGTGGGTTTCCTTGAATTTGTGTCTGCCATCTGCCCTAAATGGAAGGTTCCCAGCCGGTCCTATTTCGCAAGAATTGCTGTTCTGGCACTACATCATGATGTGCTGGAACTGGTTGGACAAGCTTTGCAGCAGAGTATTATTATTATATTCTTATTGAGCGCAACTGCCACCCCAAGGGTATCTTGGCGCTTGACCTTCAATAGTTCATCAGATCTAGTACACTACATTGCTCTAGGAAAGAGAAAGGTCTTCAACTCTTTTTTAAAGGAATTAAGATCTTGCTTGCTCCTTAGCGACAGCGGAAGGGTATTCCACCACTTAGCTGCTGCAAAGCCAAAAGCGCGGCCACCCATCCTCACTCTAACAAATTTAGGAACAATTATCTGGAACGCCGAAGAGGATCTTAGGGGTCTAGCAGCCTGATACCAGGAAAAAAGATTTTGGAGTGGCAGAGGTCCCATTCCATGCAATTCTCTAAAAACAATGCATGCAGCCTTGAAAAGAATACGCTGCTGAACAGGCAGCCAATGAAGGTCAAATAATGCTGCTGAGGATGATGCGGAGCGTGGTCGGGCTAGGGCCAGTTTGGCTGCCATGTTTTGAACCCTCTGCAGCCTAGCTACCAAAAACTTAGGTGCCCCGAGAAGCAGTGCGTTGCAGTAGTCTAATCTACTGAGTATCGTACTACGCACCACCTCTGCTCGAGCTCCCCAAGGGAGCAATGGCAGGATTTTACGTAGGGCTCGAAGTAGGCCCATACAAGTTGCTGTGGTCGTATGTACAGAGATGTCAAGCTGCAGACTAGGTTCAAACATGACCCCCAAATTGCGGACCGACTCAGCAGCTGTCACAGTGCCTAAAATAGAAGGCGGCCAGAAATCCCCAGGCAACGGGCGAGAGGGCCGGTCCAAGGAGCAGTGAAGCACCTCGGTTTTTGCCCCATTAAATTGGAGCGAATTTAACCGAAGCCATTCTGCAGTTTCCGACATACACTGATGAAAAGTGTCCCTCGAGACTGCCCCCTTACCCTCAAAAGAAAAAATCAGTTGCGTATCATCGGCGTAGTTTATAACTGAAATGCCGAAAGATTTTATCAAACTGATTAGGGGTCGAAGGTACAGATTAAAAAGGATCGGGCTGATTGCGGATCCCTGTGGCACACCCTGCTTCACCTGACGTATAGCTGAACAAAAAGGTTGTAATGCAACCGCTTGTTGCCTATTATCAAGATAGGATTTTATCCAGCCCAGCGCCAAGCCAGTAACACCCGCTCTCTGAAGGCGGTCCAAAAGGACCGCATGATCCACCGTGTCGAACGCGGCCGACATGTTCAGCAACACTAAAAATGCTGCCTTACCTATGTCGATGCTGTGCACAATATCCACCTGACAACAGACATGTGGACCAGTTGCCAAGCCACAGATTACATGTGCATCACTGCACACTGGATCTCTTTTGTGGGGGTTAGAGATAAGCTATCTGCATGAGGTGTTGTTGACACAGCTGCGATTTTTTAAGGTACTCGGAAACATGCAACTGTAGCCATGTTCGCCATGGAGAAATCTCATACAGCTGAAAACATTTTACACGAGTTTCGCACCAAGGTTTTGGAATGGCTGCGGCCCAGAGGGCTTGGTATTGGTTTTGTTGCCACAGACAATGGCAGTAATGTACTTAAGGCCATGGAACTTGGTTCCTATTTCAGGGTTCCGTGTTTGGCGCACTGCATAAACATTATAGTTCAAGACTTTCTGAAAAAAGAACCCATAGTCAGCAATTTACTGGCCATCTGCCGAAGAATATGCACTAATTTCAGCCATTCTTTTAAAGCTCGGAAGCAGCTGAAGATCATCCAACGTGAACAAAGGATGCCAGTCAAGGCACTCATCCAGGAGGTGGCAACACGTTGGAACTCAACGTATTACATGTTTGATCGTCTGTACGAACAGTACAGGTCACTCCATGAATATGTCTGGAACAGAAGCGGGGATGCTAGTGTTAAAGGCATGAACCCTGAGATGGATCAATGGACCCTAATTAAATGCCTGACTGAGATGCTGTGTCCTTTTGAGCTCTTCACACGTGAAGTCAGCAAGGAGGACTGTACAATGGGCCAAGCTATCCCATTATTGCAAATGCTAGAGCATGAGCTGAATAATGTGTCTGAATCATACAAAAGTGTAGAGGACAGAAGGCAAGCCCATGACTTGGAGGAGAGCTTATCCCGGCGCTTAGCTGAAAATGTAAGGATACAAAATAAAATTTTGTCACAAGAACATTACATTTGTGCCACAATTCTGGATCCACGTGCAAAATTAGGACTGAAGACATTCTTTGCTTTTTCCGACATTAATGTTCCCTGCTACAAAAGTTGTACAGCCAGTAAGTTGGAAAATGAACAGCTCCTAATTAAAATCCCGCAAGATCAACCCACAAGAAGTACTGAAGCAGGCCATGCAGTATCAAGTGCAACTTCGTCGGCTGAGGGCAGTGCATTTGGATCACAATCACAACACTCACCATCACTATCGACCACAGAAACAATAACTGGATCATTAGGCCGAGTACAATCATTATCATTACAGGATTGGTATGTAAAGTTGCACAGAAAAAACAGCACGAAAGCTTACCAGCAGCAACCCTGAACATTGAGCGGATGGTCCCGGCCTATCTGGACGACCCAACAGAGGTGTACATTGATCAAAACCCATTGCAGTATTGGTATAGGAAAAGGTCTGAATGGCCACAGCTCAGCAGGCTGGCGATAAGCTATCTGGCTTGCCCTGTCGCAAGTGTCTCTTCCGAACGTGTTTTCAGTGCTGCTGGTTCCATTGTAACATTGAGAAGGACCAGTCTATCGCCTAAAAACGTGGAGAGGTTAACAATGATCAAAATGAATCAGCACTTCATACCACCAAATTACACAATACATGAAGCAATGGAGGAAGATGAGGACAGCTGCTCAGGTGATGGAAGTATTGTGTCAGATGATTACCTACTACTGGCTGAACCCCCAGAGTTTGAGGACGAGCTATACTTCCCTGACAATTAGGCTCGCACTTACTGTCTTCCTCCCTTTTCCCCCCTTTGTTTGTGTGTCTGTCGTTCCAGTTACAAACTTGTGAATCACAACAAATCCATTACCACCGTCTTCTACTCTTCTAATTTAATATACAAGTTTCAGGTGTCTGCAATTTGACAGTACAGTCCTCCGAATCCAGCTCCTCCGCTCCATCATACTGAATCTACTGCTCAATTCCATTTCCCTCATGAATGATGATTGGATGATGGTAAATAATACAGCAACAAATTCAAACTTTCCTAGTCCTTCCAAAAGAAGTGGAGCATGAATCAGATGACTGCTATAGCTATCCTCCTTTCAGAGCCGAGAGAGACTGACCATTAACTGAAAATAAGATGGAACAGGTAATGATTGATGCCATGCATTGGACGCAGAGTCGCAGACTGAATGATTTAGATTTTGTTGTGTTTGTTGTACATGAATTTATGTAATTGTGCACTGCCACTAATCAACTTTCTACAGAACACATTAAACTTAACTCAAAGTAAATTCAATTGTCCCCTTATTTCAAATAATAAATTTGTACTTCTCCTACAGCTAGGTGATACATTGCTTTTAATTCAATACAGGAAGGGGACTCACTCAATCTGCGCAATGAGTATGATTGACACAACAGCACCGTCCATCATGATGATGGCGAAATAGACGGCCCGTTAACTTAAGAAGAGAAGGAACAGGTAATGACAATTAATGGCATGCATTGGACACCTGACTCTGAGCGATTGGTCTTTGTGTTTTCGTTGTTTGTTTGTTGTGCACAAAGTCAAAGTGTACTAGTAATCTATCTTTCTGTACACACTAAAGAATGACTCAAGTCAGTAATATTTATATTTCTACTCTTGTTGTGTCATAAAAATTTTACTTATACGGCAGGCCGATCTTCACAGTCAGTCAGTAAAAGTATCGGAGATGATGATGAAGTCAGGAGGACGTTTCATGAGTGGCATAAAACGGAAAAGCCTAAAGGTAAACACGTCAACAACAACCACAGCAGACCCAAATGTCTGTGTAGAAGTGGAATAGAGTGTAGCGGTGGGATGACGGCAGTGCATTGATTTTACTAACTAAAACTGTAAAATGCTATGTTTGGAATGGATAATGTGCTTTGCGTTTTGCCAACTCTTTGAGAGAAAAAAAAGGACTCTAAAGTGTTAACGTAGGATGTGCTACTGCTAAGCACTGTGGGCCTGCTCTCTCCTGTCACTGTTGAAGGTCAATGCTGGAAACAGACTAGAGTAGAGATGATGCATACATGCCACCTCGGAAAGTGTTCTTGTTGCACTACACCATAACTTGTGCATTTGTTTCAACTTTGTTTCTCAATATCCCCTTTGGTTTTCCATCTACAATTACAGGCCGGGCCTTGCCCTATACTTTGGAAAACATTACAATGCATACTTACCTTACCAATAAATCAACATTTTTTTTCCAGCCGGGCAGTGGCGAGTGGCGAGGCGACACACCCTAGATTGATGGACGAGAGGAGCAAGAGGAATGCCGAGATGCAAATCCAGTCCACATTTTTTACCAGGATAACACAGTAACAGTATCCACTTTAATCTTCTTTTAAATAATTTGATTAATATTTTGTATACAATCTTTACAACAGTGTGTTCTTGGAGTTGTTATTATCATCATTAGGTTTGCTCTGTGTTTACGATTCTTCCCTACCAATACTTAAAATTTCTATTTGCTATCTGTAAAAGTATTAAGGCCGGAAAAACAGAACAAGAACTAGAAGTGTATGTAATCCAGGTCTCTCATCATCATGCATGCATTGCCTTTTTCTCCCTTAACATATGGATATGGTAGTCTTCAATGATTGTCGTTTGTTTGTCTATGTATGCATACTGTTTTTCTATGTCAAACCTTTCCCCAAAACCCCCTTCCCATCCATTCAACAAACCCTAACCCTCTTCCCCCAGGCTGTGTGACTTATTGTCGAGGTGGGACTAAATTAAATGTACACCAATACTTAATCACACACTTGCTGGGGCGGATGTTGTGAAAGCAACACTACTTCAATTTCAAGGCAGAGCGATGATCTTCTTCTGCTTGCCCAGTTGCCCACCCATGAGTAGGATATTTCAGAGGTTATTTTATTTAACAAAGGAACATATACCTCAGCATGAATTGCTGCCATTGATTGGATTTGTTTGTTGTCATTCCTCATATACAGCACTAACTGTTAGGCTGTAGGCCTAGTCAAGTGACTCGACACAACTATAGTTTGTAACTCTGTCTAGTAGGCTATCCCAACCACCATTATGTTTTGTTGTCAAAAATGTGAGCATATTATTGTTGCTCGGTAAGTTCTGTACTGTACTTCATTCTACTACTCCTCTAACAGTCTCTGAAAGGCGATTGACTGTCTCCTTTCCTTTTTTTGCAAATGCTGCAGCCCTGCCAGTTTCTACTACTACAACTATACTACCACCACCACCACCCCAATCCTGGCATGTATGAAAAAGGAAACCATCTTCACCATGCAGCCATTGCTGTGCCACAGTTGGACATAAACATCAAGCACTGGTAAGAGAGAAGTTTGGGGGAGGCAGAATTAATAATGGACATGTTGTCAATGATTTCATATCATTTTTACACACCAGTCCAGATAAAGAATGCATAGACTAGAGGACAGACTGAAAGTACTAGAAGGACAAGTCAATGAGTGAGGTGTTTCGAATCTATCTGTTTGTGTCTTATACAGTCAGCCAATTATTTAAATCAAACACAGGCTATGGGCGGCCAAGCACCAGGAAGGAAACAGTGTGATGTAAAACAGTTACCCCACCTACAAAACATTAACAACATTGCATGTAACATAGAAAAATATATTTAATATACCCTAACAAAAATAAACTAAACCCACAAAAGCTGACCCACCCCCCTCCCTAACCCCAACCAATGTCCAATTGTCCATATGAGAAAAAGTCTGTAAAGAAAAAATTCCAAACCCAATGCCCAAACAATTTCCCACCCACCCAAACAAGAATTAAAAAAGGGCAGAACTTAATGACAGGGACTAAGGTGTGGGGCGGGACTCAAGGAGGACACTCATCTGGTGCTCCAGACGGGCAATGCAGCGTCTAAGGGCGCGGCAGTTGCAGCCACAGTGGGGGGGCACCGGAGATGGCAATACTACAGTGGAGGCGGGCAGCCGCCAGACGGTGGCGCCGTACCGCTGGAGGGCAGTGGCTGGGGCCCGGGGCGCTGGAGGAGGCCTGAATTGCTGCCGCAGTCTCCTCCTCCTCCTCAGCTAAGACCACCAGCTGCCGGTATTCCCGCTGGATTGCCTCCAGCTTCCGGTTTAGTTTAGGAGTAGCTGTGTATCAAAAAGAAAAAACAAGACTATTGTTAAATATACTCTTAGAAAAACAGTAAGACAAGTTAATTATTTATACACATAGTGGCATGGTAGAGTAGCACTGTCTATAAAGCACAGTAGTACATAACATTTTAAATCTCGCCCGTCCTTCCTCCTTCCACCAGTCTTTCACTTTTTAGTTGAACAGTGAGTGCACCAGGTGCTCTTCTCCATAAAACTTTCAAAGCGGAGTTGAAATCACATAGATGAGGCCATTGGTTACTCAATACTCCTGCTCCTATGCCAATTAAAGGGAATTCTGGTCTTCTAGTTCACTCTTCAAACGTCCCCAACAACTCATACTTACTTACGACATCGGATGGCGGGCGGACTATGTCCGCCCACCATCCTCACGCTAAAAAGGGTGGGGACAATTAATTAGGATAATGCGCCCGGCACAGTGGCGGGCGCATCCTGAACGGTGATGGACGGTGATGGATCAAACCCAGATCTGTTGACTGGGTGTGAGTGTTTGATTGGTTCTGATGCTCCGTCCATCACCACCCCCTTTTGTACCGCTTTGTTCGCCATAAGTAGGCAGGGTATGCTCAGACGTGAGTCCCTTGCTCACTTTGCCACTGGATTCAAGCAAGCCTGGCTGAAGATGGCTGAAATGCCAGAAACCGGTCCTAGGAAGCTTGTTTCCGGTCCAGGGAAGGCATGACTTGGCAGTTCGGGCTGGACTGTTCCCATGAGGCACAGGGTCAGACTGATTTGCATATGGCCATGTCTGAACTGGGGTGGCAGAGTGGGCTAAAGAACGGTGATGGATCAAACCCAGATCTGTTGACTGGGTGTGAGTGTTTGATTGATTCTGATGCTCCATCCATCACCACCCCCTTTTGTACCGCTTAATTAACTACCGGCACTTATAATTCCCTCATTTTTAAGTCCCCAGATAATTGTCCTGAAGAGACCCCCTATCCAATGTGGGTTGAAACGTCGTCGACATAGACCAAGAGAGAGCAAGAAAGATTCATGTTATTGTTGAATGCCTCTCGTTGTTTTTAAGACCTTTCTTTGAATCTTTATTCACACAATCTTTACTTTAAAGGCTATGATCACCTCACTGGGTTCACTTTTTCACTTTCTTGAACTGTGCTTGTAGTTTCACAAAATCTGTGATTAAATTGCTTTTGTGATTAAATTGTTATTCATGCAATAAATCATATTTACTTCGGCTGAAGTAAATATTTTTCCAGGTTACTTAAGTATTATTTCAATTGAATTGAAACAATTTTCTCCTTGTTTTTTATTTCTGTTTTTTTTTTTATTTAATCAGTTACGAGTATATCATTTGTACTCTCTATTGAGAAATGTGTCAATTGAAATAAGTTCCTTGTGGACATTGTTATTGCTTATTGCATTTTATAATAAAACAATGTACAGAGATTCGTTCTCAATTCAAAATAAACATTTTAAACTTACATAGACTTGGTGGTATTTGGTGTGGACTAACTTACACGAGTGAGCAAATTAAAGTAAGGGTGTGCATGTGCATTGCTTCCACGACTGAGAGGTTGGGTGTGTTATGTTCTTGGTTGTCTACTTGTTGGGTATCTTGGGGGGAGGGTTCGGAGACCTAATAGTTATGACAAGACTGTACTATAGTCGAGCAGTGGAATTGTGGTGGGTGCTGAATTTCTGATTGAGGTGTGTGAGGAAGGTCCAACCTACCATCACCAACATCCTATTTTCTGGTGCAAATGTCTGTGTATGTGCAAGATCCCTACAGCAGTAGTAGTATGTCCTATAGGCTATCATATCAAAATAGTAATAAATCTGGTTGGGCTTTTGTTGCTGTGAATTTTCAAAGCCTCAAGATTAACAAAGACTCAAGATCAATAAGAGTAGAAGTAGTACAAGACAACGACCCAAAGGATTGGACTCAATGGCTCGAGCTACTGGTGAATATGAGTTTTATATTAGAACCTTTCACATAAAGAGTGGCACTGGCCAACTGGCAAGACTAGCAACTACAGTACAGACAGACTGATAGTATGTAGTAGTACTGAGAGTCATCAAAGCGGAGGCAGGGATAAGATGTTTGAAAACGTACAGATCAAAGGATAATTGTTGGTAAAAAAAATAGCATTTGGAAACAATAGTTCGTGAAAAATACAGGGCAGTAAAAGTTATGGAATAAGAAATATTATTAAAAAGAAGAAGACTTACTCGGGCCAGCAGAGGAGCCCTCATTGGTGTCCTCCTGGTGGTGTTCAGACTGTTGTCCCGCCAAACCCCCACTCCCTGTCTGTCTGCCCCTGGGTGCTGAATGATGAACAGGAAAGATATAAGAAAGAGACAAACATTGATGGTTGGTGTCAAACAAATACAATATTTTTCAACAACGGTCAAAAAACACTTATGTAAACAACAATTGAAATAACTAAATTGACCGATCTCATCTGGTTAACAAGTAATATCGGGGGATTCGCAGATCGACTACTTAAGTTACTATTTATCAACAGTAATCCAGTCTTCCATTCTGATTCCAGAATACTAAGTCACAACTAAGCCTAAGTACGACGTACCACCGAACCTAGCCCACCTATTCCAGGCATGCCAATTGTACATTAAGTATGCATTTCCACTTTATTCCTCAACAATGCATATGGTCAAATCATGGAGGACACATGACTATATTTTTTGTAGACACCAAATTTTGGGTTGATTGATTGATGCTGATATTCTGCTAGTGCTAAGCCAATTACCACCACTCATTGAACAAACTAGAAAAGGTTCTAAACTTCTAATAAAGACTGCTGTACTAGCAGCACGTCACGTAACTGAGGGGGCATAAAGCATTCCACTAACAAATTAGAAGCTCATACAAAGTACCTAAACCTAAGTATCACTCCGCCCCTATCTATTAGTGACAGTACAAAGTAAGGAGTGGACTAGAGTCACTGTAGCATTACGTAACTTAATTTGTCTAAAATAAATTCGTAAAGAATCACGCTAAGCAAACGCAAAGTTGCAAACAAGTAAGATTAGTAGTAGCACAGAAGAGCTCCTGTGTCATAATCACAGAAGACTTTTAAACGTAATTAACCTGGAATGTAAGCAGCAACATTCTAGCTGGTTGGAAGAAAAAAAAGATATTCGCAATATATAACACAGAGCAGAAGAACAGACACAAAGTTGTAAAAATTAAATAGGTACTCACCAAGCCCCGGGACCTCCACTCCTAGCAGGTCCAGCAGGTCCTGCTCACAGTCCAGGATGTCAGACCACAGGTGCGTGAGCTGTGCCTGGGTGTGCCGGACCCCAGAGAACGCGACACTGCCCGGCGCACCTTCCCCCACCGCTGCCGACGCTCCCGGAGGCCGTACCCGGACCGAGGCCTGCCACCTGCTACCAGGGTTAAGGGGAGGTGGCGCTGCACAAAGAAAATTAGTGCCGCCAACTCCACCTCCCCAAATAAGGCCCGTGCCTGCACCCCTTGTGGGTGCCGCCTTCCGCAAGGAAGGCGGTCGCGGCTCTGGCTGCGTCGCCAACCAGCCCTACCCATAGACATGGTTCTGGGCCTGGGGTAAGAAAAGGTAATAAAATTAAAGAAGTAAAGGAAATAAATATCAGCAGGCAATAGAAAGAGAAAAAGTAGCTAAAAAAACAAAAAAAGGAGACAAAACCCAAAAATATAGAAGCTGGAAAATAGTAAGATAAATAATAAATAAGAAAGATAAAAAAAAAGTGGATTGAAACAAAGGATTGAAAAGATTTGGAGAGGATTGAAAAATGAAAATCAGGCCCCAGAACCATGCAATAGAGTGAAAAACAAGATGGCCGCGCCCATTGCGACCACGTGCGTAAGTTCGCACAATATTTTCTCCCCGAGCAAGCAAAAAGCAACGCCATCAAGTAAAAGCGGTCGCGAACAGGAAATATCGACCGCGAACAGGCGCGAACATGCATTGCACGACCCGGAACAGGAAGTAAGCATCACGAGAGGGCGGGACAAGTGAAAACAAGATGGCCGCGCCCGTGGCAACCCGCGATCACACAAAAAATACCGCGAACAGGCGGGAAAAAAACGTCCGCGTCTTCGCGATATTTCCGGCGTGTTTGCAGAGATTTTTAACATTTTCGCGATAAATTACGATAGGTAATATCACAAATTCCGCCCACCACTAGTTACAACTCCCTGTGACAGGAAACCTATTGTCCAGGCCTCCCCAGCTGGAGATTTGGTCAGCAGCAGGAGGCCAGACTTGTGTCTGTGGCTGCAGCATCCATTTTGTGATGCCACGGCTCTGTTAAGTTTCTACCGGGTATACCAGTACTGCCATGTCTCTCCCTCTTGAATGGTGGGATCATACTCCCACACCAGTTACTGGTGTAAAGGTATGATTCCAAGGCGTTTGACACAAAACACGACATGTTACCGTGCAGCCGGTCCAAAGTTAGCATTTACCGTTTGGTTATAATGCACTTAAGAGTATATGGTCAGGCTGCACCACTGACAACCCCGAACAAGAGATTCTGAAGGCTGTAGAGGGGCTCAACTCATGCCTGGGCACCCTCTCACATATAACCAAGCACTCTGCCTTCAGGATTGTTAAGGCCTGCCATAGGAGTGACTGATAGGTTTGTATGTGCAGTGATAGGTGATGTATAGTGAACCTATACCTCTGTAAGGGGTGCATGCACCACCTTACCCAGGCTGCAGTAGCAGACCTGTGGTGTCATTTTGGGTGGCTGTCCAGGGGTGGCACAATACATGCTTCAGCCCCTAGTAGGCCTCTGGTGTACCTATGCCCTGGGTACATAGTATACTATATTCTAGGGACTCACAAGGGTACCTCAGGATCCAATCTGTGGTGTACCTAAAGTACATGCAATCCATATAGAGAGGAAGCAGCTAGGCTGGGGTCCTGAAGAGAAGGGTCCCAGCCGAACTAAAGTCGAAAAACAGTGAAACACCAGCAAAAAGTGGGGATAAGCATGTGAAGCAGATCCTACTCTCCTACATGCTTACTATGGAGTGTGTTTCTTTAAATGAGACCCATTACTCTGTCTTTGGATGTGCCCACTTGTGTTTGACAGCAGCCAGCTCAGTCCAACAGCAAGGTGCTTGGAGGTACCTGAGAAGAATATTTATGTGTGATTGACATATTTGCATAGAGCAAACCTATTCAAGAGAGAACAGGGCAACGTATAGGGTCCAATGCAACCATACAGTCCATGGGTGATAGGGAAGGAAGCTGTATTCCCGGAGCACAATTGTACTCTTGCTGCTTTGAGATGTAGTATTCTTAAAAGAGATGTGTCTTCAATTGCTTTATGAATTAGTGCAGAACTGGGATGTTCCTTTGGTAGTCTTCTGGTGCCACCCACCATTATGAAGACCAGGTGAAAGTAGCCACAGGTTGATCCCAAGATTGTTTTTTGCACCAAGAAGCACCAGAGCATTATTTTAATAAAACATCTTCTCATGTGGATTTGAGCTACAGGCAATACCTCAGCTTCTGTTTGGCCTCAGTTGTTATCAGTCTGCAGGCTGTCACAATGGCAGTTTGTTATTTCTTTAAGGATGCTTAGAGTATTCCAGGAGACAAATATTCCCACGTGAACCTAGCTAGAAATCTTACATGTGAGATCTAACTGATCCTGTGAGTCTACTGCCCTCTGGTGTGCAATGTTTGTCTTAGTTGTGGTGCTCTAAACAGTAAGGACAGACACTTACAAATTTTACTTTTCTTCAGTCATTACACAAAAATACTCAGCCCCACTTTTACTTATTGTTCCACAACAACTCTTTCACAAAAGTATCAATAGAAAACTTGCTTTGATTAAAAGAAGAATGTTAAGTATGTAGGTATGTGAAATGTATGTGGCTTAAGAGTTAGTACACACTTTCACACAGTGTCTATCAGCGTACAGTACAACACAACTGACAATAAATGTTCATTAAGCACCTATAATGCCAATTACATTCTTCCCTAATAATCCAGGATCAGTCCTACTCATCATCATCATAATCTTTATTCAATTTCATTGATGAAATTACAAAAGACAGGTCATTTAAAAACACCTTACAGAATATCAGTATCATAGTCATTCACGTTTTAAAACTCCTATCAGAAAAAGCAGGTAAAAGGTGAATTCAGCAGGTGTAAGAAAAGTAAGGCTGGCCTAACGTGGTTAAAAGTGAGTGCCAATAAAATTGGGCGCATAAAATTGTGATGCAGGTAACTATATTTTGGACAGAGCATAACCACATGAACCGTTTTGAGCTGGACTATGCACAGGGACACCAAATGCTTCAGCCCCTGGTAGGCCTCTGGGGTACCTATGCCCTGGGTACATAGTCTACCATATACTAGGGACTCACAAGGGTACCTCAGGATCCAATCTGTGGTGTACCTAAAGTACATGCAATACATTTAGAGAAGAAGCAGCTAGGCTGGGGCCCTGAATAGCAGTTTCCCAGCAGGACTAAAGCCGAAAAACTGTGAAACACCAGCAAAAAGTGGGGGTAAACATGTGAAGCAGATCCTACTCTCCTACAAATCCCCCCCCCCCAAAAAAAACGCAGGGACATTAAACTAAACTTGACCATTTGAGTCTTCATGTTCTAAGTGGAAATATCTGGAGAGTCCATCTGCATTGGCATGGTTACTCCCAGGTCTATGTTCCACTGTATTGTCCATCCCCAGTAGGGAAATGGACCACCTGAGCAGTTTGGGATTTTCAAAATTCATCTGTTTAGACATAAGAGGGGCTTATGGTCTGTCTGAACAAGAAAGTGACTACCAAACAAGTATGGCCTCAACTTCTCCAGAGCCCAAACAACAGCAAAGGCCTCCCTCTCATTGGCTGACCAACGTTTCTCTCTGGGGGTCAACCTTCTGCTTATCAAAGCTACTGGTTGATCCTGACCTACATCATTCAACTGTGACAGTACAGCCCCTACCCCCAACTCAGATGCATCTGTTTGGACAATTAACTTTTTCGAGTAGTCAGGACTTTGCAGAATGTGAGCAGTGCACATAGCCTGCTTCAGGTCATCAAATACCTTTTGATAGCTAGCTGTCCAATGAACCTTTTTGGGCATTTTCTTAGAGGTTAAGTCATTCAGGGGTGTCACTATTGATCCATACCCCTTGACAAATCTTCTATATTACCCAGTCAGGCCTAAGAAGGCTCTCACCTGAGTCTGGGTAGTTGGAGCAACGCAGTCCATTATGGTCTAGATGTTGCTCTGCAATGGTTGAACCTGGCATCCACCTACAATGTGGCACCAGGTACACAACCTAACTCTGCCCTTTCTGGCACTTAGTAGCCTTGATAGTTAGGCCTGCTTTTTGCAGGGCCCCCAAAACATTCCTCAGGTGGACCAGGTGATCCTCCCATGTGGAGCTAAAGGCATCAATATCATCTAGATATGCTGCACTATTGTCTTCCAGGCCTGTAAGGACTTGAATCACCAACCTTTGGAAAGTGGCAGGTGCATTCTTCAAACCAAAGAGCATTACCACAAATTGATAGTGCCCACTAGGGGTAGAAAATACTGTCTTTGGCTTTGCATCAGCAGCTAGTCTGATCTGCCAGTAGCCAGCTGTTAGATCAAATGTGCTTAGAAACTTGGCTGAGGCCAATGTATCTATCAGCTCATCTGCCCTGGGGATGGGATGGGCATCAGTCCTAGTGACTGCATTGAGACCCCTGTAGTCCACACACAACCTCATCTCTCTCTTGCCATCTTTTTTGTGAGTTTTAGATACCAGGACTACTGGACTAGCCCAAGGGCTATCTGAGGGTTCAATGACTCCCAAATCCAACATCTTTTGGACATCTGTCCTTATACAGTCCCTGACATGGTCAGGTTGCCTGTAGATCTTATTCTTCACAGGCAGACTGTCCCTAGTGTCCACTTCATGAGTGCACCAGGTGGTCTGACTTGGAGTCAGAGAAAACATATGTCTGAACTGGTTGAGGAGTTTTCTGCAGTCAGTTTGCTGCTGGATTGTGAGGCTGCCTGTCAAGGCTACACCATCAACTGACCCATCATCAGGGTTCTGAGAAAGCAGGTCAGGGAGTGGGTCACTCTCTTCCTCCTGTCCTTCATCAGTAGCCATGAGCAAGCCCATGTCTGCCCTGTCAAAATATGGTTTAAGTCTGTTGATGTGAAGTGCCCTGTGGGGACTCCTAGGGGTTCCAAGGTCTACCAAGTAGGTGACCTCCCCTTTTTGTTCAACAATTGTATGGGGGCCATTCCAATTGTCCTGGAGGGCTGCTGGGGCCACAGGCTCCAACACCCACACTTTCTGTCCTGGCTGGTAAACAGTCAGTACAGCCTTTTGGTCATGCCAGGTCTTTTGTAATTCCTGGCTATCTAAAGGTTTTTAGTAGTCTTTTTCATGTACTCAGCCATCCCGGAGTGAAGACCAAGTACATAGTCTACTATGTCCTGTTTAGGGGGTTTGAGAGGTAACTCCCATCCCTCCTTCACCAGACACAAAGGACCCCTAACAGGATGGGCAAACAAAAGTTCAAAAGGGCTGTAACCAAGGAACCTATTGTTCAGGCCTCCTCTGCCAGAGTTTTGGTCATCAGCAGGAGGCCAGGCGTGTGTCTGTGGCTGCAGCATCCATTTTGTGATGCCAGGGCTCTGTTAAGTTTCTACCGGGTATACCAGTACTGCCATGTCTCTCCCTCTAGAAGGGTGGGATCATACTCCCACACCAGTTACTGGTGTGGAGCTATGATTCCAAGGTGTTTGACACCAAACACGACATGTTTCTGTGCAGCCAGTCCAAAGTTAGCATTTACCGTTTGGTTATAGTGCACTAAATAGTATATGGTCAGGCTGCACCACTTACAACCCCGGTGAAATGATTCTGAAGGCTGCAGAAAGGCTCAACTTGTGCCTGGGCACCCTTTCACATATAACCAAGCACTGTGCCTTCAGGATTGTTAAGGCCTGCCATAGGAGTGACTGATAGGTTTGTATGTGCAGTGATAGGTGAGGTATAGTGAACCTATACCTCTGTAAGGGGTGCATGCACCACCTTACCCAGGCTGCAGTAGCAGACCTGTGGTGTCATTTTGGGTGGCTGTCCAGGAGTGGCATAATACATGCTTCAGCCCCTGGTGGGCCTCTGGGGTAACTATGCCCTGGGTACATAGTAAACTATATACTAGGGACTCACAAGGGTACCTCAGGATCCAATCTGTGGTGTACCTAAAGTACATGCAATCCATATAGAGAGGAAGCAGCTAGGCTGGGGTCCTGAAGAGCAGGGTCCCATCCGGACTGAAGTCAAAAACAGTGAAACACCATCAAAAAGTGGGTGTAAACATGTGAAGCAGATCCTACTCTCCTACATGCTTACTATGGAGTGTGTTCCTTTAAATGAGACCCATTACTCTGTCTATCGATGTGCCCACTTGTGTTTGACAGCAGCCCACTCAGTCCAACAGCAATGTGTTTGGAGGTACCTGAGAAGAATATTTATGGGTGATTTACATATTTGCATAGAGCAAACCTATTCAAGAGAGAACAGGGCAACGTATAGGGTCCAATGCAACCATACAGTCCATGAGTGATAGGGATGGAAGCTGTATTCCCGGAGCACAATTGTACTCTTGCTGCTTTGAGATGTAGTATTCTTAAAAGAGATGTGTCTTCAATTGCTTTATGAATTAGAGCAGAACTGGGATGTTCCTTTGGCAGTCTTCTGGTGCCACCCACCATTATGAAGACCAGGTGAAAGTAGCCACAGGTTGATCCCAAGATTGTTTTTTGCACCAAGAAGCACCAGAGCATTATTTTAATAAAACATCTTCTCATGTGGATTTGAGCTCCAGGCAATACCTCAGCTTCTTTTTGGCCTCAGTTGTTATCAGTCTGCAGGCTGTCACAATGGCAGTTTGTTATTGCTTTAAGGACGCTTAGTGTATGCCAGGAGAGAAATATTCCCATGTGAACCTAGCTAGAAATCTTGCGTGTGAGAGCTAACTGATCCTGTGAGTCTACTGCCCTCTGGTGTGCAATGTGTGTCTTAGTTGTAGTGCTCTAAACAGTAAGGACAGATACTTACAAATGTTACTTTTCTGCAGTCATTAAACACAAATACTCAGCCCCACTTTTACTTATTGTTCCACAACAAATTTTTCACAAAAGTATCAACAGAAAACTTGCTTTGATTGAAAGAAGAATGTTAAGTATGTAGGTATGTGGCATGTATGTGGCTTAAGAGTTAGTACACACTTTCACAAGAGGTTCAACAAACTGACAATAAATATTCATGAAGCACCTATAATGCCAATTACATTCTTCCCTAATCGCATATCAATTCCAGGATCAGTCCTACTCATCATCATCATAATCTTTATTCAATTTTATTGATAAAATGACAAAAGACAGGTCATTTAAAAACAACATACAGAATATCAGTATCATAGTCATTCACGTTTTAAAACTATCAGAAAGCGTACAAGAAAAAGCAGATGAAAGGTGAATTTAGCAGCTTTAAGAAAAGTAAAAGTAAGGTTGACCTTACTCGGTTAAAAGTGAGTGCCAATAAAATTGTGCGCATAAATTGTGACGCAGGTAACTTTATTTTGGACCGAGCATAACCACATGTAACCTAAAATAGGTCAACAATCGGTGTTGATATCGAGATATATCCCAGGTCAGATAAGGTTCAATATTACTAACTGTTTTCACCAACTGCGTGTGTCGCATGGAATGTTTCGATAGAGCAACATCTTTGCGTTCTGACCTGAGCTTGTCCATAAGTGCAGATTCAACCCATTTTCCATCTGCACGAGTTATGCTTGTGGTGTTAGCAAAGGTATCTGGACTCCCTATAGCTTGCAAGCTATGTGTCACATATGCCAGCCATCGGATCTGTAGGGGCTCGTCTAATTGTAATCTGTCTTGCAAGATCAGTCTAGTAAAACCCAACTCCTCCTTTGTCCAGATCGCGTTCCAAAGTTTTAACGGATTAAAGTGAAACAGATCAGATAAGTAATCCATACCTAGTTCTTCGTGTACGATTTTGTGACGTGTGCTTTGGAAAATGCCCAGGAGACTCCTTAAAAACTTATTTTCTGAGAATTGGAGTGAAGCAACCTGCACTATCCCCAGATTCCACTGCCATAACACACTAAGGGGATACGTTTAGCACATTAACTCTCAGCACTGATTGCATGTGAGTGTGCCCCAAGTGGCAGGAAAAATCCCTGACGCCAAATATCGCCCTGCTAAAAGAAGAAACATTCGAATAAATAAGCGAGTGCCAATTGAACTCAGAATCCAGTTGAATCCCTAGCTACTTGAATTTATCCACCCTTCTAAAGGGTTTTTATTTTTAATGGGCCAAAATTCATTACGTGATTTAGAAAAATTAGTGGATAGGTCAAGGCTATTCATAAAATTAATAAAAAGAGAAAAAAGCTTGTAGTACTGTGTCATCCGCATATAGTAAGGCAGGAATGGGATAGCCTCCTACTCTGGGGACATCAACATCCCTGACAGGTAGGACCTGCTATAAACTATTGATATAAAATATAAATTAAAAAGGAGCTAAAATGCAACCCTGCCGTACGTCTTGCCAAAGTTTAAAGTGCTCAGTGCATTCCCCATTGGGGCCAAACCTAACTCTAGCAGAGAGGCTATTGTGCAAATAAAGCAAAAAAATAAATAACACTATATAAAAATCCATCTTTTCCATCTTCGACCAGAGCTTAGAGCGGTTAACTCTATCGAAGGCCGAGCTGAGGTCCATGAAGGCCAGATGGATGGCTCCCTTCTTGGCCTTAGTATACTTGTATGTTAAAATATAGAGATTCAAGGTCTGTTCTATTGTTCCCCGACCAAGGTGAAACCCATACTGGAGGTCAGAAAAAAAGCCTCGTGCCTCGGCCCAAACCATGAGATGATTTAATGAGGGTTGTTTGCATTTGAAGCGGTATCTTCGTTACCTGCTCCCTGTGTCACGGAGTCTAGCCAGCGCCAGCGGGACGTGCTCTTCACCGCATCTTGGTTTCCCTGCCGCCGCCGTAACTACCAGCAAAACGGCCGCTGTGTGCAGGGAAACTACAGTTCCCGGCGGCCCTTGCGGGACGAGCCCGCCAACGTCAGCCGAAGCGCGCCTGAAGCGCATAAAGCCATAGAGAGCCCTCGGCAGAGCGGGGTTGTTTGCATTTGAAGCGGTATCTTCGTTACCTGCTCCCTGTGTCACGGAGTCTAGCCAGCGCCAGCGGGACGCGCTCTTCACCGCATCTTGGTTTCCCTGCCGCCGCCGTAACTACCAGCAAAACGGCCGCTGTGTGCAGGGAAACTACAGTTCCCGGCGGCCCTTGCGGGACGAGCCCGCCAACGTCAGCTGAAGCGCGCCTGAAGCGCATAAAGCCATAGAGAGCTCCCGCGACGCGGGACGCGCGCGGGCGGGCGCCGGGCTAAGCCCGGGCAAAGGGCGGGCCCTCTGTGGCCCTCAGAGGACGGAAGAGACTGGACTGGGCCACGGACAGTGTATGTATATGAGAAGGTCCCTGTGTAGTCATTATACATTGTTGTGTAACGTGGGCTTTAGAGAAATTAGTGGGTGATATAGTCCCTGGTAAAAAAGCGCCTGGTTCAAAGGACTATTGCGAATATGCATAAGGCCAAGACGAATAAACCCACCAAGGGGGTTGGCACTATGGATAACTATTTGGTGCAAAAGGTGACCCAAATCAACAACACCCGTAGAGCTTCCCTAGGGCGAGGTAATGATGTTGCCGTGTGTGCTGAACTACCGCCTCCTTTGATAGTCACAGCTTGCATAGATGGCCTGGACGGGGGAAGTGGAGGAAGTGGGGCTGCTGTAATTACTGCAGCGCAAATACACATAGATCAGATTGCAGATGACCCTGAAGTCGCATTTGAATTAACAGAGGAAGATTCATCACCCCTATCACCCTTATCACCCCTATCGCCCCAGCAAAGACCAATAAGGCTGTGCAGGAAGGTACAAGCTAAGCGCATGGGCAATCACTGCAAGAGTAAAACGGGAAGGGGCAATAGAGTCTCTAACAGTGGGGGACTGCAAAAGAATCTAGGGGAGGGTAGTGGCATAGGCGGACTGAGTTCTAATATCGCCCCCGAACCATTAACACTCCTATTGCACTCACTGGAGGGAAAATTAGAGGCAAAAATTGTAGAGCTGATGCAACCACTGCTAGCCAAATTAGATACCATGGCCTTAGAAGTAGAAAGATTAGGTGGCCTGTTAAAATCCCACCTGGCTGGAGTATCAGGTAATTCAGTTGCAGCAAATAATAGATCAATTGTGGTTGACCCGGGATTACCAAAAAGAAGTGCATCAAATATCCCATCAAATAGGCAGATTAACACACAGAATAAAGTGGTTGTTGTTGATCCTGTCTTATCAGGTCCCACGACATTAACAATGCAGAATACCATTAATACGAGATCCTTTGAGGGAACTTTGACCAATAGCCACACAAAGCAAATCCGTCATGTAAATCTTCCTCCTGATTGTGCTCCTTATGTGGCTGTGCTTACGAATGTCCCTCCCATTCAGCCCCAAGCACATCAGGTGTCTGAAGAAAATCACGACTCTTTAAAGAATAGGACGGTTTTCTGGCTTAATAAGAATTGTGGGTTTCCCGTTAAATATGCTGATCAAATATTAACGACAAGAAGGGTCAGCTGGATTGGATCATCTAGCAAGACAACAAATGGTGACTGCATTATCATTAATTTTAGGCATCCTCAGCATGCTGCTACAGTTCTACTTAGAGCTGCTGCACTAGCCAACACTCCCAATAGTATTTGTATACGTCCACTGGGGTTTTTTTATTCCCATTTTATTAGAAATCCACCAACCCCTGGCCCATTTAGAATACGTATACCCTCACAGTCACTGCCCCCCAATGATGAATATGCTCATAACGCGGGGCGACAGAGAGGTGATGATTTCAACATTGTAACTCATAACAGATTTGATGCCCTCTCGGGATTAGAGCTATGTGACTGACAGGAGGTATCGGGTGGGCAGGAAACTCGTGGCTTAATGGATACGAAATGTTCGGAACGTATTTTGGCTGTTAATAACCCTAAGAATATAATTTCTTGGAACATTGCGGGTCTTGGTTCCAAAATGGAGGATTGCAATTGGATTGAGTATATCAAAAAGTACCAAATTATCTGTTTACAGGAAACCTGGTCAACCGATTGTAATTACTTCCTGGAAGGCTATAAGGCCTACTACGTACCGGCAGTAGCAACAAACAGGGGTAGACCTAAGGGGGGCCTGGTTGTGTTTATATCTATAGCTTTATGTTGTAAGGTTCGGAGAATTACAACTAACCACACTGGCATTATTGGTTTAGTTTTAAATGGAGAAAATTGTACGGCCGGTCTGGTCAATATTTATAATTCCACTATTTGTAGTACCAACTCTAGTCAGATAGTTACACTGCATTCCTTTATTAGTAACTCCATGAAGGGCTGTCTTCACAACCTCATGGTGGTTGGGGATTTTAATGTTCATCCCTGTGGAGACCCCCTTTTTAAAATGATCACAGAATTTAACTGTCCGGATTGTGAGAATTTTCATTTTGAGCACTCAACTGAGGGGGAACATTTGAATGATATGCTTAATGAATTAGAATTAACTCCTATGATGGCACTGATGGCCCCAAATAAGCGTTTTGATACCCCAACGTTTAAGGGGAATGGCAGGGCAACTTTTATAGATTTTATTTTGTTAACATCTGTTATGCAGTCTTTTGTGGGATTCTTCTCTATCGAAGTCAGTGAATTTAGTGATCACAATCCTCTCACTGCTCTTATGAGGGGTCCTCTGATAGCAAAAGAAAGAGTGGAACCTCTTATCGGTAGGGTGAACACCACTGATGTCAGACGCCGTCTGAGATGGTCCATGGTAACCCCTGATCAGCTGTATACCAAAATAAAAACTACTTGTGCTGACGAAATTTCGTTATGCACGCAAGTAGATGCACTCCCTAACACTGTTCTAAATGCCTTCAACTGTTTAGCGGTGAAGGTATCTCAACTTCTATCAGTACCTATAAAAAATTCAAATTCCTTAAAAGGTCCAAAGTGGTTTGACAAGGATTGCTCTCTAGCAGCTAGAAATCTAAGAGCAGCATTGTCATCCAAGCCGAGGATAAAAGCTGATGTCCAGCAATGTAGAACGATTTATAAAAATACTATTGCAAGACATAAGGAATCTTTAAGGGAAGAGGCGTGGTTAGCGATCTTAGATCCTGCCACCCTTGGAAGTAGTACAGCTTTCTGGGCCTTGATGAGAAAACCATTTTTGACACAGGACCCGGGAAATGGTACAGAAAGTTACATATCTAAGGAGGAGTGGGAAGTGCATTTTAAAAAACTATACTGCTGTACGGAGGACATGGATATTAGTACTGACTGTAGTAAAACTGGTGTACAGATTGTTTTTAATAGAGCTGAAGTTTTAGAGGGCATACAGGGAATCACAGGTGGAAAAGCTCCTGGCCCGGACGGGATCCCCCCTGATTTGTATAAATCTGATCCTAGCTTTTGGGCACCGATTCTAGAGTCAGTTTTTAATGCAGCTGTAAAAGAAGGATGTCCACGATCATGGGGTGTTTCCACAATTGTCCCAGTTTTTAAAAAGGGTGACAAGGGCAGCCCACACTGCTATCGTCCGATCTCTCTACTAGACTCGATGGTTAAGATTGTAGGAAGAATTGTACTGCAAAGACTGGTAGAGTGGGTGGAGGAAAAGAACATTATGTCTCCCTCGCAGTACGGATTTTGTAAAGGCCGATCAACAACTACTCAATGCCTTAACCTCTTCCTGATCCAAAGCAAATATACCATAATACAGAAAGGTACTATTCATCTTGCCTTTATGGACTTGTCTTCAGCGTTTGACTGTGTCAATCGTTGTAAGCTGTGGCAATCCATGAGGTCAAAAGGGGTTGATAGCGGTCTGGTTGATTTTTTGGTTGCCCTACACTATAATACCAGTGCCAATGTGAGATATTCCCTGGATTTGAGTGTTTCTAACAATTTTAGTATTGGAAAGGGTGTCCGGCAGGGCTGTATCCTGGCCCCCTTTCTTTTTAACTTTTATATCAATGATTTAGATGGCGTGTTACAAGATGTACATGCTGACTGTCCGAGAGTTGGTAGGCGAGGAATTCCAATACTTCTCTATGCAGATGATGCAGTACTTATATCTAGGACCGAGAGGGGATTGCAATCATTGTTAACAGCATTTAATACATTTATGAGAGATAGAGACCTCTTGGTAAATAACACTAAATCTTTTGTATTACAAGTTGGTCAGCAACCAAGAAAACCCTTCCAATTTAGGATTGGCGGAGAAATAATCCCTTTTACTAAAACATTCTCTTACCTAGGAGTTCTCTTCGATACAAAATTAAATTGGGAACCCCATCTTGTAAAGAAAAAAGGTGAAATGGTGAGGGTTAATGCATCAATATTTAATTTTGCAGCCAAATTGGGAAAAAAGCCAATCTGTGCAATGTTGAAACTGTACAATGCTAAGTCTGTGGCAACTGTATCCTACGGTAGTGAACTTTGGGGGCATGTTAATGGAGAGCAATTACAGATTGTTGAAAATCGTTTTATGAAGCGTTTATTGTGTGTCCCATCTGGTACGGCTAATTATGCCGTCCATGAGGAGTTGGGGTCCCAATATATATGCGATTTGCTTTCCTTACGCCCTTTGATGTTTTGGCTTAAAATCTGGCTCAATGAGAACATACCCCTTACACACTTAATCGTTAAGGACTTTTTGTCACTGGACAAGGCACTGAGTTCCCCGTGGTTAAGCTATCTAAAAACAAATTTTGACAAACTTGGTCGCCCTGAACTCTTTTCTAATCCACAATCAATTATTAGGGGAGATCTGGAGCAAATTAAACAATCCTTTTTGTGTGATAAGAGGATCATGAGAGAAGACGTGGAGCTCCAGAAACCAAGTGTGAGAAAATTTGCTATGCTTAAGACTACCTTGGCCATCGAACCATATTTGGAAGGGTCTTTGTCTTCACATGAGAAATTTTTACTGACCAGATTTAGGTTTAACCAATTTCATCACCTGCTTATTCGACCAAAATGTGACATTTTTAATAAATTAGCAGCGCCCTGCGGCTGCGACGGAAAGTCTCCGCAGGATATGCTGCATTTTATCTTTTTATGCAAATTTTATGAATTTCCTCGTAAATTATATTTAGTGACTCTTTTAAAAAAACTTGATTTTAAACAAATCAGACCGGCTCTTTTGTACTTGCAGCTTTTGCACAGTGACAGTGTTCTCCAAGTTAAGGAATTTTTAAAATTGTGTATTAGATTGAGAAACTGCCTAGACCAGTGAAACCATGCCCCTCGTTCTGTGTACATATTTTAGAGAGCAATATTTTCCTCTGTACTGAAATGGTTGATGTTTTTGTAATAATGAATTGTACATTTTATGTATGTCTTTTATGGTTAGCAATAACCGAAATAAAGATTTTGAATGAATGAATGATTTAATGAGATCCTACCAATGATTTTCACCTCCGAGTCCTTGAGGTAAATGGGTCTAAAACAGGCCGGATCTGATCTACTGCCCTTTTTAAAAGCAGGCACTATTATTGACTAGGACCATGTCGAGGGAAAATGACTAGACATAGTAGAGTTTAAGTGCAGTGCCAGTATCGGGGCTCACAAGTCTATCCAATCCTGGTATAGGTCACCAGGTACCCCTTAGGCCCTGGTGCCTTGCTTAAGGGCAACTGGAAAATACCAGCTCTGACCTCCAAGAAGCTAAAGGTTAAGTTACACTCTGTCCGGGGGCCATCTACAGGCTTCTGCTCTCCTTTAAGGCTATAGATGGCCGTAACATGATCCACTCATGCCTGATATGGGATGGTACATGCCTGCTTGGTAAGATGGTCTTCATGAAAAATGCGTGAGTTGATGACACCCCAAAAGGCTGCTGACTAGCCATCACCAACTTGTCCCAGGTCTCTGCTCTGACTTGGGCTTTAAGATCTTTAGAGGCTCTCTTAAAGTTCACCCTGGGCTTTGTAACTTTTTCCTGACTGCAGGACTTAGCAGGCAGGAGATTCCAGAGGTCCTCATGGGCTCTGGAGCATTGTCTGTCAAACCACCTAACCACATAGGTGGCTGGCGAAACAACAATTTTAAGGCGTGCTGACTTAATAAACCTGCAGATATTAATAAATGACGCCAGGATCCTCGGTGGTGGCTCTACATCTGACAGACGTATTTTATTTATTTATTTCTTAAACATATTTTATTGATTTTCAAGCAACAGGTCCACGTACAGAAAAGTTCAATCCAGCAAATAATCTGAGTATCTTGCATATACTGTAACATTTTGCGTTTAGAAATATTAGATTAAGCAATCAGCTATATGAACTTGACCAAACCATCAATATCCTCCCACCTCCCCTCATCAATATCTACTTGCCTCCCCCTCCCTACCCCGGCTCGCTTCCATAGTAACTCACCATATGTATAGACAGACACACCTGTGTTTACAATTATGGTCAATGCTCAGTCCATTACTCTATTCACCTTGACTCTTTAGGGGTCATGCGAGGTCTATATCTGCAGAGTAACCGCTCACTCAGTAGTATGTGTACATTACATCATTCAATGCGTGGAGTGTTTCGCAGAGACAAAGGATTCAAGGATAGCGTCCCACTCCAGTGAGATCGGGTTCTTACACAGGCCTTTGTTCTCCTCTCTCTGAATTGCCATACTTTCAGCCCAGCGGACCACTTCCTCATACCATACCACTGATGAAGGAGGTTTTGCTGACTTCCATTTCATTGTAATGGAGCGTTTTGCCAATATCATTGCCAGATTGGCTAATCTAGTGTGTGTGCAGTGTATTTTGCACTTCTTGCTTAGGCCCTATAGACAGCTTTCCATTGTGTCACCCCCCTGTTCAGGAGATGAGTTGTGAAGTAGTTTGTGCACTCTCTCCCAGAATGGAAATAGACGTGGGCATGTCCAGATCATGTGTAACAGGTCAGCTGATTGCGCGTGGCATCTAGGGCACAAATCTGCTGCAGCAGGAAACATTTTGCTCAATTTGGAAGGTGTCAGGTATGCTCTGTGTACTAGCATGAGTTGGATCATCTTGAATTTAGGATTTCTGGATACTTTCTTGGGGTGTTCAAGTATCTTGTCCCACTCCTTTTCTGACAAGTCATGTCCTATGTCTCTGACCCATTTATCACATATCTCTAAGAGTGGTATAGCTGCATGGGTGCAGATACTTCTATATATCCATCTGGTTAGATGTACCCCTTTCGCCATTAAATACAGCATGTGTGTTAATTCATGTGACTTGGGCTCAGTACCGTCAGCTGACCAGTTCTTTTTTTATAAATCTGATAATACTGGCATGAAGGATATATAATGTATTGGGGACGCCTTGCTCCCTCACAAACGTGTCATGATCCATAAGCATATGCTGTGCAAATAGAATCCCAACTGTGCTAACTCCCTCGTCTGCCCACTTACTCAGACATCTCATTGACACTACTCTGGTCGGAGTAGAAATGCACATCAGTGGGATTTTAGTGGCATACGGGACCAGGTCTCCAGTATATCGTATAGCCCTTCTCCAGTAGGCAATAGACACTTTTAAAAACGGTGGTGCTATCGGAACAGGTCTCCTCCCTGGCAGCAGTGTAGTGTGCCGTAATCCCTTTTCCCAGTATTTCCCAGACATCCCGAGCTCCTGCAAATTCCAACCTGCCGTCCAGTAGGAGAGCCACTGGAGTTGGCTAGCATAGCAGTATAATCACGCAATAGGAGCTATAGGGGGAAAGAAGGTCCAGGCTGCCCCCCACTCAATACATTATAAACAACAACTGGCCTGATCCAGAGTACACCAAATACTATAACTGGGGCACTAAAGGGGTTTCCAATCCTTTTTAATCCCCTGGAGTGTGTTCGCTACCACTACTCTAAGTGCCCTTGCGTATCTAATTTATGAGTATCATCAAACCATCATAACTAATCCCACACAGGAATGTCCAGAAAAAGTGTGGAATAGGAGAGAAAGCACCTCACGGTAGTAACACCAAGAGGGGTTTCCGGCTAGTGCTCGCCAGCATATCCACTTATCATCATTGGCCACTCTCTCTCCATATAGAAAACAAAAATGAGAGTGTATTCTTTTCAAAGGAATCTCACACCCAGTGAAATAAAAAAAGAAGGATAGTAAAGTTCAAATGTAAGTAAACTATCAGTGCCTAATGTTCTTCTAAGTGCCCATTGGACACCTGTGAGAATATAAAGAAATAATCCTCACCAATAAAAACCGGTGAAGCTTACTGGCTTCAACTTGGCTTTATTAAGTGCTGTAAGCTTCCCCAATTAAAAATAATTTAATTCAAACCATAGTCAATTCTTTAACGCCAACATGTTTCGTTGCTCAACCATTATGCAACTTCTTCAGGGCTGTTGGGGTTCCAAATATCAATTTCACGTGAGATTCACCTAAAACCTATGATGGTATGACAAAGAACACAAAGGAAGCCATATGTAAAAGCCACCTGTCTTTTATAAAGACATACTATAATGAAAAGCTTGCTCTGAACAGAATACATAAAACCCATCTTTACCAATTAGTTGCGAAGTCTCCTCGTAACTCCAACCATCTCAAATCGGTACACGCGTCATCTGATCACGTGTCCATAGGGTAACTGCCCAATGTCTAGTTCCCTACAAGGATATGAGGCACAACATTACACCATATATTGGTTACCTTTTGCTCTCAATTAAATTATGGCGTCTTCCTATCACAGTATGTATCTGGAAACCTCCTCCCATTTTCATACTACTCAGCCTGTTGTACTCATGGCCAACTCCACTTCCTGTGGGCCCAATTCTCAAAGCACTATCCAATGCAGCGCATATTCTTCAACACAATCAAAGCAGCAAACACTGCACCGCCCAAGAAGGATCACAACAGGCGGGGCACGATACAAACTTGTGCCAAGGAACTTAACGCGTTCCGCATTTTTATTTAAAAAGGGGGAAGAGAAGATCCAAGCGTGGGCGTCTAGCTTAGATCTCTTACGCTCACCTCTGCGTCTCGAAACCCACATCTCTGTACGAATGCAAGCTAACAGTGTGCCCGTAAACACACATCTTACCCCTGCCGAGTCCCACCGGCGTGTTTTCTCTCCTATTCCAAATTTTTTCTGGACATTTCTGGGTGGGATTAGTTATGATGGTTTGATGATACTCTTAAATTAGATACGCCAGGGCACTTAGAGTAGTGGTAGCGAACACACTCCAGGGGATTAAAAAGGATTGGAAACCCCTTTAGTGTCCCAGTTCAAGTATTTGGTGTACTCTGCGACATGCCAGTCGTAGCATAGCAGTATGCCTGGAAATCCGGAACTCCCAGTCCCCCTCGGCCCGTATCAAGCTGTAATTTCCGAAGCCCCACCCTTCTCCTTCCTTTGCCCCACATTAGCTCCAAAAGCATCGTATTTAGTGATTTAAATATATGTGTTGGGATCAAGATCAGAAAATTGGTAAAGTAGTACAATAATCTGGGCAACATGACCATTTTACAAATGGTTACTCTGCCTGCCACAGAGAGCGGTAGTGAGGTCCAAAACGCAACTTGGGACTTAAGAGCCTTGATCGCACGCCCTAAATTACCATCCAACATTTCCTGTGACTTCCTATATATTTGTATGCCTAGGTATTTAAATGGCGTAGGTGCCACATTAAACTACCACTGTCCAAAAGACACAGGTTCAGTGCGGACCAAGTCCTTGAAACAGTAAGCGTGCAACTTGGATTCCTTGATAGACAGCCCAGAGAGTGTCTGAAACTATCCAAACACCATGGGAGAGGTTTGTTAGGACCCTGAAGGTTTTTGAGATAAAGTATAATGTCATCCGCATTTGCAGAGAGAGTATGCGTCCAGGCTGACGGTTGGATACCCCTATCCATCGCTACCGAACGTATCTTAAAAGCTAAGGGTTCAAGAGCCAACACAAAAAGCAGTTGCAAAAGTGGGCATCCCTGCCGTGTGCCGCTAGCTATAGAATAAGGTGGTGAAATATGGGTTCCAGTTCTGGCCCGAGCCGTTGGGTCTGCATATAACAGCCTGACCCAAGTCACACATTCTTCCGGTATCCCGAATGGTGATAGAACTTTCAACATATAGCACCAGTGTAGCGTATCTGTTAGACCTGGCACATTGGAGTGGGTCTCCCTTCCATTTTTTGCTGTTGCCTCATGTGTTTTTGCTGGTTTTAGATGTTCAGTGCACTGTGCCACTGCTGTCCAGTGCCACAGTGCAAGTGCTCCCTATTGTAAATTAATGTATAATTTGTGATTCCATGATTGGTTGATTTGGTTTACCTGTCAGACCCTAGTACAGTGCACCAGGAGTGCCCAGGGCGTCTAAATCCATATGCTGCTGGTGTGCTTGCAGCACTAGTTGTGCCACCCACAGAAGCAGCCTGTAAAAAGTGTGTCTAAGGTCTGCCAATGCAGAGCCTGCGTGCAGTCTGGTACTGTCATGCTGACTGTCACGCACCCACTTGCCAGTCCGTAAAACTTCCCTTTTCTTCATATCAGACACCCCTATGGTAGGCCCAAGGGCAGGGTGCATTGTAAGGATACTGTCGGATATGCCCTGGTATGTGTGGAATGTTCTAATAGTGAATTACAGCCATTTTTGTTTTTCACTATTGCAAGGCTACCTGTTCTCCATAGGCCACAATGGGAAGTTTGATTATTACATCTTATAATCCTAACTGACTCAGGGAACATGGTAGAAATTCGAGTTTTGTATGCCTGAACTCAGAATGATAAAATACCTCTTTTAGTGAAGTTGGTTTTAACATTCTGTGTTTGAAAATACCACTTTAGAAAGTAGGTATTTTCTTGTCTAACCATTCAAACCTGCCTCTGCTAGGTTGTGTATTCCTTGTCTGGAGTTTGAGTGACAGGGCTGGAGAATTCCAGGAGACAGGGTGAGAGATCTCCATCTAGATGGGTGAGAGGAGGAGTTGCACCTGGGACCTGAATAGGGCTGTGCCTTCCCTCCACAATGCTGGCTCCACCTCCTGTGGTGCGGCTGATGTCTCTGCCCTGCAATCTGAAAGGAAAGAGAAGTCATGTAAACAAAGTGCTCCAGGACTGACCAGAACTGGTCTGAACAAGGCAAAGGCCCCTCTGCCCTCAGAGGACAAAGGATTTTGGGTTATAAGTATTGGGACCCTGATCCTAAGAATTTAGATCACTTTGGGAAACAAGAAGAAAACACGGCTGAGGAGAGGAACCAAGAAGATGCTGAGGAGAAACTATCCCTGAAACTGGGGGATTGGCCTGCAGTGGTTGCCTACTGCCAAAGGGAGGAAAAAGGAACTGTGTGTGTACTTTTGCTCAACTTGTGAAGGATCTCCAAGGGCTTGGAACAGAGCTTGCCTCCTGCTGAAGTCTCAGGAACAACAGACTTCAACCCCCAGCTCCCCAGAGTTCTCTGGAAGTACCTGCTGCTGTTTTGGGGCCTTCTGAGGGACTGTGTGTCGCAAGGAGCTGGAAGCACGACTCAAGAAGGAGAAGCGTGCCACCGCCGGAGCTGTTGTCGCATCGTGTAAAGGGTGACGCCGCTGCAGTTGTCGCATTGTGCGGAAGCGTCTCGCAAACGTTGGAGAAGAGTGCCGTCGCAAAGTTGTTGTCGTCGCTTCGCGTAAAGGGTGTCGCCGCTACAGCTGACGCATCAAGCAGAGTCTCATCGCAACATTGAAGAAGCGTGCCGCATCTGGAAGATCTTCACGTCTTTATTTCTTTGCACCAAAATCTTCAACGCATCAACATCGTTGCAACACTTTTGTTGCCCTGCGTGTCGCATCTAAAAGGTACATTGACTTAAAGTGTCGCATTTAAGAACTAAAGAGAACTAAGCTAAATTCTACCATCTTAAAGTAACAGTATTGTGGATTTTTGCCGTTTAATGGTGTTGTGATAAGTCTATATAAAGAATACTTATTTTTGATAAAACTTGTGTGGTGTCCATCTGTAGTGTTGTCATTGGATTACTGTATGTGTTCACAAATGCTTTACACACTGCCTCTGAGATAAGCCTGTCTGCTTGTGCCAAGCTACCAAGGGGGTGAGCAAGGGTTATTTTAGGAGTGCACCCCTTTACCCTGACTAGAGGAGGAGGTCCCTATTTGTCACAAGTGCATACCTGTGCCAACTAGAGACCCCTGAGTCTAACAGTATTGAATGCCTGTCTCATATCTAGCAAGATGCAGCCTGCGGTTGAATCGTCCTCCTAGGTCAAGGACAGTATCGGGTGTAGTCGCCTTATGTTTAATGATGTACTTCTACCAGGCACAAAGCCGCACTGGTCCACATGTATCAGTTGAGTGAGATATGGTTGAAACCTTCGGGCAAGAATTTTACTGACGATTTTTTAGTCTGTATTCAAAAGAGAAAGGGGGCGGTACTCGCCATGTCACTGAGGTCCCTTCCTGGTTTTAAAATGGATGTAACTAAAGCCTGTCGCGAAGTGAATGGCAGTGTTCCTGACTTTAACGATGCACAATACAATCTCTCTAGATGTGGAATTAGGTGTGTCGAGTATGTCTCGTAGAATTCCACAGGAAGACAGTGGAGCCCTGGGGTCTTGTTACACAGGAGATCTTTTTTGGCCGATAGAATTTCAGATCCGGTGATAGGCTTTGCTCTTTCCTTTTTCTGGGCATCCGAGAGTTGGGGGACAGTCAGACCATCAAGGAAAGTAACCCATTCCTCTTCTGGCATTTCCATTGGAGCAGCGTACTGTGAGAAGTTGGTCTGGTATATGCTGTCCACTAGTTATAGTGGGCACCTTGCACCAGTCCAAACAACCCCTTATTGATGATATGTTAAAGACAACCTTTATTGAAAGCTATCCTAGTGGTAGCTATGGAGAGCAGACTTCAGGCTAAGTCTTGAAGGAATGTAAAGCAGCTTGTTTTACCAGTCTATAATCTCTTGAATGGCTAAATGAAAGACAACCACACCAGGTATATATATATAAAATATATGTATTTATTTCTAAACACACCCTACTAGTCTCTTTATGAGGCTAGATGTACAAACACATAAGTTACTCTTCAAATATTACAGTAAAATAGCACAAATACACGTCAGGCCCTAGGGGCAAGCCAAACCATATACTAAAATAGTGGTATAAGAACCCCAACTTAACTAGACACAAGGCCTAGAGCCTGTGGAATCGCTGGGACCCCAAGCAACCACCCAAGGTAGTGACACAGAGGACCCACGGGGGCCATGTGCAGTGTGAGAACACAGGGGCGAGTTCACGTTAGCTTCTATGGGGAAAGTCGCGGTTAGATTTTTAAGGATTAGGGACACTTAGAGATGACTTAGGACCAAACCCTTTTGGACTTAGGAAATTCTAGGGTCAACACCCACGGAAGCACCGGAGTACTCGAGATACCTCACTCAGAGAAGCCGGGTGCATAGTTGTCAATAATGTTGGGTCGCGTTGTCGCTTTCAATGGGAGCTGGCGAAAAAGTGCTGCTGCCGGGAAGATGCAGTGTCCGAAGAGATCAAAGTCGAGAAGAACCTGAAAGCAGAGGGGACAGAGTCTGGGTCACTAGCCAGTGAACAGGGGCACAATAGGTGAATGTCCACTGAAGTCGGGTGATTTCAGATGAAGAAGGTGAAGCTTGACTCTTGAGCCACGAGGACCAGGAGGTGTCGATGACAACCAGGAGCTGGATTCGAGCTGTCCCATGAAGAATGTTAAGTGCTGCAGCATCGGTGCCCGGATTGGACACAACAAGCCTTGGCAACAGCAACCCACGCCGAAAGGAGAAAGATGCTTCGATGCAGACCGACAAGGTCTGAGGGACTCACCACAAGGTGGGGAATCAGGACACGTCTGGAGGAACCAGAGAAGCCCAAGGAAATCAAAGTTGCCTTCACAGGGACCCACCAGTCGACGGACCAGGGATCGCGAAGGATCCTCAAGCTGAAATGCAAGAAGCGGGCTCAAGGAACACTCATGGAGTGTAGGCCCACAATCTTTGGTACAGATGGTGCTTAGGACGTGGGCTATAAGTATCCCAAAGTACAACTTCGAGAAATGTGGGAAAGTCAATACACTTGCAAATGTGCACGGTGACCAGGTGTTTCGGTTCCACATTACTCACGAGGGCTGTGGGTCTCAGCTTTGTTGGGGACTCAGGTTGGCCTCTGAGAAGTCTGGGAATACTCCTCCTGGGCTGCAAATACTTCAGAGTCCGGCAGGAGCTTTGGAGATGCAGACCAGCAAAATGCTTCATTGGTGCCTGCCAATCAGGGGAGTCACTCCTTGGCCCCAAGGGAGATTTATTCAGTCCTCTAGTCTTGAGTAGAGCATTGAAGTTCCAGGAGACTGCAACAGAGTTTCGACCGGGGATATCCCACCTATGGGACGGTTTGGAAAGAGGGGTGACTACACCCATTTCCTTTGTCCTGTTTCGTGCCAGAGTAGGGGCTGGTACCCCTGAACCGGTTTGAGCTGGACTATGCACAGGGACACCAAATGTGCCCCCAGTGCAGGGCTTCAAAGCACTGTGAGAGTGCTCCCACCCAGCCCCAATACACATCAGCCTGTCTGGGAGGTGGTTACACCTCCTTGTGACAGGAAACCTATTGTCCAGGCCTGCCCTGACGGAGTTTCGGTCAGCAGCAGGAGGCCAGACCCGTGTCCGTGGCTGCAGCATCCATTTTGTGATGCCAGGGCTCGGTTAAGTTGGTACCGGGAATGCCGGTGATGTCATGTCTCTCCCTCTAGAATGGTGGGATCATACTCCCACAACAGTTACTGGTGTGGGGGTATGAGTCCAAGCATTTACCTTTGGGTTATAATGCACTTAAGAGTATATGAGTATATGGTCAGGCTGCACCACTGACAACCCCGGAGAAGAAATTCCGAAGGCTGCAGAGGGGCTCAGCTCATGCCTGGGCACCCTCTCACATATAACCAAGCACCCTGCCTTCAGGATTGATAAGGCCTGCCATAGGGGTGACTGACAGTTTTCTATGTGCAGTGATAGGTGAGGTATAGTGAACCTGTACCTCAGTAAGGGGTGCATGCACCACCTTACCCAGGCTGCAGTAGCAGACCTGTGGTTTCATTTTGGGTGGCTGTCCTGGGTGGCATAATACATGCTTCAACCCCTGGTAGGCCTCTGGGGTACCTATACCCTGGGTACATAGTATACCATATACTAGGGACTCACAAGGGTACCTCAGGATCCAATCTGTGTTGTACCTAAAGTACATGCAATCCATTTAGAAAGGAAGCAGCTAGGCTGGGCTCCTGAATAGCAGGGCCCCAGCCAGACTAAAGTCGAAAAACTGTGTTATAGCAGCTAAAAGGTGGGGTAACCAGGTGTAGCAGATTCTACTCTCCTACATGTACAGCTCCTCATAATATTGATGAAATGCCATATTCATTTCTAACTGTTTAGTTGCCAAACCGCCCCCTGGCCTATGAATCTCTTGTGTCGGGGTGCTTATCGGTATATCTTGTATTATCCTAGCTAGGAACGATCCAGCCCTATCTGCTTCGGCCTGCTGCTTCTGTGTGTACGTTCTATAATCAATTGCACGTAATTGTTGTAAGAGCTCAGCATATTTTATATTCGCCTCTTGTAGCTCCACCCTCTTGATGTCATACTTTTGTGCTTCCCGTTCCAACCCACCTAGTTTTTCTTCTACGTCCAGCAGCTCTCTGTGTACCATGGCTTGGGCTCCCACTATAGTGCTTATAGCTTTGCCACAAATACATGATTTAAAAGCCTCCCATTCTATCTGTGTGGACCCTGCAGTGTTAGTATTTTCTGAAAAGTAGTGGGTTATGGCCATGGAAAAGGGCATCCCGGAACACCGGATCTTCTAGGGCCACCGGCTGCAGTCTCCATGTTGGCACCGGTGAAGGGATTTTCCCCCACTCAAGCTCCATCTCTAACGGGTTGTGATCTGACAGTGTTTTCCCCAAGTAAGTATTATGGGTGATTTTGGCGATTAACGGAATGGTAGTGAATATCCTATCAATACGCATATGAAGCATATGTGGTAGAGAATAAAATGAGAACTCCTGATTAGTCAGGTTGCGTATGCGCTAGGCGTCTCCCAGCGACCACCCAGCTGCCCAATTCCCCAGGGCTTCTGCTTGTTTCCTGCTGCTAGTCCTCAATTGAGGAGGTTGGGAACGGTGAAGGTCTGTGTTCTATACTGCATGGTAATCCCCGCCAACTATCCAGGGATACCCTTCCCAATTAGCCAAGACAGTATTCAGTGCTTCCCAAAACTTCTCTTGCTCCACATTAGGGGCGTATATGCTGCCCAGTACTTCGTGTTCCCCATCTAAGGTGCCCCGGAGCAATACGTATCTGCCATTACTATCAATTCTCTGCTCTGTGACCACCAGCGGAGTGCCGTTTCCAACCCATATAGCCGCCGCCCTCGCAAATTCTGTGTAGGAGGTACAGTAGAGCTGCCCCCCCCCATTTCTTCCTTAACTTATCAGCTTCAGAACGGGTTAGGTGCGTTTCCTGCAACATTACAATGTGAGCCTTCCTCCGCGCTAATTGAGTGTATATCCTATGCCTTTTGTGTATAGACCTCATCCCCCGTACGTTCCAGGTCATAGTCTTGTACCTTCCAGTGTGTTCCATGAGGAGTCGTAGGGTGTGAGAAGTATACCAAGCATGTGAGTCCCTGTGTATTGAAAGCTGCTTCTGCCTGAAGCGAGCCTATTCCCCTCTATATCTAATCCCAATACAAGATTCCTCCTCTGAACAATAGAGGACCAAACAATAACACTGAAAACTATTACGAAATCTAGCATTTTGGGCGCTATAGCAGTTGCATTGGGGTGGGTGGGTACCACCAGCAAAAATAGATATTAGGAGAAAATACCACAATTATCATCACAACCAAGCGAGCATGGGCCGTAACATACTATGAATATAAGTATTGCTGGCACAATATATGTAAATTGGCACAGTCTAAATACCTTGCCCCCTACATCTCAGGGCTAGTCAGTGCAAGTCTTCTCCGAGCATCATACAAACCCATTATTTCAATCCAGAAAGTCATTCACAGTCTGCGGAGTAAAAAAAAAGGAAGAGAGCAAGGCTATTGTCAGAGTCAGAGTATACCGTAGACTCTTCTGATGAGTCAAGCGATTCTACCAATGAATGTATTTCTTGATCATCAAATTTTGCCGCAGCTATTACCGCTGACATCTGACGCTCTAGTATTTGCTCCGGGGAAGAGCTCATCCTTGGTTACTGCCTGGGATGCGTGCTGTGGACCAATTTACCTCCCCAAACTTCAACAATTTGCGCAGTTTCAGTGTTGTGCTTTGTTGGGCATGCTGCGGCGGGCTCGATGAAAGTGTGACTTTGATCCATTTGTCCACCTCTTCAGGGCTATCAAAGAAAAGTGATTTTTGGCCGTGTATTACCGTTAAGTTGGCCGGGAAGAGGAGAGCATATTTTAAGTTAGAGTCTCTTAGGCGTTTTTTTTAACATCCCTAAACAACACTCTAATTTTTTGCACAGCCAATGTGAAGTCTGTGTACAGAGAGATGCGCTTGTTTTCAAACTGGATTGGGCCCTTTCTCAAGCTGCACAGAGCAGGGTATCCTGGTCTTTAAAATTGAGGATATGAGCTATCATTGGCCTTGGGGGAGCACCATGGGGTGGTGGTCTTGATGGTACCCTATGCGCTCTTTGCATGCTAAAGTATTCGGTGAGGCCGTTGGGCGCAATTGTGTCTTTTAAATGTAAATGTAGTGCATTTATATAGCGCTCTGCACACCCCCGAAAGGGTCTCTCAGGCGCTGTGCACATACCGCTGTGGAACCCTTCCTGGCCTTTCCCTGTGAAGTGCCCACTCCTGGGCACCCCCAAGGTGAAGCCAGGCATCCTAGTGCTGTTGGGGCTGTTGTGGAGATTAAGCAAGCTATTGCCCAGAGTTGCAGAGTGGGACCCATGATTAGAATAGGCACTGAGGCGAGAAGTATCGGGTCCGGGGAAATTGAGCCCAAGACCCGCCGAGGCGGGAATTGAACCCTGGTCCGGGCCAGACCTCTGCATCAGGATCTGCTGCTCTAACCATTGAGCCACACTTCTCCACCTTTTAGCCATTGTTATATAAACTGGGTGGGGTTCGACCCTTCGCTGTGTTCCGGGAGCCCCACTATCTGTACGTTGTTACATTGAGATCTCTCCTCTGTGTCATCTATCCTATCCTGTAGTCCCGTGAGCTGTCATCGCAGTTGTTCAATCTACGCTGAGTGTGTCTTGTGTTGTGGTAACATTTCGTCTATGTGCATTTTATTAGCACGGACGGTTTCTACTAGTTTGGTGTGGTCAGCCTTTAGTAAAGTAAAACCTGTAGTAAGAGCACTCACTTTTTGTTCAATTGCCTTTCTAGTGTCTCGCACTTCCTGCAGTATCAGGTCTAGTTTGTCTACATTTCCTCTCTCTCCTGTCAGGGGAACACAGCTCAGGTCTGGGGTACTGAGGATATCTCCCTGTGTTGATCAGTTCCTCCTGTGGCCGGAGCCTCTGTCGGTTTCCCTCTAGTGCGTCCCATCGTGTTCATCCCAGCAGCTTTTTGCAGATGCTATGGGTGACACAGTCACATCCTTACTCTGTTCGCCTACAAGCATGGAACTCCAGCCTCCCAGCTGTGCATGCAAGCCACAGCCTGTCCAGCAGGGTATTTTGAAGGAGTCCAGTCAACAACATAAAGCAGCACAAGTTGGACAAACAGCAATCAGTTTGGGCCCAACCGGGCCTGGTACTCACAGTCTGTTGAGTATCACAGGGAGGATATAGCAGTCCATCGTTCTGCAGCTTGCGTTGGTCCTCTCTCCTGCAGGGAGCAAGGGAACACCTTACGTGCAGGGCCTGTGACAGCAGCCCGCGACAGCAGCAAGAGCAGCTCCCACGCTGCTGCCCCTGATGCTCCTCTCATCGCAGCCCCTGCAGTCAGGACCCACTCACTCCCTCAGTGGCGCCCTGCGCTCCGTGTGCAGCACAATGCTCCTCGGGTGCAGAAGGAGAGCGCCGGCCGGACACAAAGGCCCCCAGGATCACGGCCCCCACGGTGTCCTTAAAGGCACGAGGGTTCAAAGCAGGCCACGAGTGCTGCAGCTGGCAGGACTGGTCCTGCAGCGGGGCTCCCAGGCTGTGCTTGGTATCGCGTTGTTTTAAGGACCCGCCTCAGAGGTGAATCAGCACTCCCTCGTGCAATGCGCCCTCCTACATGGGCACATAAGCTAATAGCATAGTATCACCATTGGCACCCCTCAGTCCCCCCTCCAACAAAATACATTACCCAATAATAACACACACTCAGACTGTTTGATTGGGTACAAAATGCTGCAGGTTTATTACATACACCATTATGTAATAGGTGGGTTATCTTACGGGCGATCCAAGGGCTGGCAACCAACTGGGCCGCCTGCCCGCCTGATGAGCCGGGCACCACTGGGGCAAACCCCGCCTATGCTGCCGTCCAAGTGATTCTCTTCCAGGATCACGTGACCGTTGGTAACTTCTACTCACGCCCCTTCCCGGGGCGGAGCGTAGCATAGCAAACCCCCGGTTGTTCAGGCCCACAACCGCCCGAAGGACTAGCGGGGTGTCGACACGGCTTCTGGGACCCTCCCATGAGGCTACTCGGATTTGGCTCTGGCACCCCCTATGGTGCCGCACAGAGGTACCCTTGGTACCGGCCTGCTTCCAGATCGCCCTGTAACTCCGCCTGCAACGAAAAAAGGAAATATTACAATATTCTCACCCCCACCTGCCAACCACATCGGGTAAGCGGTAGGGAGGGATGCAGCGTGCGAGGCGACAAGAGGTCGCTGGCATGGTGGGGGTGGGCTATATAGCCTCCCCCCATGCCCAGAGGAGCCCTGGAAGTGATGCCCATCGCGTCACTTCCGGGCAGGAAAGAGGAGGGGGACACCGGCCGGAGTCCCTGCCCCCCAGGAGTGGGAGGCGGGGAGGGGTGACCAGTGCCCAGGCAACACTAGGGCACCGACTGCTCTAGTGGCCCCCTGAGGGGGCCGCGGTCAGCGGCATAGTATCGCCATTGGCACCCCTCAGTCCCCCCCCAACAAAATACATTACCCAATAATAACACACACTCAGACTGTTTGATTGGGTACAAAATGTTGCAGGTTTATTACATACACCTTTATGTAATTGGTGGGTTATCTTACGGGCTATCCAAGGGCAGGCAACCAACTGGGCCGCCTGCCCGCCTGAGCCGGGCAGCACTGGGGCGAACCCAGCCTATGCTGCTGTCCAAGTGATTCTCTTCCAGGATCACGTGACCGTTGGTAACTTCTACTCACGCCCCTTCCTGGGGCGGAGCGTAGCATAGCAAACCCCCGGTTGTTCAGGCCCACAACCGCCCGAAGGACTAGCGGGGCGCAGACACGGCTTCCAGGACCCTCCCATGAAGCTCCTCGGATTTGGCTCTGGCACCCCCTATGGTGCCGCGCAGAGGTACCCTTGGTACCGGCCTGCTTCCAGATCGCCCTGTAACTCTGCCACAGCTCTGGAGGCAGCCACCGTCTCCGCCAGAGCCCCCCACCAAAGCAGCTATAGTCTTACCTGCCACCTCTCCTATCTGGAGCTTCCTGCAATCCAGATGAAAGAGAACCATCCCCGCTGGTTATAGATGGCCCCATCTATATCCCAAGTCCTTGACGCTATCCTGAGTCAGACAGTGTCTGCTGAAACCAGAGGCCCGTCAATCCTGGGGAGTTGCGCCAAGAGCAATTCGCGCCCATGCGTGAAAGTTCCACTGCTTCACTTGCCTCAGCCCCGAGCCAGCTCTGGGCGGGGTGACCGCTGACCCCCAGGCTCTCAAGGCCCCGTTTATGTGCTGATCTCCCCTAGCTGTCGTACTCTTAGCACTGAGTGCACCTGAAAACCTGCATGCCCATCTATGGGACAGCAGCCCTTTAGCTAGGTGACGACTCCCCCACCCGCCTGGCTGCTCTGGCTATACTGTCGAGGGGGATTCTATTTAACCTATGAACAGTCCCTTTGTTTGCTAAATCCTGACACGCAGGAGTGCTCATAACTGAAGTGTGTGGCCATGGGCAAGGGACTCTCATGCCCTTGCCATGTATCCCTTATTCCCTATGGGAATTATGCGCGTTCAGCTCCTTCTGTGGAGAAACCCCCCGGGGAAACTGGCTTAGAGAATCTGTCTGATTTAAGCAGTGCGCATTGCCTGCGGCATGGTCCAAGCATTACGGATTGGCTAAGTCCTACTTTACCCATCCTAGAATGCTCCCAGATAAGAGGGTGTCCATGGGGGGGGGTAACCACCGCCTGCCCAGGGCATCCCCAGCAGTGACAAATTACCTGCTCCGTTGACGTTTAGTTTTAGTTACACACTGGGCGTGCCAAATGTTCTATTGACATAGTGTCCCTATGTGTTTGACACGCTGCTACCCCCTTATTGAGACGGCAGCACACTATGTTGGCTGACCGCCACCCCACCAAGCGAGGTACAAGTGTCAGTATCCCAGGTTCCCAGTTTTCTGCTAGCTCCAGTACACTACCAATGGTTCCGCTGGGAGGTATCACAAACCACAGTGGTCATCCGAACCTTAAGAAGCACCCCATTCTCACCTGGGTGCACCTCTAAATTATAGTGGTTTCACACAGCTGTAAGGCTAGAGACACACCTCTTAAACCTATTTACTGGCATTGCTACTCAGCACCCTTATGGTTGGAGCTCTGTGTTTACGCAGCGTGCATGCACCCCTGGCACGATGTTGCTGAAGAGCCGGGGTCTGTTACCTTAAATGTCTGAGGTGAGGGGTTGAGGAACACAATACAGGTAATAACAACTGGAGGATGTATGTACTTCTGCCAATGCCTGACAGCGGCCCAGCTGTGCCCCAAGACCTCGCAGAACTCACACCCTTGGGCTGTTAGCCGGTGGCATGGCAGGCTGTAGTTTAGCAGCTCATGACATTGCCTCCGTGTATAAACCAAACACCGTGCCTCACTACATGCCAGTGCCTTTGGCTTAAACAATGCTTGTTAGTTGTATAAGAAATATGAAGCAAAATTCTACCTTCCCTTCGTAGCCTACTGCGGATGCTACAATTCTAGCCTGGTTGGACTGTCACCTTAACGTGTTGAACCTTTCTCAACCGTCTCCCTTCGATGAATAGCGAGCACAACCGCAAATGAACCAACACACTAATCAACTTCCGCAACAGCCAGACAGGTCACATACACATGATCAAGGTGCGGGAGCGGGAACCCTTTGGAAACAGAGTGGTGGCGCACAATCCCCGCCTTGGAGACAAAATGTTTTACCTCGTTGTACTGCGAGATCGGTGCATGCAGGAACAACATAACTATCCTTTGACAACCCTGGGCCAGACCATAACTTTAGTCTAAATTGGGACCAGGGAAGACCCTGGTAATGTCACTGATCCAGTCTGTGATGTCATATATGACCTCTCCCCCTGTGCTTTGTGTGATATTGGTCCTCCTAGGTGTGGGCAGAGCCCCGGGAAGTATACATGGGTTCTTGGCCGATAATGCACCCTTGTTCGTGGAGAAAGCTGAAGTCATGCTTGCCGGTACCCGGCCAAAATCGACAACCCTTTTACCCTTTTTCAACAGCAGCACAAAAGACATTGATAAGGTCCACATGCCTAACTCCTGATGTCCAACGGACCTAGTGGCCAAGCAGCGGAAAATCACTAAATGGAATAATACGAAAGTCTTCTCACGGCGCACGCCACCCAGGCCCTGGCAGGACACCGAGGTTTACACCGAACAACCCGATTCCAAAGTAATCCAAATATGACCTTGGCTGTAGAAGAGCTATCCCTGTACCTACCGGAAATGAAAACTTTGGAGCTGAAGCCACGAAAGCTAACTAAATGAAGACCAGAGACCGGGATACTCCACAGGAGTCTATACTCGCAAAGCTGGAGTCATGGAACACGACACATATAGGATACCAGAGCCTGTCCAGTGGACAGCGAGTCAACCGATACTCATTTAAATATTGATCGATTTTGAGACACAGGCACCATCCAAACTACTGAAACCAAGTTGGCGACATCCCCTTGGACTTTAAACTGTACAACCAGCTGGCCCTGTGCTCCCGGCCCTATAATGGCCCCTGGCCGGTCACCTGCGGCCCTCAAGCGCAGCGACTCCCGACTTGGAGCGTGACCATACACTTCATCACCTGGCCTCTTTTCACCGTCACGGCCCCCTGTCTCACTTCACTACAAAGTCCTTGCAACCCACAAGAACATCACACACATTTCTACAATTGGCAAAACATTTGGGAAGTGCACAGGGACACCGCAGCAAGCCTTCGCATTCGTGGCCTGCGCCAGCCGGCAAACAGTGACCATAGCCTCTGCAGGCCACTGCATGCTCAGTTGCACCTCCACCCAGACAGGGCACACCATGCTTCCTGTAGACAACCTGCGCGCCCCCAGGCTCCGCTGCTCTATACCCCCCAACTACGTGCCATGGAAGGGCACGTGTGTTTAAGGTATACATGACCCACCCCTGTTGGATTAATTTCATAAACCTGAGCATGACATCGACGTGAAGCAGCATTAGAAGTATCTCTTCCCAAGGGAACAATGCAGAGAGACAACGGGGTGCAGAGGCCTGTGACATGCAGAGCTCATGGTGCATCCAGATTCGTGTAATGTGGACGTCACATCCAGAGATGAACCAATTACACAACGTGCGTAGAAACTGTGCGCAGAGGAACGGGATAGCCCAGCAACACTTACATGTAGTAGGATCGTAAACACTACACTGCTGACAATGCACAAAAGTGTCGAGGAGAATCGCAAATGTGCACATGTCTGGTGATCACAACACTGCTCATACTCTGGGTAATCAATCAACGCTATTGACTGCGTTCACCAGTAAGGCCACCGCTATAACACGCCAGAAAATATCCTAATAACAAGCATACCCCAAAGGGTGGTGAATCACATCAAGTTCAATGGGATCTCAACTATTTCAATCATGAGAGCTACTTGTGCCCAATGAAGCTTGTCCCGAGCCACAACCTTATTAATGCTATAATAAGGGGTCACATGAAGCCTTGGTGGCCCCCCCTACTATAAGCACAGGACAACTTACATACTCGCTAGAACCTACGTAAATGCCCAAACAGAAAAGACAACTCTGCATGCATACTGCAATGCCTTACCGTTATAAATCACCAGCGCCCTCATTACAGCCCTTAGCATAGTTGGATTTATTAATCGGTCCCTCCATATGAGCCTGGGCTCATCATGCCACAGGCCTTCCCCATGCGTTGCTTTTATTGCCTCTGCCACGGGACAAAGCAGTCCACTATGGGGTGGCCCACGCCGCCCATTCGGCCTGAAGATATAGCCCCCGTCGCATAACATTCAGGGGTCCCAGGGCACACAGGACAACCCAAATCCCCTCCCCTGGGCAACCACTGGATCGGAGCCACGCGGTGCACACACAGCGAGCAACCACGAACCCAGGGGACACAAAGGCCGTGCCGGACCACATCGCGGGTCCTCTCCATGGAGTCCCCCACGCAACAAAAAACCCACCCTCCGACCTAGGCGGTGGAAATGTGTATACAGGCGAACTCGACCCGAAGGTATTGGAGCGCTCTGCGAGATACCAGTTGCGTTACACAAAATGTAATTTGATATATGCGCGGTTCATAATAAGTTGTTTTTTTTTTTGTGCATACTATATAGCGCAATCTCGACCCGACGGTATTGGAGTGCTTTACCTGAGCATCGGATTTACATTACACATTTAGACACAGGGAGATTAAGTGAATTGCCCAGAATCACAAGATTCGACCTCGAGGCTCGAACTCCGGTTTCCAGCACCAAAGTCGGCAGCGTAGCCGACGGATCTCATCCTCTCCCCCTAAGGACATATTCATATTGGGTGGGCACGGCCTAGCATCCATGATGCTGAGCCAACGCAGAGGCTCGGACCGATTCCCCATCGCCCAAAGATGGCAGCGCTGGCCTTAAGGCCACATCTTCTACATGACTGTAGGTGAGGGGGGGCAGTGCCTGGGCACTCACTGAGACAAACTAGCGCGAGACAGGGGGCATGCCAGCGGTCCCGCAGACTATGGCACCCACAAAGGGGAGGGGGGGAACTCCCCGCCGAAGGCAACCACTGGCCCGACGCGTGAGCGGTACTAGCAGGCCTGACTAGACAGCGCAGAACAACGATGCCCACTCCACGCGCCACCAGACTGAGGGCTGAGCAACTGGCCCTTCGCATCATCTCAAACCCCCTTCACTGCCATGCCAAGCCCGAGGCTCTGCCCCCCGCGTACCACTGGCAGGCCTGACTAACCCCTGGCAAAATCCTCTTGGCGGGAGGAAGGCCCCAAAGGTACACTCTGCCTCCCCAAACTCACCGCGTGTGACAACCGCCACTTGGTACCGGGTACACACAACACCCGAGGTGCGCTGCCGACACAGCGTGTCCAGCGGGGGCAAAGAAGTATACATTACACATTCAGGCACAGGGAGATTAAGTGTTTTGCCCAGAATCACCGTATGGGAACACGGTCCGAGGCTGAAACCCTGGTTCCAGCACCAAAGTCTGCACCACAAACTCGGCCTAAAAGTGTGGAGCGCTTTCAGGACCAGTTTTTCATTACATATTCAAGGCGCATGCGAGTTAAGTGAATTGAGAATCACCGTAAGTGAAAGTGACCCCGAGGCTCGAAAGCCGGTGTCTCAGCTTTGAAGTCAGCAGAGCACACCTGACAGCGCCGCCACGGATGGAGCGCCGGGATCCGAGGCTCTGCTCTTTGCTAAGCCGTGCTTCGTGGCCCTAGCTGACCCCACCTGTCCTCCTCCTCTTTGAGCCACGTCTGAGCTGCCAGGTTCCAGCACCAAAGTCGGCAGCGCGAACTCGACCCAAAAGTGTGGAGGCTTACATGAGCACAGTTTTTACATTATACATTCAGGCACGGGGAGATTAAGTGATTTGCCCGGAATCACCGGATGTGAACGCAACCCCGAGGCTAGAACCCTGGTTCCAGCACCAGAGTTGGCAGCACGAACTCGACCCAACAGTGTGGAGCGCTCACATGAGCAGTTTTACATTACCCATTCAAGGCACAAGCGAGTTCAGTGATTTGCCCAGAATCACCGTATGAGAGCGCGACCCCGGGGCACGAACCCTGGTTCCAGCACCAAAGTGAGTCATCTAGCCAACGGACCACGTCCTCTCTGGCCATGACGGAAGAACCAACCCTCGAGGGGGGGGGCGAACGTGCAGTTGAACGTTGCTCCTACAGCTTTCCCCAAGGTGAGCCTCCGAGGAGTTGCCACAAAAGGGGACGATCGGACCCAGATATATCCCAGGCGAGGCGGGGGCTACGCAGGCTAGATACCTTACCGAGGGAGAAGGGAGGACTGTGTCCCCAGGAGCTGAGCTAACCCCACCCCCACGGACGACCATCACAACGGCGGCTGCCGGGTTCCTTTAAGTGCCCACTGGGAGCAAGGTCGGGGTTGTTCACACTCACCGCTTGCAGCTCATGGGTTACCCGCCGCTCCAGGCGGATCACAAAGCACATCCTCAACCGCGTCACGTTTGTGGGCAAGAGGATACCATGCGGCGTGCGAGGCGACAAGAGGTCGCCGGCATGGTGGGGGAGGGCTATATAGCCTCCCCCCATGCCCAGATGAGCCCCGGAAGTGACGCCCGTCGCGTCACTTCCGGGCAGGAAAGAGGAGGGGGGACACCGGCCGGAGTCCCTGCCCCCCAGGAGGGGGAGGCGGGGAGGGGTGACCGGTGCCCAGGCGACACTAGGGCACCAACCGCTCCAGAGGCCCCCTGCGGGGGCCGCAGTCAGCGGCAAGGACATGCACAGCAGCCTTCCCACCGTCCTGCACGGGGCAGCCGTCCCGTTCATTTAAGGGCCCTCAGGGAAATGCGGCAGCCGAGCCGTGCAGACCTCTGAGGGTACACAGCGGCATCTTACCCTGTGTTCTCTCAACAAGCCCTGCATTAGCGGCGTTACGGGTGGCGGTCCGGGCCTCTCTGGGCACGCTGCCCCTTACCAGCGTCCAAGCAGCGAGGCTGCTCACTGCAGTCCATCCTCCTCATCGGCAACGCCTAGTGCCGCCTTCGTTGATCACAGGGTTGGTCCGGAGGCACACACCCCGTCACTCAGCACAGTGTCTTTCTGGGGTGTCCTGTATCCCACTGTGTTTCCAAGTGGGTCGGACGGACAGCAACAGCTTGGTAATCCACAGGATATCGGGCTCGGCTCAGAGCTTGGTTAGATCACGTCTGCCATGCATGGCGGTTAGCCAAGCCCCCCCCGCTCTACATCTGACAGACAAGTTTGAAAATCATCATGGCATGAGCCAATCAAGTTTGAACATCATCATGGCATGAGCCAATCAAGTTTGAACATCATCATGGCATGGGCCAATCAAGTTTGAACAAAGGCCGATGGAACAATGATGGCCCATTGTATCCTTCGGCCCTGATCAGCCAGTGTGGCGGATGCCTGGTAAGCGGGTGTAGAGCTCACTGCTTTATTACCCCGATAACATGAAGCAGTTAACAGTCCTACTCCCACTCTAATAACTGGCACGAACTATGCATACCCCAGGAAAACCATCCCGTTAACCTCTGTCAGTCTATCATGTTACAAATGTTTAAAGTAAATGTGTGTATCAGTCTTGGTGGAGAGCAGAAGAATAACCTAACGACTAACACAAAGTGGAAAATAAGCGAATCAACTGCGTGACTGACTTTAATCTTAGCTTCCCAGAGTAATGTGCTACTGAACACAAAGTGCTTCAGTGCAATTACAATTACAATAGTATAGAAGGGGCCTATGTCATCAAAATGGGCAGCTTTGTATGCCTCATCGCCTCAGCAAGGATTTACTGGCAACCCCAGTCTTGACGTAAAAACCTGAGTAAACCCCTCACAACTGATTGTACTTTTCTGACTAGTGCACCCCTGTTCTATCAGCTTAGGAGGACAGTGAAGGAGTTGGCACACGACGCTCGGGGGGCGAAGCAACCACGACCTCTGATGGGGACGCCCACATGGCACCTACATGAGCTTGGCCTAGCGCAAACGAGCGTAGGGCCGTAGCAGAAAGACCATTACTGATGGAGGGGGCTCCATCCGGCCATATCTGGACCGATGACACGAGTCACTGGGTCCCCCAGCCAAACAGTGAGAATCCCGGAGACTGTAGCAGACCAGTGGAACACGGATGCACCAGCTGGCCTTAGTGAAAGTGAGCCACATTGATAGACAGCCCTGAGGACCGGACCAGAAAGCCTGAGCAAAGGAGGCTGGTGAGGGAGTGGACACCATTGGAGCGGTAAGGAGATGATTCAAATGCAGCCGGGGGACCTGCTATGAACACATGTTGAGGGCAAATCCTAGACACTACCCAGGGGCTTAGCTCCCAGAGAAATCTGATAGGGTGAGCTTCAAGGATAACCCAGCACCACAACACGTGGCTCTGCAGTGAAGGATACCTGAGGCCGTCAGTACGTAAGCACAAAGGCATAGTATTTGTGCCCGAGGCTAGTCGCTCTTACCGGGGGTCCGAGCGAGCAGCTTTCATACAAGGCCAAACCTCAAGATAACAAACCGCCCAAGCTAACAAGGAGCCCCAGAGAAACTTGGTCCCCTAATCACAATCAAGAGACCCATAGGGGCAGCATAAAAGCACCAGGGATTCCCTATCCACCTTCATATCACGCATTTCGGGACAGGGGTATCGCATTTGAGGCACAAGGTGCAGCGCAAATTGCCGGCCAACACTCTAAACTGTAAAGAGAGTGGCCTAGGGAGAGGATCCCAACTGTGGGTGATACAGTATGACTTCGGCATGGAACAAGAAGGGGACCACAATAAAAGACATGCTACTTAAACACCCAGACTCCCAGGATGGAGACCCCAAGGTGACCCCAGGTAGAGCATCGTCGCCAGCGGGAGAAGATATGGATACCTCGGTTACCTGCCCATACCTAGAAACTCTGTTCTCAGGGCTGAGAGACGGCCTCCAAGTGGTAAAACACGATTTGGCCAGTGAATTGCAGTTCATTCCAAATAGGTAACAGATATTGGGGACTGAGTAGATGCCATCGAAGGGCGGGAGAGCTCCAGAGATGAGGAGATTAAACAGCTCCAACAAGGAATTACTTGCCTCTGGGACCAACATCTAGATTTGCAAGCGCACACGGAGGATTTGGAAAATCGATCTAGACAGAATAATAATCGCATACGAGGAACCCCAAGAGAGCCGGAGAATGGAGACATTGAGATTTATGTTAAGGAGCTTTTCAGAATTGGTGTTCCCACAACACACACATAGAACTGGACCCTACTAGGCCTGGGCGAAGCACTACGCTACGCTCGCGTAGTTTGCGAAGTTCGCGCTACTTCGCGCTACGCGAACTGCACGTAGCACAGTGCGAACACGCGTAGCGTAGTGTTGCGTAGTGCTGCGGTCATTTTTTGCTTGCTCGCGGTCCTCAACGTCAAGTTGGCGACCGCGAGCAAGCAAAATGACATCCTGGCGAGACTTTTTCCTTGTTCGCGATCGCAAGCATGGAAAATAAACCTCCCGGCGAGATTCCCAACGCGAGAAGGTCAGGTTTCTCATTGCGAGGGGTCGCGTATGCTCGCGACCGCTCGCGATGAGAAACTACCAGTTCGCGTTGAGAAAGCTGCAGCTCGAGTAAAAATCTACTCGAGCAGCAGAAAACTACAGCTCGCACTGTGCAAGATGCCATTTTCAATGATTGCACAGTGCCGGTTGCTTGTCCGCACTGTGCAATCATTGAAAACAACATCTTGCACAGTGCGAACATGTTACTTCGCAGTTCGCGAAGTGCTACGCGTAGCTCGCGTAGTGCGAACTTCACTTTGCGTAGCTTCGCGAAGTGCTACTTCGCGAACTACGCCCACCCTTAGACCCTACACCATAGAACTAGGGCCCCCAGGGTCTTGAGACAATTAGAGGCAACCAGGAAGCCTTAGATCTAAACAGAATACTCTTTTCTACGTCTTCGGCATGTTTTCTATGCTGGAGGCAAGAAACCTGAAAGAATGTTGGCTACTAAACTCAGAGGCCAAAGTCAATCTTACCTAGTCAAGACCTTACTGGCAGCACATGTGTCAGTGATTACAGGAGATAAAGAGATGGCAGATCATTTTGGAGACTTTTATAAGGACTTATACTCCTCACAGGACCTCCCATCCCATGTAATTCATAACTATTTAGGAAACCCCAATGTTACAAGCCTAACGGAGGAGCAGACGGTGGACCTTGATAGCCCTATCAGAATAGAAGCGGTGATTATGGCAATTTCGTGTCTGAAACCTCACAAATCCCCAGGGCCCGATGGCTTCTCAGCACCTTTCTATAAAGCCTTTTGCAACATATTGGCTCCACTGCTCACCAGGGTTTTTAATGAGATCTTGGAAGCCTGGACACTCCCTCTCTCTATGAGAGAAGCCTTGATAGTGGTGCTGGCTAAACCAGGGTAGGATAAGCATTTTTGTGCATCATATAGACCAATATCTCTCCTAAACATAGATGTTAATTTATTCAGAAGCATACTAGTTACATGCATAACCACCTATATGCCGGGACTGGTCAGCCCAGATCAGGCCAGTTTTATACAGGGCAGGCAGAGCTCAGCTAACACTAAGAGAATTCTCCATCTTATAGATAGAGCATCACGCTGCCAATGGGACACCAAGCTCCTCTCCATAGATGCGGAGAAAGTTTTGGATTGCGCTCATTGACGTTATCTAGAAGCAGTCTTGAAGCAATTCAAAGCAGGTGATAGATTTAGGTCCTGGGCTCTTAGCTGGTATAGAGAACATTGGGCGACTGTTGGTATGAATAGTTGGAAGTCTGGAAACTTCTCAGTAGAGAGCTGGATGCGACAGGGGTGCCCCCTTTCCCCGTTGCTCTTTGCGCTCTATATGGAGCCTTTTGCGCAGCACGTCAGAGATGATCCGAACATTACTTGCATACGATTCGAGGGAGAGGAACACCTGATTAGTCTACATGCTGATGACATTATTGTTTTGCTGGACAACCCACAGGAGGGGCTACGAGAGTTTTTGGGAGAGGTTGGGAAATTCGGGGAGGTCTCGGGATTCCAAAATAACATAGCCAAATCCCAAGCGCTAGGACTATCGCTAACATCAGGGCTGCAGGATACCCTTACACATACTTTATCTATCCGGTTGGAACACAAAATAAGGTATTTAGAGATCGTATTGGCATTCACCATTCAGGAAGTCATAGACATAAACTACCAGGAGCCATACAGACCTTACAAGATGGAGAGCTTACCCCAGTCATGGCTTGGAAGAATCGCCGCCCTAAATTGTCAGTCCTTCCTAAGATCTTATATATATTTATGACGCTCCCGCTCCGGCCTCCTCCATGGATGATCCAAACTTTACAGAAAGCACTGAGGTCCCCAGTATTTTACGATACTTCCAAGCAGTACAAGCCAGGTTTCTAGTGGAATGGGCATGGACTGAATCTGAGAAGAGATGGCTCTTCATGGACAGAGCACTCACCAGCACATCTCTCTGGAACGTTCTATTCCTACACAAAGCATATCGCCCCAAGTCTATAACTATCTGAGATAACAGGCCCAATCTTCGGGTCTGGGATTTGGTGGCTGCTAAAGAGGGCCTCACAAACTTCCCCTTACCGCTCACCCCAGAAGTGGAGAACCCAGATTTCTCTTAAGGGCTAAACATAGTGACCTTTCAGGAATGGACAAAATAGGGTTGCAGATCGATAGGCCATTTTTTCAACCTGGAGGGGCCCATACAGTTCAACGATCTGAAAAAAGAGAGCAATCTATCTGAGATGGAGAGGTAGTGTTTCCTCCAGGTTAGATATTGGCTAATGCAGCCCGCGATGAGACTGGCAGCTCGGAGACACAGGCAGATATTTAGTGTTGGACATATACAAAATGCTCATAGATAAGCCCTCAGATTCTAGATCTGCAGCATAGTTAAGATGGGAAAGGGAACTAGGGCAATAGCTCCCCCTCCAGAAATGACAAGACATATACTACCGAATATGACATACTGCCACCAATGTAGCTAGCACAGAAACAGCAACAAAGATAGTCCACTGCTGGTATCTAACACCAGCACGATAACACAGAGTAAACCCACAATGTAGCGATAGGTGCTGGAGATGCAATGGAGCGCAAGGTACACTGCTACATATCCTGTGGGAGTGCCCATCCTTAGCTCAATTCTGGATTGAAGTACTATTCGAGATAGATAATCACCTGGATACCCAGCTTCCTCGATTCCCAGCTTATGTAATACTGGGTTAACCTTCCCACTAACATCCAGAAAGGCAGACACATTGAGCTCATGTTGGGGGCAGCTCACCAAATGATTTTAGCCCTGTGGGACACTGATAGGCTCCCAACAAAACTGGAGTGGCTACACCATATCTGACAACTATTATGGATGGAAAAGATCAGAATGCCACTATAATCCCAAGTAGCCATTTATTTTGTTACTATCACACGAATTTATAGAACTTAATTGCCCTATATATCTCAGACTACTACACTTGACCAACTCATAACCAAGTTCAGTACCTAGGGTTCTATCAGAGGTTAATGATTACTGTCACATAAAAAATATATGCCTATATGATCACCCGTGGGGTGGGAAAGGGTGGGGGGTGAATTGGGGGAGTTATATATATTTTTTTTTTTTTATACACTAAAATGCATTGCCAACAGCACTGGCATTAGCTGAATGTTGATGCTACATCAGTATTCACATTGGCTTAACCCTTCTACTTACTGCAAAGAATAAACAAATTTAAAACCTAAACTCCAAATAAGTCCCTAGTAAAGTAGTACCAAAGGTACCCGGGGCATGGTGTTAAAGGGATCATCAGGGCCTGAAGCACCATTTATGCCACCCTGAGTGACCCAAGTGGACAAATGACAGCAGGTCTGCCATTGCAGACTGTAGGAAAAGTGCAAACTGCTCCAACTCGACTTTGCCTCCACCATGAATGGCAAGGTTCAAGCACTCATTTTTATATATGTCAGTCACCTCTAAGATAGGCCTTAGAAGCCCAGGCACCAGAGTGCAAAATATTACACATAAGTGCAAGCATATTTGTCCTTATAGTAGCCCTTGCCTTTATGGATTACTATAAGTGATCTGCAGTCCATAAGATAACATGTGCTGGCCACTGGTAATGCCAGAGTATTCCAGCTGTATCATGGTGCAGCTGAATATGGTGATGTTTGGCATCAAACAATGTACCCCATCATCCCTGACTTGTTTACAATGTTGAGATTGATGTGGCATTCACCCAGGGAGCTGCCTTTGAGATTGCCCACCTGGTTTTCCCAACCTTTCCTGTGCCCTAGCTGGGAGCCTGCAGCTGCTACCACCAAGACAGGAATCTGACCTCCTGCCAGGCAGTGTGAACACTCCCAGGAGTCAGAAAGAAAAGGCCTGCTTAAGAAGGAGGCAACAACCCCCTCCTTGATAGGATGGCTAGTGAATTGGCAAATCAAGACAGTGGGCTTCAAAGCATGCACCTCTATTAAAATTAATGCAGTCTGACTCCCAAATGATAAAGCTGACTTTCCTCTTCCCCAGGCAAATTTGCACCTGGACAGGCTGTAGCATTTGTTAGTCAGGAAGCGTAACCCCCCGCAAGCCACATCCCTAGGGTGTGTTGACTGCCAGGTCTGTACATTCGAGGAATGTTTCTGCATTTTTTTAAAGTGGCAGACTAGATGGTTCTGTGTAGCAAAGGTGATCCACATCCCCGGATGTGGTCAACTCAGGGGCAGATTAGCTGAAGGGGCTAGTAGCCCTCGGCCACACCCCTAAGGCCCCTAAATCTAGGATTTAAATGGGAACCTCTGGTACCAGAACCTCAGATCTGTGATGACTGAAAAGATAGTCACCGAAGAGACCAGAATCTGTGACTGCAGCAGTCCATGCCATGTAAGAATGGGTTTTGGTGCTCCCACGGTGCTGCCTTGCTAAGGCTCATGTATGAGCCTTAGCATGGCATCACCAAAGAACAGCCTACTAGACCAGGAGGAAACTCCTAATGTGGCTGGAGGTGACCAGATGACTTTGGCAGTGTGGGAGCGGGGCGGTGGCGTGATGGCCCATTCCCACATCACCAAAATCATAATCAGGCCTTAAGCCTTCTTTCCCCTTTTGTTTATTGCAACTTTGGAAGATTAACTTGGGCCCTAGCCTGTCAGGTAACAGATCTAACTTGAAGTTCTGCTTCAAGAAAGCTGTAGCCACATTCCTGGCTTGCAAAACCAGTGACACAAGGGCTGACAGTTCTGGGCCAGTGCAGCAATGTACTACAGCTGCATGTATAGTTGCATCAATATCAAGAGTCATTGGGAATGATGTGGAGTCTGACAGATCTTCTCCTGCTGTCAATGACCAAAGTCCAAGTAGTACTAGTGCGAGTCGCTTGTTCAGGGAAGAGAGCAATGATACCTGGCTAGAAGGTGGCTCTGCTCTCTACGTACCAATACGTACTACCAAAGCCTGTGTGCACCATTGGTGGGATGCCTAAAGAGTGTGAGGTGTAGGGCCTGGCAAGGTATCAGACTGTACAGTCTACCACTGAGTACACATACTCCTATTCTCACTCAATGTCATACCAAACAAGGTAAAAAAAACATATTTCCCTCACATTTCTATGATGGAAAGTTCTGGAATCTGCGGGGAGCCACAAACTTCCTTCCCCCCAGCATTCACCCAAGTCTGCCGATACAAATGGCACCTCACTTGTGTGGGTAGGCTTAGTGCCTGCGATACGAAACTGCACAAAATGCAACATAGGCACATCACATTTTCCTGTGAAAACCGACCCTTTATTTGCAATGTGCTTAGCTGTGTATTTTGGGCCTTAACCCAGCCAGCACCTAGGGAAACCTAGCAAACATGTACATTTTGGAACTAGACACCCAGGGGATTCCAGTATGGAGTGACTTGAGTGGCCCTCACCAGGTTCTCTTACCCAGAATCCTTTGCAAACCTGAAACTTTGTAAAAAAAAAAAACATTTTCCTCACATTTCTGTGCTGAAAAGTTCTGGAATCTGTGGGAAGCGACAAACATCCACCTTCCAGCATTCCTCCAAATCTCCCCAAAAAAATGGTACCTCACTTGTGTGGGCATGCCTCAAGCCCTAAAACTCAACGTGGACACATCACATTTTTACGGAGAAAACAGACCCTTTTTTTTTGCAATGTATCCAGCTGTGGGTTAGGGTCCTCGCTCACCAGCACCTAGCGAAACCTTACAAACCCGTACATTTTTTAAAACTCAACACCCTGTGGAGTCCAGGATAGGGTGACATGTGTGGATCTCATCAGGTTGCCTTACCCTGAATCCCTTGCAAACCTCAAACTTTGCCAAAAAACACATTGTCCTCACATTTCTGTGATGGAAAGTTCTGGAATTAGTGGGGAGTCACAAACTTTCACTCACCCAGCATTCCCCCAAGTCTGCAGATAAAAATAGTGCCTCCCTTGTGTGGGTAGGCCTAGTACCTGTGACAGGAAATGCAGAAAAACACAACGTTCATCTCATCTTAGTCTCCCGATAAAAATGATAACTCACTTGTTTAAGTGTCCAATGCAGAATCGCCTAAAAATGTATATAAAAAAAATACATTGCTTAGATCTCGATGTTTCTGGCCTTTCCCAGTCGCAGGCCAATGATCCATCAACACAAGTGAGATATCATTTTACTCAGGAAACTGAGTGGAACTCTGGATTGTAGGAACTTTGTGCTTGCACAGTGATACCAGACAGAAATGTGAGGAAAATTAGATTTTTCTCGCTACATTTGATGTTTGCAGATGATTCTGTTTAGGAAAATGTTGGAAGATTCATGCAGGTCACACCTCCCTAGACCGACTCCCCCTGGATGTATAGTTTTGAGAAATGTCTGGGTTTTGTAGTTTTCCCTAGATAGCTGCCTAGCCCAGAACCAAATACGCAGATGCCCCCTTCCAAAACCAGGTTGTTTTATGATTCTGATGTCTCCACAATATGTTTTGGGACCTTTCTTGTCACAGGTATTTGGCCCAGCCACACAAATGAGGTACCATTATTATTAGGAGACCTAGGGGAATGCTGGGTGGTAGAAAATCTGTGTTGCCCCATTGACCCACAACTTTTCCACACAGAAACCTGAGGAACATTTGATTTCTTTAGCTAAATTTGAGGTTACAGTTGATTCTGGGTAAGAAAACGTTTTGGGATCCACGCAAATCATACCGCCCTAGACTCAGAAATGTTTGGATTTGGTAGGTTGCCCTAAATGGCCTTCAAGCCCGGGACCAAAACTCAGGCGGCCCCCTTGCAAAACTATGTTGTTTTGTGATATATCATTTTGATGCTGCCATAATACGTTTTGGGCCCTTCCCTGTTGTGGGCACTTGACCTACCCACACAAGAGAGGTAACATTTTTATCAGGAGACCTGTGGGAATGATAGGTGGCAGGAAATTTGTGCAGGCCTGGTGATTCCACAACTTTCCCACAAAGAACTGTGATGAAAATGTGATTTTTGAGCTAAAATTGAGGTTTGCAGGGAATTCTGGGTAAAAAAACACTTGGGGGATCCATTTAAAGCACACCTTCCTGGACTCCCCCAGATGTCTACTTTTCAGAAATATCTGGGTTTGGTAGGTTTCCCTAAATGGCCACTGAGCCCGGAACCAAAAATGCTCTCCTGCGACGATCCCCAAGCGGGGATTCACTAGGGAAGGGTACCACTAGAAAGAGGAGATTCTAACCTTTCCAACAATTTTGTTCCCATATGTTTCAGTACTCTGGGAGCAATTTCTCCAAAGTAGAGAAACTGAAACATGCCTATAGGCTTGTTTCAGTTTCAATGTAATGACATCAGAGCAACATGCACGCGATCATCATTACATTGAGCAAAAAACCTTGGAAGGTAGGGGCAGCTCTTCCACAACTTCTGAGGCTAAAAAAGGAAATCCTTCTGCTGTTTACAGTTGAGAGATTAGGCGGTGGTGTGTTGAGGACATAATGTTTATACCCTTGGCACACCAGCACCACTGTCCAGGATGTAACAGTTACATCCTCGGCACTGAAGGGGTTAATGTATATCAAACTTAGGTGCATGCATGCCATTTATCTGTTTTAATTCAGGCGCAGTGACGGTGGTACCTTGTGGATCCATTGTTTCACAAAGCCCTCATTGGTCAGTCTTGTAAATCACAGTGGGGGCAATCCAGCTAGTGGAATAAATAAAGCAAAGATTGGCACGGGATGGAGACATGCACAAATTTGTCACTCCAATGTCCTTGAGGGAAATGGGAGGAGGTTTCTTCACTGCACACTCTTCCAACTCCAATCAGGCATTAAAATGTGTCTAAACTAGTCAAGATTCATTAGTCAGTGAGACACAAACAAAATAAAATAATGTTACCCTTACAATAGAAAAATAAAGGGGCATATCAACAAGGCAGCAATAATTTTTTATCGCCGCTTTAGCGTCGATAAAGCGGCGATAATTGTATCGCCTTATCAACAAGGCGACGCTAACCTCTGTTATCGTGAGTTTTTCGGCGATAGCTACCGGATTTTTATCGCCTTCCAAGCCAGCGATAATTATCGCTAATGACATGCAAGGTAGGCGTTCCTGACTGAAATTTCACGCAAAAAGTCGCTAACACAGCTGCTCCATATTAACAAGGCTATCTCCAAAACGCTTAGCTACAAAAAAACGCACGCTAACTCCAGTTTCTAACATCTGATAAAAACCTGACTTAAACTGGAGATAAGTGGGTGTATAAAATGGAGAGTTGGCCCGAGCTTCACAGAAGCCATGGAGATAGTCATCCTGCAGCTCGGACTCCCACCAATGCAGCAACAACAACAACCACCGCCAATGCCACCACCACCAGGACCACCACCACCCATGCAGCGACGAAGAAGGCAGCGCTCACTGCGCAGACGTGTCTACCTCACAGACTTAAGGCCAGAGGAAGTCATAGCCAACTACAGGCTCAAAAGGACATCCATCCAGCACATTCTGACCCTCATTGCCCACAGGCAGACGCCACCAACACATCGGACAACCAATATCCCTCCGCAGACAAAACTGCTGGCTGTGCTGCACTTCTTGGCCTCTGGGACATTCCAACCAACAACAGCCAGAGTCAGTGGAGTATCACAGGCATCCTTCTCAACCTTCCTCCCCACTGTCTTGGATGCCATACACAGCCTGATTCCGCAGCACCTATACTTCCCCAACGCTGTGCAGGAGCAGATTGCCATCAAGCAAGGATTCCATGCCATTGCTGGCATACCACAGGTAATCGGTGCAATTGACTGCGCACATGTACCATTTGTGCCCCCTGCGGACAGCGAACACATCTACCGCAACAGGAAGCACACCCATTCAATGAATGTGCAGGCAATAGTGGACCACCGCGGACTGTTCACAAATGTCGTTGCCAAATTTCCAGGGAGTGTGCATGATGCATTCATCTTCAGACAATGCATCATAAACCAGCGCTTCCAGGATGGCATATATGGAAATGCATTGCTTGTCGGTAAGTACCAACTGAACACACCACATGCACAAAAAACACTATCATCTTGACCTATCTAGAGGGAGGATGTAAATACATTGCCTAGGTACTGATTGAGGGGGCACAAAATGCATGGGCACATGTTGATGTATCGTGTACGAGGGTGAGGTATACAGGCTCCACTGTGTAGAGCACGGCTACTCACAGTATGGCCCACGTGCTGCCAGCGGCCTGGCAAGACTTTCTTGTTGGGCCGTGGACCTTGCAGACATTGTACCTGTGTGCCATGTCTGCAGATTTCAGAAGAGTGCCACCAAACACTGCCGCAACAGCGCGGACTCCGAGAGACTCTGCACCATGGGGGCTGTGCGAGTCCAGCGATAGACAGAGTGGAGATGAATGTGCACCAAGAGGTGAAACACAACAAAAAAATAGTTAACAAGTAAATGCTCCATGAAAGACCTGTGATGTACTGGGGTGTGGCTGTGTGTGTACCCAGGAAGCTGTCCCAGCCCAGACTGCCAGGGGGGAGGTGACAGAAGGTGACAGAGGGAGAGAGAGGCAAAGAGACACAGGGAGGGAGACAGAGGGATGAGGGCGACAGAGGGAGGGAGAGATAGAGCAAGGGATGGAGAGATAGAGCGGGGGAGGGAGACAGAGAGAGGGAGGCAGAGAGAGAGAGAGAGAGTGAGTGAGAGAGAGAGTGAGAGAGAGAGATGTGTGTATGCCAGGTCTGGTGGCTCAGTGACTGAGGGTGTGCGCACCAGGGGCCTGTGTCCAACCACATGGTCAGTTGCCTTACTCACTAGCCCTGCCCCCTTCCCCACTGACCCCGCACCCACCTGTGTTCCACAGGGACACAAACCACACAGCAAATTTGGGATCAGAGAGAAAGTATGTGAGTACCCATGGTGTAGAGTAACCTCCAGTACCTGGCTATCCATTTACCTTATTAAAGTCATCCGGACTGGTATCCCACTCCGGTGTGTGGTTGCATGGTTGATGAAGATGATCATGTTGCAGTACTTGTTGCCGGTGACCTATTAGGGTGACCCAACGTTTCACAAGTACTCACACATGTACAATCAGTGTGTCAAGTCTGCGGTCTGTCATGACCAAGGTTGTAACAATGCACTTTGATTGTAGGAAGTGCAGAGTGGGGCAAATGTGCATGCATAGGCCGGAAAATGTGTCATGAAACCACCATACTGTGCCATTGGTGTTGACTGCAGTGTTGTTGAATGCTGCTGTTGATGGTGTGTAGTAGTATCTCCTCTCTCACTCTGCCACAAAAATTTCTCTGCCTCAACCCTGTCATATGGTGTGTCATGTGATTGCCCGATGAGTAAGTGGATGTGTATTCGGTCACTACTTGTGTGTAGTAATTGACCTTTCAAATGCTAATCCATTACAAATGCTAAGAAGTGTGCAAATGTGAGCCATGCCATGTGTATCAGCGTGGGGAAGTGTGTGGACAGTCTCATCTTGTCGAAGATACCACATATTGAAAATGATTGTGAGAAGTTGTGTCATGTGAGTCTAATGCTCTGCTAGTGACAAAAATGATTGTGAGAAGTTGTGTCATGTGAGTCTAATGCTCTGCTAGTGACAGATGACGCAGGTCAGTAAGTTCATGTGGTGTCACAAGTCATTGTTGATGGTGTGTGCCATCTTCACTGTCCCCATTGGGCCCTGCAGTTGAGGTGGCTGTGGTCTATTCCTCTGTATTACCTCGGGACATACAATTGCGTGGCTTGTGTGGTGTCACAGGTCTGCCATCAGCATGAGATGCATGTCTGAATGTCAGCTGTGCCTTGTGTGGCCTATGTCATTTGAACGTTCACATGGCGGTGACTGCAACAAGTGTGGATGAGTGCCATGGCTAGATGTTAGGAGAGCCAGACTGCCTGTCGGTGTCTGTGGTTATTATGCAGGCATCATTCCCATTTTGGACACTTGTAGTGACACTTATGCAACCGTGCAGCAAACACCAGCAAAAAGGATGTTTGGAGAATCAACACTGAGGCAATGTACTCAGCATTGATGCCGTTAATAGCCAGAAGCAACACATGTCTAACCTAAGTCAAAAAATAGCAAAAAGAACAATCGCAATATATGTCAACACTGCCAACATAGTATGCCTAATGAATCATGCACACATCTCCCTATTACATCTCATAGGTGATCAATGATATGCTCTCTGCCCGTGGATGATGACACCAATCCGAAACTCCACCACCCAGGCACAGAGGCAGTACAATGCTGCACATCGACGCACTCGTGGGATCATGGAGCGTACATTTGGCGTGCTCAAGTCACGTTTCCGGTGCCTGGACATTACAGGTGGCAAACAGCTGTACAGCCCAGAAATGGTCAACAAAATAATAATAGCATGTTGTTTATTGCACAACATTTGTGTCTGCACAAATGCTCCCTGGATCGAAGTGCCTGCAGCACCGGTCGATGACCAAGATGATGAAGAAGATCAACAAGGTGGCCCACACGCCACTGACAATGCTGCTGGAATTGCCCAAAGGGACAGGATAATAAACAATTATTTCACTTGAGCACATCACATTGTGACTGACAAAAACAAATACATGTATATGGAAAATTGCCTCAAGAACTGTTTGTGACAATAAACAAACTCAACACACATACCCTGTCCGCAAGTTACTTTCCTGCATCAGTATATCCAAATGAAATGTTACCATTGTACAATAAATGCAAGTAAGAGTCCAAAATGACAATCCTGGTGTGTCAATCGTGCACAACTTGACTTTACAAGGAATAAAATCTGGCACACAATTCATCAATGGTTGTGTCAAATAGCATGCAAACCATGATTCACAGGGTGTACTTATCATTAAAAATGGAAACTTCATGTGTTTGTAACTGCCAAATAATGAATTTCATGGTTAATTCAGTGTTAAAGTTTCAGGACAAATCTGAAAATTGGGAATGGAATTTTGATCAAATCTGAGAAGTGGGTGTTGAATGGGGCTCAATTCGGAAAAATGGGTCCTAAAATGGGTGCAAATGTTAAATTTTGGGTGTGAAATGGTGCCAAGCATGAAAATATATCTCTGCATGCATCCAAAACATTGAATGAGCCACATGCACACCATCTCTGGACACCTTCAGGAAGACCGTCAAGACCGGTCTCTACTTTGAACAAATCAGCTCATTGGCAGTATGACCCAACAGACAAGATGAACTATCTGACCATCTTCCTGCACCCCGTGGTGGACAAAGTCACTGAGAGACACAAAAACACCCAGATGACTGACTACATTGAAGAGAACTCCATCATGGACCACTCCCAGTCTTGTTTGGGTATCAAGCACAGCACCAAGAACTTACACCATGCTGACAATGCTTAAATATGCATGCCACTTGACCTGTGTCACATTGTGGACAACACATCCTACTATACCTCTATGCAGCCACAAACACCCTCTCACACACCACACACTACATGCCAGACACCACCACAAGGGGATACAAGGAAAAGCCCTCTCCTGGAGTACAACATGGAGCGTCACTAAAACACACATTTTGCAATATGCACATGTCCCCACTCACTGCCATTGCTAGACAGCACGGGGTAAGCATATCATCCCACACAGACAACACACAGCTCATCCTCCCCCTCAAGAACAACGCAGAAGACATAAAAGCCAGCTCCCAGGAATGAATGTTGGAACTAGCAGATTGGATGTCACACCTCGGAATAAAGATCAACGGTGAGAAGACTGACCTCCTTATCTCCGCTCCATCTACATCCGCATGGGACAACCTCTGGTGGTTGACAGCCCTTGTGAGCCCGCCCTCACTGACAGACCATGCACGCAAGTTTGGCATCATCCCAAGTACAACATCATACTGCCCAGCAAGATCTACTCCATTGCATGCTACAGCTGCCTACAGACCAAACCTAATCCATCACAACGTATAACCCCAGGAAGTATAACAATTGGCCAAAACGCACTCATCCACAGCAGACTGGACTACTGCAACAAAATCTACGCAGGGAGATACAAAACGCCACTACACAAGTTATAACACAGCATGAAAGCGGCAGACACACCTGTCTTCAGAAACCCAAATCACAAACACAAGAGGCAACACATACAAAACATCTAATGTAGCACCAACAAGGAGAAAGTAAGCCGCTAACTACTCACACACACATTCAATAATTCACTACACATCATCAGCCACAAAGACATCCATGACAGAGTTAACCTCAACATCCCCAAGAGGAACAGCTGCTCTGACAACCTTGCCCTTGCAGACTCAACCGGGATCGGCAAATCACAAGGCAGAGGGAGAGCTGCCCCCTACGCCGCAAGCAAAGCCATGGATGATATGAAAGTCAAATTCACACAATCTCACACCCAGCATGCTAACATGCGGAACAACAAGACATGTCTATTTGGATGAGTTGGAGCTGCACTCCTACTCCCCCACAGCGCTTTGGGAGCCGCACGTGTGAGTAGGGCACATCATGCCCACCCTTATTGTCGGATTTATATGCACACATACTCATCACCTACAGACCATCCAGGGGAGTACTACCCTTACAATTCACATCCCTTTTTGTAATAAATGTCTGTGAAATCACACAAAGATGTTGGGATGAGTAATGTCACATGCCATTTTGGGTGTTGACTGTCTTGGAACATAAAAGGTAGTCTGTGTATACCCCTGAGGAAGTGTTGGCAATGGAACAACAGTTCCCATTCTGTTGTTTGCAGTGGGATACACAGTACCTGGGCCTACAACTTGCTGCGACTCTTGCCTGTACAGCGAAGCTCAAATATCCAACACTGTTGGATGAGACGGATAAGGCGCTGGACGCCAGCTCAAAACTGAGCCTCACATGTTTTCGAGGCATAGCAGGAGGGTAAATGTAGAGTCTTCCACGCATTTCCAAAGTATGTCAATTTGGACACATGATGTCCCACCACCGTGAACTCACACAATTGCAAGCCATCATAACTAAGTCTGTCAGGGAGAGCAAGCGGACTTGCCTCCCACATGTGCAGCTTACATGGCCAAAAATTAAAGGCTGCCTAGGATTGCCCCTCATTGGTGGCTACTAACAAGCCAAATGCCTCTGAATAGGCTGCTATGGGAGAAGCAATGCGACTTCATGGACAAGTTTGTGGCGGAAAAAAACATCTGGATCAAACTGTGGCTCGCCCATAAGCACTGGCCCTGAGGCTTGTACTCTTTGCCGGTTAGGGTGCCTACCCACAAGGTCTTGGACAGGGTGGCAGTATGGAAGGGGTGGGCCTCTTTCCCCTCACCAACGAACTACAGCGTTGATAACCTGGACTTGCCCCCGGATCACAGCAAAAAAATGGGACCCCCTTCAAATGAACTTAAGGTCAGGGAAAAAGGGGAAATAAACACTAACAAATAGTCAACCTTCCCTCACGACCTCTTTTTTTGAAACAAACAAATTAATTGTACAAGGGAAAGATCAGGTCTAAAAGCAATGATGCTACACACAAGGAAAGAGTTTTTTTTATAATAATTTTTGTTAATTTTATTTTTTGTTATTTGACTTATTCAATTCGTCATAGATCAACTTAATACATTTTTCATAATCAAATCATATATAATAAACACTGATTAAATTCATTACAGTGAAACTGCATCATATAGACAGCAATCCTAGGGCACATAAACCATAAAGCAAAAATATTATAACATCATACCTTCTCATTCATATCCATACCCACACATTCCACATTCATACATGAAACAAAAGCAACAACAATAGAAACTTTTTTTTGGTTTTCTCATGTACTCGACATTTTTAAAACATGAAATACATCAATGTCATCTGAAATTGATGAGACAACTGCAAAGGCAGGATCTTAATATCACAAGATCAGTGGTCGACACGTTTCGATGGCAATGTTGCCACCTTCATCAGGACCAGATGTATATTTCGAAAAACAGAAAAGGCCCCAGGAAGACCTGAAACAACATATACATAAAAAGTAATAAATAATTGACCCAAATTTCCCTATATATTTAAACAGAAAAGGAAATGCTTCACATGTTAGGTGAACACCGGTTTATCAGTAAATATTATACATCAGAGCAGGATTGGAAAATCCAAAGAAAGAAAGAGAAGAAAAGAAATACTCGAGAAAGAAAGCTGCATTTGTCATTCTAATTAGGTAGCTCACTTTCCATTTATGCAGCTAGTATGTTGCATGCAATGACGCACGTATCGTGGCTCTAAAAAAAGGGACAGAGAAAGTAGTATTTCAAATACCACCACCAAGCATGTATTTTAAACTCCCAGTGTGAGACCAAAGTGGTCCTTTATTTAGTGATATTGCTAACACTAAGTCGTTATTCAGGAAAGAAACTTACTCAAATTTCTTTTAAAAGACTTGCGGAAATACGCTTGACCCGTCTTTTATGGGACATCCACTCCATCAAGGTTTATTGTGTCTCCAGATGTCCTTTAGTCAAAAGTACAAAAGGACTCATATTGTATAGCTCGCAGCAAAAATTGCAGATTATTAATTACTAAAAGAATTCACTATTCTGTTACCTGAACGGTTTGTCAGAAATATTCCTAATGTTCTCCAAAGGTCACGGTTTGCTAAGTATCGGCCTCGCACAATCCCCCGGATCAGGAATCAGTGATACTCCATTGCTGGCAAAAACAGGGCTGCAAGAGCATAGGGTCTATCTTTGATCTAGAAGGGCTTGTGCCATGTCTGTGGCCCATACAGGATTATGATTTTCCCGCTGCTTTTTTTGTATTCATTATGCCAAATAACACACTGGGTCACGGGACTCGACGTTGGTTACGTCACATGCAAAGTGGTCAGCGCGTAAGGAGGACAAACATTCCCTCATATCTGAGCTGTCACCACTCTGAGTGGTCAGTGCACAAAAGTGCAGGTTTTGATGGAAATGTAGCTGCAGAGGCCAGCATAAGCCAAGGAATGGGAACGTATCCTGTATTGCGCACACCACACTGTGCAGAGTGTAGCGGGGGCTGGAATCCCCTACAAGGTTTGCTCTCATTGTTGTCACACACCTGTGCAACTACATGTCTGGTATAACAGCCAGCCAGATTGCTGCTGTCAGGGATGCAGGATGACTGGTACACTCGTGCACTTACTCTGGCATTGTCAAAAATTGTAGAGATTTTGGGGTGAGTCCTTAGATAACATAGATACAGCATGCGACATAGCAATGCCTGGCGCACCGGAGTACACTCTCCTTGGCCTCTCACATCCGAAGGCCTTCTCACTAACATCCCTCAGGGCTAGGCAAATAGTCACAGCTTTGCTGGCGGACGGGCCGGTTATCCTAGCACAGTGGGGGAAAATGGCAGTTCCAGGGCTCCTGTTCTGGTTACAATGTCTAAGGAACCTATTAGCTCTTGAGCGCCTGTCTCGGGCTGTAGAGGGAAGGGTGAGAGAGTTTGTCCACTCCGTGTTTCCCCTTTGCGACTTCTTTGTCGAGAGATATGAGGGAAGTCACATGCCCAAAGTACTTGCAGGTCTGACGCATACCAACGATGGGGCAATCATCCTCTGCCGGTCACACAGTGGAGTCACGAGGGGGCCCCCTTACACACATATTACTTATGCTTACTCTCATCTAGGTAGGCTGAAACTATTGCAGAAGGTGGGGTTGTGGGAGGCTTATTGGGGGAGGGGTGTCTTTTTGCACTTTTTCATGATTGTTCCACTTCTCTGTTTTACATGGTTATTCTTTGGAAAATGGAAGACGCTCCTAGTGGCTTTTTTGCTCTTCTGGTATGTGTCCGGCCTCCGGGTGGTGGCTTAAACGCTGTGTAAATGCACACAATGCGTGCACGTCCGACATCTGGATGTAGCCAGCAAGCTGGGTTGCCAACATTAGCCTGCCTTCCTATAAAAATAGGTAACCCTCAAATGGAGTTGGCCGTCATTGTGCAAACCTATCTTCACATTGTATTATTGTGCAGTGACCAGAGTATTGGTCTAAATGTCCATCATTGGCATTTGAATTCCAGGATGTGAGATCCACATCGCAAACACGACGATATATCCCACCCGCATTTAAAGGCACATGGCTGAAAACACACCCCAATACGATATCAGCATCAGGCCAGTATCAGCCTCTTAGCGTGAAGAAAACCATTGAAAGCTATGAAACATGACGCATACACATTAAAGTAAGAATATTGACATTAGCGGGTCTTTAGCGTGCAGATTCTGGTCGCATGTATGCTGCATGATTCCATTAGCTGCCCCTTAGCGGGCAGATTTTGATTGCTTTTCATCAAACTGTATGCATACACATTACAGTAAGCATATTGACATTGGCGGGTCCTTAGCGTGCAGATTCTGGTCGCATGTATGCTGCATGATAACATTGAAAAAACAAAAGCAAAAGCCAGTGCTGCATGTAAATTACCTAAACTTTGAATCGTGAACTGAGTGAAACAGTGACACTAACAACCAATTGTTCCGTTGGATTTAATCCTGGAAATATTTTTCAGTTTACATTTGAATGCATTTTCAATTGACAAAACATATTCATTACAAAAACATAGATACAATTACCTCAACAATATAAACATTTGTGTAATTAGACACCACTATATTCAATAATACACTCACCCATGAAAACAACAATCATACTACTCAGGCATCCTCACTCAACAACATGCAATATGAAACAGTGATACTCAATAAATAAATCACTACACAAAGGCCATCAACAAACAAGACTGTGCATAGTTATGAATATCAATACTATATTTTACACAAGATTGGCCGGAGGTGAAAAAGGTCTACGCGTTTCGAATCCCTTTGTAGGCAGGGATTCTCATCAGGACCAACACTTGGCTGCAAACAAAGCAGAGAGGAAATGATTTACTAAGCTGACCCACTCTGTAGGCGTGTGACTGCTGTGTAAAAAGAGTTCTTACCTTAATCTAAGGAGGGGGGAACTCAACCCGAATCCTAAAACAAGCAAAAACCGACAACTTGTTACCTCTTCATGTTTTAATAACAAACCAGGACCACCACATAGAAACGCTGTCAAAAACAGAAACTGGCTTATCTTACTAGTGAGGCTTTGGGGTGTACAAAAGGGTGTCGAGTCAACAAAAGAAACTTCTTTCTGGAGCTTTGTAAGTCAACGAACACTTGATGAGTCACGAATGTTACAGGTGCTCTGGACAATCTGTAAACACGGAACAGCAGCCTGTCACAATGTGCTTCGATATTGCAAAGTTTTGCTTAAGCTGTTAAGGAGGTGTGTGGGCGCTTACCTCCGAGGACGAGAACAGGAGGAATAAATCTGCTCACACGCTCGTATGCTCTCCGGAACAGGGACAAGCGAGGCAGGAACAAAGCCGGCCGTCAGGAGAAGAAACTCTCCGCAAGTATTGGATCTAAGGAGTACGAAGTACGGCGTCAGTTAATGTGCGCCTTAGAATTAAACAGAGTTTATGGAATCCGTTGCGGGGCGGAAGTTTTTACCTCGGGAAACGGCAGTGTCCGTGTTTCTTTGCTTCAGTTGTTCATCTCCATATAGGTGCGAGCTATAGGGAATCCAATTGGAGCCACTATTTAAGCATACGCGGGAATCTCGGCTGAGGGGCTCATGGGATTTGTAGTTTTGCTTAGGTTTGAAGTATCTATTTTTTAGGTGATGTTCCAAAGGTGAAGGAAAAGAATGAAAAGAACTTTGGAGAACAGTAAAAATGGAACGGATCCAGATGGAGTGGTAAACTTAGAGCACCTGAGTCGTTATTTTAAGTGATAGGCGCGCGAGCGCTGCTGAACTACAATAAACATGGGAGTTGTAGTTTGAGCCAGAAATGTCTGAACCATTGGTATGAATGAAGACAGAACTTAATCGATCACTGTATAGACAATGAATGTACTTAGATCATAAATTGCATATCTCAGAAAGTTCATTTAGTCCGTCTACCGACGTATTAAATTTGATGATAAGCATGGCTTCTCTTTGGAGTAGTTTAGTGTCCAGATCGCCACCTCTCTGGTCTTGTTCCACTCTGGAAATAACTGACCATTTGAAATCCTTTTCTGTATGTTTTTTCAGCAACCAATGATTCACCAATGGGGCATTTTGTACATTTTTTCGAATCCCTGATTTATGTTGCTGGATTCGATATCTTACCTCCTGGTTGGTCTTACCAATGTAGAGTTTATTGCACGGGCAACAAATGCCATATACTACAAACTTTGACTTACAATTCGAAAAGCTCTCATGTTTCCAATAAATACCATTGTAGGAAAATAAATTTCCTTCAATGGTAGAATCACAGCATACACATGTCCCACACCTATGGTGTCCCTGTATAGGCGGTAGGCTCAACATATTTCTTATATCAGCGCCTTTTGTTTTGGGTAGTGCTGCTCGCACTATCTGGTTTGCGATGTTTTTATCTTTCCTGAATGCAAACAAGGGGATCTCGTTTAGTGTTTTGTCCAAGTTCTTTATCAGGTGCCAATTTTGGTTGATGATTTTCTTAAACCAATTAGATGTTGGGCTGAATGTAGAGACACAAACAATTCTCTCCGTTTTTGATTTTTCACGTCTTTCCAGTAAAATTTCTCGTGGTGTCCACCACGCTCTTTTAATGGCTCTTTTGAAGAGTTTTTTTGGGAGAGGTGTGGCTCACTGGTTAGAGGCGGCAGATCCGCAAGCAGAGAATCGGCCAGGGACCAGGGTTCAATTCCCGACGCGGCAGGGTCGTGGACCAGGGTCAAAAACGGACTCAATAATTCTCGCCTAGGTACCTACTCTAACCAGGAACACACTCGGCAACTCTGGGCATTAGCTTGCCTCATCTCCACTACGGCCCCCCACATTCGCTGGGGATGCCTGGTTTCACCTTGGAGATACCCTGGAGGTACCATCTCACAGGGATAGCCAGGACGGGTTCCCCAGCGGTCTACAGCGCCACGACGCCTCAGGGCAGCAGTGCGCTTTACAAGACGCATACATTTACATTTACATTTACATACATTTATCCTCTAGCTAGTAGATTCGCCTTAAGTTTCTCTGCATGGAGAAAGTATTCATCTTTAAATGAACAGCTTCTGCGTATTCGCAGGAATTGCCCATAGGACAAATTTTCTCTTAGGCTGCGTGGGTGGTTGCTTGAGTAGTGCAGCGCTCGGTTTCGGTCAGTTTCCTTTTTGTATAATGTGGTCATTAGGCGACCGTCTGTAGGGTACACCTCAACGTCCAAAAAAGGCATTTTAGATTTGGAATAATTCATACTGAATTTTATATCAGGTGTTCTATTGTTGAGCCAATTGAAGAAGGATTGTAACTTTTCTTCATCGCCAGACCAAGTCATAAAGACGTCGTCGATGTATCGAACCCAACTACTGATACAGTCAGAAAACGGATTGTTATTATGGACAAATCTATCCTCATATTTGGACATATAGAGGACAGCTTACTCAGGGGCAAAAGGACAGCCCATAGCCACGCCTTTGACTTGATAATAAAAGTCCTCTTTGAAGCAAAAATAGTTGTTTTTTAAGGCAAACGTAGCTAATTCCATAATGAATTCAGTAGGGATTTTTTCGGGTTTGGGTCTGCTGTCTAAGAATGTTTTAATCACCGCTAGCCCTTCATCCTGCGGTATCTCCGTATACAGTGATGTTACGTCTAACGTCACTAAGAACTGTGTATCTTCTTCAAAGTCCATTGTCTCAAGTTTATTTAAAAAGTCGGTGGTATCCTTTAGATAAGATTTTACTTCTGTCATAAATGGTTTTAAGAAAAAGTCCACAAATTTTGAAATGGGTTCTGTTAGTGACTCACAACCGGAGACTATTGGTCTCCCCGGTGGATGATGTTGATCTTTATGTACTTTAGGAAGTACATAAAAAATAGGGGGGCGGGGATGGATGTTTTTCAAATACTCAAATTCTTTTTTGCCCAAAAATCCTTGGTCAAAACCTTGTTGAAGCGTGTGAAAGAGTTTGTTCTGTAATTCACATGTAGGATCTTTTGTTATCTTCCTGTAACAGAGTTGGTTGGAGAGTTGTCTATTCACTTCAGTAGTGTACCGTTCGGTTGCCCATACAACGATTGATCCTCCCTTGTCAGCTTGTTTAATTGTTATTGAAGAATCATTTTTCCGGTCAAGTAAAGCCTCATTTTGAGCCTTGGTGATATTAGGTTTGACATATTTCTTTTTTTGTTTCTCAGCTTCAGCTATTGCTGAAAGGATCACTTTTTCAAAAGTTATAACCTCTTTGGGGACCTTAGAAGCTGGGGGGCAGAACCTTGATTTTTTCTTTAGTCCAGTTGTTTCTGTACTGTCTTCTATGGGATTGTCCAGGAAAAAGGTTTTAAGCCGAATTTTGCGGCAAAACTCAATAAACTCTGTCTTGAGTTGTACGAAGTTGGTCCCTTTTGTTGGCACAAAGGATAATCCTTTTTCCAAAACACTAAGCTCTGCATCTGTTAAGACTTTATCTGATAGGTTAAAGATTGGTGATACAGTCAGTTCTTGTAATTTTGACGTCTTGTTGACATCTCCCATGGTTGGTTTGTATATCTGGATCTCCCTCGAGGTTTCCGTTGGCCTCTCCCTAAAAAAGGCGGTTGCTGTTGGTAATTTTGTTGCAAATTGCCTCTTCTGTTGAATTCTGGACGGTTATTGGGATTGTCTATGTCACTGCCGCTTGATGATGATGACGTATCCGAAAAGGTGATAAAATTGTTTCTCGATCTGCCTTGATAGTCAGGCAGAAATTTGCGTGACTCAGGTCGCGAATAGAAGTCAATCTGCAGGTATGGATACACTTTATCCAATGAGAAATTCCTTTTGTCCTTTTCGAATTTATTACTTTTTTGGTTTATCGAATAATCCTTGAACTCTAGGATTCCTTTTTCAACTTTTTCTAGAAGAGACTTTGCATCTGAAAAAAGTTGATTTTTAATTTCGCTTTCCAAAATTGCAATTTCCTCTAGTTGCTGTTTAGACAATCTTTGAGCCGTCTCTACTGTGAGAACCATAAGATCCCTGCTACATTTCGTTTCAATCAGGCTATATCCTTTTTTGTATATTGGATCATCTGTGAATATAACCGGATTGTTGCGAATCTGAAGACCTCCTGGGATGGTTCCAGCTCTCAAATGTTCTATTAGGAAGTGACCATGTAAATCAGTCCTTATTTGTTTTTTCTTGAGCCTTATGAGTCTGTCAGATTCATTGTTAATTTTAGCTGTGGAGCTCAGTGCAGCCGACGCAAACAGTGGTGGATCGCTCAGTAATTTCAAAATATGTTCTTCACTATATGCAAGGGTGTCACGATCTGTCATACTTTAAACAAACTTTAGACAAACAGAACAACAAATACCATTACCCAACTCTTTTAGAAAGGAGATGTGACTCCTTAGTGTATACCAGGTAGACCTTCACAATGCGGCCCCCACTGACCAGTGGATATACCTCAAAGAGGACAACTTCCCCTCACAAAAAACAAACAGAACCTCGCGGGTGTGCACCCGCTAGACTACCTAGAAAACCAATAAAGGGTTCTGGCTCAAGTTGCAGCAAGGCCAAACCAATTATAATGAAAAAACAAAAGCAAAAGCCAGTGCTGCATGTAAATTACCTAAACTTTGAATAGTGAACTGAGTGAAACAGTGACACTAACAACCAATTGTTCCGTTGGATTTAATCCTGGAAATATTTTTCAGTTTACATTTGAATGCATTTTTAATTGACAAAACATATTCATTACAAAAACATAGATACAATTACCTCAACAATATAAACATTTGTGTAATTAGACACCACTATATTCAATAATACACTCACCCATGAAAACAACAATCATACTACTCATGCATCCTCACTCAACAACATGCAATATGAAACAGTGATACTCAATAAATAAATCACTACACAAACGCCATCAACAAACAAGACTCTGCATAGTTATGAATCTCAATACTATATTTTACACAAGATTGGCCGGAGGTGAAAAAGGTCTACGCGTTTCGAATCCCTTTGTAGGCAGGGATTCTCATCAGGACCAACACTTGGCTGCAAACAAAGCAGAGAGGAAATGATTTACTAAGCTGACCCACTCTGTAGGCGTGTGACTGCTGTGTAAAAAGAGTTCTTACCTTAATCTAAGGAGGGGGGAACTCAACCCGAATCCTAAAACAAGCAAAAAACGACAACTTGTTACCTCTTCATGTTTTAATAACAAACCAGGACCACCACATAGAAACGCTGTCAAAAACAGAAACTGGCTTATCTTACTAGTGAGGCTTTGTGGTGTACAAAAGGGTGTCGAGTCAACCAAAGAAACTTCTTTCTGGAGCTTTGTAAGTCAACGAACACTTGATGAGTCACGAATGTTACAGGTGCTCTGGACAATCTGTAAACACGGAAGAGCAGCCTGTCAAAATGTGCTTCGATATTGCAAAGTTTTGCTTAAGCTGTTAAGGAGGTGTGTGGGCGCTTACTTCCGAGGACGAGAACAGGAGGAATAAATCTGCTCACACGCTCGTATGCTCTCCGGAACAGGGACAAGCGAGGCAGGAACAAAGCCGGCCGTCAGGAGAAGAAACTCTCCGCAAGTATTGGATCTAAGGAGTACGAAGTACGGCGTCAGTTAATGTGCGCCTTAGAATTAAACAGAGTTTATGGAATCCGTTGCGGGGCGGAAGTTCTTACCTCGGGGAACGGCAGTGTCCGTGTTTCTTTGCTTCAGTTGTTCGTCTCCATATAGGTGCGAGCTATAGGGAATCCAATTGGAGCCACTATTTAAGCATACGCGGGAATCTCGGCTGAGGGGCTCATGGGATTTGTAGTTTTGCTTAGGTTTGAAGTATCTATTTTTTAGGTGATGTTCCAAAGGTGAAGGAAAAGAATGCAAAGAACTTTGGAGAACAGTAAAAATGGAACGGATCCAGATGGAGTGGCAAACTTAGAGCACCTGAGTCGTTATTTTAAGTGATAGGCGCGCGAGCGCTGCTGAACTACAATAAACATGGGAGTTGTAGTTTGAGCCAGAAATGTCTGAACCGGTGGTATGAATGAAGACAGAACTTAATCGATCACTGTATAGACAATGAATGTACTTAGATCATAAATTGTATATCTCAGAAAGTTCATTTAGTCCGTCTACCGACGTATTAAATTTGATGATAAGCATGGCTTCTCTTTGGAGTAGTTTAGTGTCCAGGTCGCCACCTCTCTGGTCTTGTTCCACTCTGGAAATAACTGACCATTTGAAATCCTTTTCTGTATGTTTTTTCAGCAACCAATGATTCACCAATGGGGCATTTTGTACATTTTTTCGAATCCGTGATTTATGTTGCTGGATTCGATATCTTACCTCCTGGTTGGTCTTACCAATGTAGAGTTTATTGCACGGGCAACAAATGCCATATACTACAAACTTTGACTTACAATTCGAAAAGCTCTCATGTTTCCAATAAATACCATTGTAGGAAAATAAATTCCCTTCAATGGTAGAATCACAGCATACACATGTCCCACACATATGGTGTCCCTGTATAGGCGGTAGGCTCAACATATTTCTTATATCAGGGCCTTTTGTTTTGGGTAGTGCTGCTCGCACTATCTGGTTTGCGATGTTTTTATCTTTCCTGAATGCAAACAAGGGGATCTCATTTATCGAATCCAGCAACATAAATCACGGATTCGAAAAAATGTACAAAATGCCCCATTGGTGAATCATTGGTTGCTGAAAAAACATACAGAAAAGGATTTCAAATGGTCAGTTATTTCCAGAGTGGAACAAGACCAGAGAGGTGGCGACCTGGACACTAAACTACTCCAAAGAGAAGCCATGCTTATCATCAAATTTAAAACGTCGGTAGACGGACTAAATGAACTTTCTGAGATATACAATTTATGATCTAAGTACATTCATTGTCTATACAGTGATCGATTAAGTTCTGTCTTCATTCATACCAACGGTTCAGACATTTCTGGCTCAAACTACAACTCCCATGTTTATTGTAGTTCAGCAGCGCTCGCGCGCCTATCACTTAAAATAACGACTCAGGTCCTCTAAGTTTGCCACTCCATCTGGATCCGTTCCATTTTTACTGTTCTCCAAAGTTCTTTGCATTCTTTTCCTTCACCTTTGGAACATCACCTAAAAAATAGATACTTCAAACCTAAGCAAAACTACAAATCCCATGAGCCCCTCAGCCGAGATTCCCGCGTATGCTTAAATAGTGGCTCCAATTGGATTCCCTATAGCTCGCACCTATATGGAGACGAACAACTGAAGCAAAGAAACACGGACACTGCCGTTCCCCAAGGTAAGAACTTCCGCCCCGCAACGGATTCCATAAACTCTGTTTAATTCTAAGGCGCACATTAACTGACGCCGTACTTCGTACTCCTTAGATCCAATACTTGCGGAGAGTTTCTTCTCCTGACGGCCGGCTTTGTTCCTGCCTCGCTTGTCCCTGTTCCGGAGAGCATACGAGCGTGTGAGCAGATTTATTCCTCCTGTTCTCATCCTCGGAGGTAAGCGCCCACACACCTCCTTAACAGCTTAAGCAAAACTTTGCAATATCGAAGCACATTTTGACAGGCTGCTCTTCCGTGTTTACAGATTGTCCAGAGCACCTGTAACATTCGTGACTCATCAAGTGTTCGTTGACTTACAAAGCTCCAGAAAGAAGTTTCTTTGGTTGACTCGACACCCTTTTGTACACCCCAAAGCCTCACTAGTAAGATAAGCCAGTTTCTGTTTTTGACAGCGTTTCTATGTGGTGGTCCTGGTTTGTTATTAAAACATGAAGAGGTAACACGTTGTCGTTTTTTGCTTGTTTTAGGATTCGGGTTGAGTTCCCCCCTCCTTAGATTGTAAATGTAAATGTATGTGTCTTGTAAAGCGCACTGCTGCCCTGAGGCGTCGTGGCGCTGTAGACCGCTGGGGAACCCGTCCTGGCTATCCCTGTGAGATGGTCCCTCCTGGGTATCTCCAAGGTGAAACCAGGCATCCCCGGCGAATGTGGGGGGCCGTTGTGGAGATGAGGCAAGCTAATGCCCAGAGTTGCCGAGTGTGTTCCTGGTTAGAGTAGGTACCGAGGCGAGAATTATCGAGTCCGTTTTGACCCTGGTCCACGACCCTGCCGCATCGGGAATTGAACCCTGGTCCCTGGCCGATTCTCTGCTTGCGGATCTGCCGCCTCTAACCAGTGAGCCACACCTCTCCAGATTAAGGTAAGAACTCTTTTTACACAGCAGTCACACGCCTACAGAGTGGGTCAGCTTAGTAAATCATTTCCTCTCTGCTTTGTTTGCAGACAAGTGTTGGTCCTGATGAGAATCCCTGCCTACAAAGGGATTCGAAACGCGTAGACCTTTTTCACCTCCGGCCAATCTTGTGTAAAATATAGTATTGAGATTCATAACTATGCACAGTCTTGTTTGTTGATGGCCTTTGTGTAGTGATTTATTTATTGAGTATCACTGTTTCATATTGCATGTTGTTGAGTGAGGATGCATGAGTAGTATGATTGTTGTTTTCATGGGTGAGTGTATTATTGAATATAGTGGTGTCTAATTACACAAATGTTTATATTGTTGAGGTAATTGTATCTATGTTTTTGTAATGAATATGTTTTGTCAATTGAAAATGCATTCAAATGTAAACTGAAAAATATTTCCAGGATTAAATCCAACGGAACAATTGGTTGTTAGTGTCACTGTTTCACTCAGTTCACTATTCAAAGTTTAGGTAATTTACATGCAGCACTGGCTTTTGCTTTTGTTTTTTCATTATAATTGGTTTGGCCTTGCTGCCACTTGAGCCAGAACCCTTTATTGGTTTTCTAGCATGATAACATTAGCTTCCCCTTAGTGTGCAGATTATGATAGCTTTTCATGAAAACGGGCCGCATACCCATTACAGTATCAGCCAGAGGACAGTAGCGGCCCCTTAGCGTGCAGTTTCTTGTCGCTTTGTAAAAAAAATTGTCTCTCACACACAGGAAGTGATCTATGCCTGCTTCCTGTCTCCATGTGTGTAGCATTCACTTTCACTTTCTCTTTTGAGCGCATTAGATTTGGATGAGTGAAGAGGTGTTTTTGGTATTGTGCTGGTGGAGAGTGTATTTTGGAGTGTTGCTGTGTTGCTGTGTACTGTCTAACGTGTTTTTTGGATTTTTTAACATTTAATTTACTTTCTACTGTCTACTGTCCTCAGTTTTGTTGTGTTTTGTGTGGGGTGTTTTTACTATTGTCCTCCTTGGGTTTTCTGTTTTGTATTCTGGGGTTGAGAACTGGGGGTGTGGAGATGCCGGGGTGGGCAGGTCAGGGCGGATGTCTGAGGAGGCATTGGGGTGCTTCCTGTGGCTGGTGCGGTGCTAACTGCCTCTGATGCTGGAGAGGGGAGGGTGCATCCTCCAGGGGTATGGTGTTGCGGTGCGCAAGTTGTGGTGGGAGCACGTGCGGGCGCAGATGCTCCACTGCTTTAAGGTGACCCGGACTGAGCGGCAGTGGAAGCACCGCTGGCAGGATATGCTGGCGCGGGAGGTGGACCTGCTTGATTACAACGGTGTCCTGCCTGGCATCCAGGGTGGTAAGTACCAATTCCCTTGTTGTCCACAACTAATGTTACGTACATATATGAGTGACGTGTGTGAGAAGAAGATAAGGGGGCATATGTATCAAAAACCGTATTTGCGATTCGCAAATAGCGATTTTTTGAGAATCGCTATTTAAGAATTGCAAAACAGGAGATATGTAAAAATTCGCACATATTTACCAAATTCTGATTATTCCTTAATTGCGATTAGCAAATTGCGAAATTGCAATTAAGGAATACCTTTCCATTCATTCCTAAGGGCCAGGAGGCGCATAGGAATGAATGGGAAGTCATTCTCAAATTGCGATTCCCAAATTGGTAATCGCAAAATATGAATAATTTCTAAGGTGCAAGGGTGTCATGATGACACCCTGATGCACCCCTGAAATAAGCATGTGTGCGCATATGGCGCACATACATGCCATAAGGGCATGGATGTGTGCCACATGGCACATGTGTTTGCCTGGAGGGTTGTGTTCAATACCCTCCAGGAGCGTGTGTTGACCGGTGTGCTGTGCTGTGAGTGGTAATAACATTTTATTTTTGCTTACTGCTGGCCATTTTATTGCGCTATTTGCACAAGGGAACCTCGCCCTATTTTAACAAAAAAGCCTCATATTTTAAATCTACCCTACTCACTTCTGCCAGATCTGACCCCCGGTGCCTGCAGCTGAAGCCGGGCTCCGCCTGACATTGACTCTCGATAGCGGACCCGGTGAGTGGTGGCCATTGCTGGGTCAGCGCTCTAGTTGTCAGAAGGTACTTAAGCCCATGCTGACGCGACCACGCAACAGACGCGGGCAGCGGGCGCGCTGCCGGCGTGCCGAAGGCGTGCCTAAGGCAAGCCTGTCTGTGCCCGTCCGCGCATTGGACGGGCTCAAGGCTGGGAACCCTGCCGTTCTGATACCAGAACATCGGTACTACTCCAGGGATGCCCTATTAAAATTAAACCCATCTAAAGGCAAAACACTCTGCCCCAGATTCTCTCGGAGCATTACACCGAATGCCCTGCCCACTCATTGTGGATGCTGCTTCGGTTCACTTCCACTCATCTTGGCATCTCCAATTAAAACCCTTATCCACTGTAGCGTAGGAGCAGAGTTGGCTAAGATTGCACTCAATTTCAAATGTCTTCTGGTAAATGCACATTCCTTAGTCAAGCATAGTGAAGAATGCTCCCTCCTGATTGAGGACCAGGACGTTAAAATGGCCTTTATCACTGAAACCTGGACGGACAATGCATCCGGACCTGACATGATTAAGGCCTCCCCCCCAGATTTTCTTTGCTACAGCCTGGACCGCCCACTAAGGAAGGGTGGTGTGCTGGCTGTTATTTACCACAAAAGCCTTAGCCCCATATTTGTGGATGCCTCCAATAGCTCATGTGAGGCCTTATCTATCAGTGTGCGATACGGTCCACAAGACTCATTTAAGGCGATGCTTATCTACCGTCCCCCAGGCACCAAAGGGAGTTTCATGGACTCTATTGGTTCGCTGCTGGAAGAGGGCCTATGTGCCAAATCATTCACCATTTTAGGCGATTTTAATTTCCATCTTGAGGACTTTACGGATCCCGAGACGGCTAGACTGGTTGAAATCATGGGTGCCGGCGACCTCCGGCAACAGGTTTCTGGCCCCACACACAAGGCTGGCCACACCCTAGATGGGATTTTTACAAACATTCCGTCTATCCATCCTGGACACCCTGCCTTTACCTTGGACCGACCATTCGGGGGTCATTTTTGGAATTACCTGGTCCTCTGCCTTACATTCTCATTTTAAACCTAGAGAGAGAATAGCCATCCGGCCATGGAAAAATATCAATCCGGTCAATTTGGGTAAAACCTTGACCAATTCTGTCCCACATCTACCTCTAAACATAGAGCAAGCGTCAGCAATCTATGATGATTGGATTAAGTCGGCCTGTCATACATTGGCCCCTGTCAAATGGTGCTTGCCTAAACGCAGGACACCCTCTGCCCCCTGGTTTTCACAGAATCTCCACGGGCTGAAATCAGAATGCAAACGTTTGGAGCGCACATGGAGGAATGGCTATAAACCCATCAATAAAGATCATTATAGATCCAGTCTTCTAGCTTATAAAATTTCGCTGCTGACTGAAAAGAAGGCGTATTTCTCCAACAGGATTTCAGAAGCCAAATCCTCCGCTAAAGAACTTTTTAAAACCGTCACCGACCTCCTTAACCCCCTAAGCCCATCCTACACAGTAATTGCGATTTCTGCAACAATTTAGCCTCTTTCTTTCTGTATAAAGTAGAAGCTATCTTTTCATCTTTCAATAAGCCATCAGGATTCCCCTCTGAAGAATGCCCGGACACGATGCTCTCCAACAACACCCCCACTTTCAACAATTTCACTCCGTTGGCTAACCAGGAGGTGGCCAATCTGTTGTTGGGCTGTAGATCCGGCTCCCCCAAGGACCCTTGCCCAGCCACAATAATTAAAATCTCTCCAGATATTATCACTAATACCCTCACCCCATTACTCAACCAGATAATGGTGACTGGTCAATATCATTTATCTTGGAAAATAGCCTCTATTCTACCTCTCATAAAAAAACCTAATCTTGACCCTAAAGACCCCAATAACTATAGGCCTATCTCCCGTCTCCCGTTACCTGCAAAAATCTGGGAGAAGGCTATGAATACGCAATTAAGCCTTTTCCTTGAAACAAACGACCTCTTGGACCATTCTCAATGCGGCTTCCATGCTGGTCATAGCACGGAATCTGCCCTGATGAAAGTTACAGAAGAGATCCGGGAGACCGTCGACCAAGGAGGTTCAGCTATTTTGCTGGACCTGTCGGCGGCCTTCTATACAGTACATCATGAGGTACTACTAGGACGGTTATCGAAGGCCGGGATACTGGGCTCTGCCTTGGCCCTCCTGAAGTCCTTCCTGACAAATAGAACTCAAACAGTGGATCTGGGAGTAGATACCTCTTATTCATTTGTTCTTCCATGTGGAGTTCCACAGGGATCCTCCTTGAGCCCCAAGCTTTTTAATGTTTACGTGAAACCTCTAGCGTCCCTCATACATTCGTTCGGCCTATTGCTAACCTCCTATGCCGACGATACCCAGATAGTAATATCCCTTCAAAAGGGGAGTGAAGTGACAAAAGCCTCCAACTGCCAAGACTGCTTGGCCGCCATCACCAGTTGGATTGCCGCTAATTGTCTGAAATTAAACACTGGCAAAACAGAGGTATTCATGTTCGGGAATAATTCCAATCTTTGGTCATCTGCCTGGTGGCCCTGTGAGATGGGCCTCCCTCCTCCCCTAGCACCGTAAGTAAAAAACTTGGGGGTGATTGTTGATAACAGGCTTTCCTTTGAGAATCAGGTAAGCAAAGTGGTCTCAACTTGCTTCTTTATCCTAAGGACCCTAAGGAAAATCAAACCCTACTTAACAACTGAAAGTTTCAATCCGTAGTATCCACCTTAGTTCTGTCCCATCTGGATTATTGCAATAGTCTGTATCTTACAGTTCATAACAAACATCTAAGCAGACTCCAGATGGCACAGAATGCGGCAGCAAGGCTGCTAACAAATACCCCTAGGTTTATGTCTATCAGAAATGGCCCATGTGATCTGCACTGGCTCCCCATGAAACAACGGGTCCATTTTAAGGCCCTCTGCATAGCTCACAAATCCTTACATGGAGTTGGGCCACGGGACCTTAGAGAACGCTTCCATTGGTATGTCCCGGGGAGATCTCTGCGCTCCAGGGTGGCCAAACGGGCAGCTGTCGCCAGGGCAAAAAAGGCAAACTGGGGTGGAAAGAGTTTTGTGCTCAAGGCTTCCAACGCCTGGAATGAACTTTCTTTTTCTCTAAGGTCCACCACTGATCTCCTTTCCTTTAGGAAAGATCTGAAGACTTGGTTGTTTTCAGCTTAGGCTCTGACATCGCTTCTCGACAAGAGTCCTGTTCACCACTTCTTCCAGGTAAACTGCTACAGCGCCAGGACACCCTCGGGTATTAGTGCGCTCTATAAATTGATTTAACATAACATAACATAACATAACATAGCAAAAAAGTGCTTTTTAATAAGAATTCGCAACATACCACCAACTTGAACTTGCTGGTAATTTGCAATTTCTTAAGGAGAAGTCGCACAACTTGGGTGCTTGTTACATAGCATTTAAGGAATCGCAATTTGCAATTCCTTAAATGCTTTCGCCAAATTATTGAAACCCAAAAATAGCGAGTCATCATTAGTGCGATGCAAAAAAGACTCATACATCCAGTTTTGAGATTTTGTTTTCTTGCGAATGGCAGCGTTTGCGAATACAAAATCGCTTGATACATATGCCTCAAGATGTTTTAATGCTGTCCCAAGACCATGATACTGTAACAACGTGGTTAATGCAATGCGACTTGCGATAAATACTTGCGCATGATGTCCTTGACCTTGGATTTGCATGACACACTCTTCCCACTACAGTGTGTGCAACAGTACGGAAGGTGTTGGGATTGTCTAGAAAAATACACATTATTGATGTGCGCCGTGCAGTGCAAGGTGGAGTGACGATTGGCGTTGCAATGACCGCGTAGAGTAACTGTGCCACTGGAAATAACACATAGGAATGGACATCCCCGGTGTCAAACATCCCAAAACACACATGCCTAATGTGAGCGAATACTCAGCAGGAAGGGTTGCAGGGGCATGGCGGTGTTTGCATGTTGAAGTACATCAAGGGGTGTTTCTGTCGAAGAGCAATGTTCAGAGTTAGTGATTGGAGATTGGGAGCAACGCTCTGGGGCGGGGAACATGGCATAGGCCAGCTGGTTGTATCGTCGGGTCCTTTGATGTGCCATGGAAATAGAGTTGGATGTTAAGGTATGTTTGTCCAGTGTTGTGGATGGCTGTGTGATCCTGGGTGCACATTTTGAATGTGACTCTAGCTTTGATGTGGAGACAATGGAGTGTGCGCAGGTGGTGGGAGGTGTTACAGGGTCCTGGCAGTGTGATGATCAATCCTGTGGTTGCATTTGAGATGTCCTGCAGCTTGCGGTTGTGGTTCATGTTAAATATGTCATGGACTGTGTTGCCGTAGTAGGGTGAGCTATTGCACAGGGCATGAGTGAGTGTCTATGTGTGTCTGAGTAGGAGTCATTTGAGTGTCTGACATAGGAGGCAGAGTGTGTGGAAGCACGATGCTGAGACCGGATAGATCTTGCAATTATCTTGGACATCGGAGTCCATGATGGATTACATGTTGCGTGCTTGGGCTGTGTTGGGGTGTGGGTCCCCCATGCCGTGTGAGGAGCCTGTGTAATTACATGCGTTGATGTTTTTGCGCATGATGTGTACTTCTCTTTTGTTGTTGCTCACTTGTATGCAGCTCTTTGACATTCATCTAGCAAGCTCTGCCATGGATTCGCAATACTTGGGTTAGCTGGAGTTGTGTTGGCTGGATATGTCGAGGAGGAGTTACCAGTTGTATGCCTATGATACAATGTTGAGTCCATAGCTAATCACGATTGTGGCGTGCGGAGACATGTAGATGTGAAAGATTGTAGGGCTGAATGAGGATATCTGGGGGACTCCACGGCTGGTTGTTGGAGGCTCCAAGACAACAAAGGGGTGTCTGATCCACACGTATGTACGTTGAGGAAGGAGCAGATCCAGTTGAGGGCCTTGTCTTGGATCCCTTTCTTGTGGAGTCTGCATATTGGTGGCCTTTGTGAGACAGTGCTGAAAGCCGCTGTGATTGGTCAAGGATGATGAGTAAAATGGTTTATTTGCGCTCTGTGTGGATGAGGTGCCTTGATATTGGGTGAAAAAACTCAGATGTGCATCTCGGCCAGCAGTGATGTTTTGGCTGTGCAGCCTCTGCTTCCACATGTTTGTGTGTGGATGCCATTCAAAGTAGGCCCAGTCATGTTGCCAACATGAAGTCAACACCACAGGGATGTTGCATTGTTTGTCACTGTAACAATTCACATTGTGAATATGCCACATTTGCTGGGGTTTCCTAACAACACCTATTTGCGTTTGTCCTCTCACAGATGGACGCCAACCGATCACCCAGGGAGACATTGGCCGTTTCCGGGACCCACGCACCACTGGTGAGTAGTGACAAGAAATATTGGCATGTTGCATGGTCATGAGTGTCTCTGCCAAATGCAGCACGTAGTTGATTATCAGTATGGGTGTGTATCGCATGTCAATTGCCTATGATGTGCTGAGGTATTCAGCCTTTCCGTACTGTGTCTAATATGGTAGTGTAAATGAGTACAATGCATCTCATTCAGAGTTGTGAGTTTGTACATCAACAGTCATTGATACACGTGTACATGTATGTGCCTATTTGCGAGCTAATAATGCTGCCAACTAGGCATTTACACTGCAGTTGTGATGGCAATAGGCCACTAGCATTTACTCCCATGTTTATTTGCACAGCCTAAGCAAGATGGCACACTAACATGCGGTTGACATCATCCAAGGGGGGTGCAGTGGGTATAGCATTGTGCACAATGAGGCAGTGCTATTATGTCCGTACAAGGTCATACATCTTGGCACAGTGATACCTAAGGTATGCTGCATAGCACAGAAGCAGAAGTGGCAGGGTGTAGCTCAGATCCAATATTGTCAATGGTGTGTTACACAAACACATTCCATAGATGTGTACGTCAATTGAGAATTGATATTTGTGCACTGCAATGGTGTTGACAGGCTATGTCCATGTGGACATACCAGGCTGGAATCAGGATCATGTGTACCAACTCATCTGACACAATTGGTGACATCACTTAACACACATTTCATAGCCATGCATTAGCTATGCATCATTTTATGTCACATAGATGGGCTAACCAGGACTGCCGCAACAAGATCCGTGTGTACACATTAGCCATAACAATTACACAATCCTCATGACCCCAGGGTGCCATTACAATGTGTAATCCATTGTAACAGTTTGTGTAGTTGAAGCGTGCGTGCTCAGCTCTACTATGGAGTGCAATTGGGGGTTACAACACATGCATGACTGGCAGTTGTGGGTCAATGATGTATCCCCCTCGCAGTGGATGACTATCACCAATTGCATAGTAATGGAGGAGTGAGTAAGTGCCTAACTCCGCATTTATACCCTAAACATGTTTCCATGTGTGTGGCATGATGCAGCATGATTACAAGTGTGAGTCCCAGGCCTGTTATTGTGCATGTAGTGTGAGACTCCAATAGGTAGGTATTCACACCTGCACACATACACCCTTGCCTGTCTTGGCACTGACTTAATGTTCTGCACACAGTTCCTGGGGGACACACATGGCTGCACATGTGCATTGTAATTCTGATGCAGCTGTCTGTCAGAGGGTGGGAGAGGGTTGAGCTGTGCACGTAGGGGTTATGCCTCCCGAATGAAGTAAATTGTACAGGTCACACACAGCCCGGTTGTCCAAAGGTGCCATGTTTGTAGCGTATCCTTAGCTTTCAGTTGTGTCAGTGCGCCATGCACTGTCATGTCAGTCTCAACAGCATGTAGTTATTTATTCATGCATAGACATTGTGTTTAACAGGTCAGTCCTTGACTTAACATGTTGTTTTCCACTTGTGATACAGATCTCATGTTGTACGGTTACATAGTGTAGGGGAAAGAAAACTGACACAGATTTTTATTCTCTCTCAGACAACATGACACCTGAGGAACAGCACCGGTTCCAGGTCGCCAAGAACCGGTACCTCCATGTGCGGAAGGTACACAAGGGTTACTGGTTGATGGCACGGTGGTACCGGGCTGAGAGGAGGGCAGGGACCTGGCCGTCGCTGCCAGAATGTATCACCACTTGCAGCGGCTCTACACCATCCACCTCAGGTGTCGTCGTGGGATCCCAGGATGTCGATCCCCCTGCTGCCACACCTGCACCGGTGCCAGGCCAGCATGCACCGCCACCTGCACCAGCCCCAGCACCAGAACCAGCCCCCGCACCAGCACCAGCACAGGCGCCAGCACCAGCCTCCGCACCAGCACTGACACCGGCACCAGCACCGGCCCCCATGGACCCTGGAGTGGCACAGATAATGTGGATACTCCAGGGGGTAACTAGACATAATATCGAAAAAAAAATATCGAGTAGCCAGAATATCGAGTTTTAAATATCGAATGGACAGAATATCGACTTGCAAAAATATAGTGGTGAAGAATATCGAAAAACAGGTAAGAAATATCGATTGCAATAATATAGAAGTAAGTAATATCGACAGTCATAATATAGTTGTTAAAAATATCGAATTTTTTATAGTGTTTTAAGTGTTAGTATATGTGTTAAAAGTATGTATTATTATTGGAATGTATGTTAGAATATTTTTAAATTATTGAATTTTATGTTTTTTTATTTTTTTGTAATTTAATTCCGTAGCGGGTTGTGGGTTTATAGGGGAGTAGGGTGGGAAGTAATTTAATTATAGTACATTAAATAATAATTTATAGGAATTATTAATAATTTTTAATTTAATTTTGCGTTTTACTTCTGTAGCGGGTTGTGGGTTTATAGGGGAATAGGGTGGGAAGTAATTTAATTATAGATTATTAAATAATAATTTATAGGAATTATTAATTATTTTTAATTTAATTTTGCGTTTTACTTCTGTAGCGGGTAGTGGGTTTATAGGGGAATAGGGTGGGAAGTAATTTAATTGTTATTAGTTAATTATTAATTGGTATTGCAAATTAATTGGTTGTTGATTAATTATTAATTGGTAAATAATTAGTATTAATTGGTAATTAATTTGTATTAATTGTTTAATTGATAATTATGTTAATTGTATTCATTTAATATTTGTAGCGGGCAGTGTGTTTATAGGGGAATATGGTGGCAAGTAATATAATTGTAAACAAATAATTATTTAATTTATTTGTGTATATTGTTAATTAATATATCTTTAATTTAATTTTGCATTTTACTTCTGTAGCGGGTTGTGGGTTTATAGGGGAATAGGGTGGGAAGTAATTTAATTGTTATTAGTTAATTATTAATTGGTATTGCAAATTAATTGGTTGTTGATTAATTATTAATTGGTAAATAATTAGTATTAATTGGTAATTAATTAGTATTAATAGGTAAATTGATAATTATGTTAATTGTATTCAATTAATATTTGTAGCGGGTATTGTGTTTATACGTGAATATGGTGGGAAGTAATATAATTGGAAAAAAATAATTATTTAAATAATTTGTGTATATCCTTAATTAATATATTATAAATTAATTATTAATTGGTATTATTTGCATTTATTAATGTTTGTTATTGAAAAACAATTGTTTGTTAATTAATTATTAATTGTTAATTAATTAAACAAAAATGTATTGGTATTAATAAATAATCAATTCTTGTGTGATTGGTAATTAATTGTAATACTTGTTTTTGTATTAATAATTAATTAATTTAAAAATAAAAATACATTTATTATTTTCTCTACTATTGCACTTACTTGAGTGGGAATAGTAATTTTTACCCCTACGCTATCCAACGCTTTCCCTACTGTTGCAGTCACTGGAGTGGGAATAGTAAATTTGACACTCCCGCTATCCAACGCTTTCCCTACTGTTGCACTCTCTGGAGTGGGAATAGTAATTTTTACCCCTACGCTATCCAACGCTTTCCCTACTGTTGCACTCACTGGAGTGGGAATAGTAAATGTTACCCTCCCGCTATCCAATGCTTTCCCTACTGTTGCACTCTCTGGAGTGGGAATAGTAATTTTTACCCCTACGCTATCCAACGCTTTCCCTACTGTTGCACTCACTGGAGTGGGAATAGTAAATGTTACCCTCCCGCTATCCAACGCTTTCCCTACTGTTGCACTCTCTGGAGTGGGAATAGTAATTTTTACCCTCCCGCTATCCAACGCTTTCCCTACTGTTGCACTCTCTGGAGTGGGAATAGTCATTTTTACCCCTACGCTATCCAACGCTTTTCCTACTGTTGCACTCACTGGAGTGGGAATAGTAAATGTTACCCTCCCGCTATCCAACGCTTTTCCTACTGTTGCACTCTCTGGAGTGGGAATAGTAATTTTTACCCCTACGCTATCCAACGCTTTCCCTACTGTTGCACTCACTGGAGTGGGAATAGTAAATGTTACCCTCCCGCTATCCAATGCTTTCCCTACTGTTGCACTCTCTGGAGTGGGAATAGTAATTTTTACCCCTACGCTATCCAATGTTTTCCCTATTATTGCACTCTCTGGAGTGGGAATAGTAATTTTTACCCTCCCGCTATCCAACGCTTTCCCTACTGTTGCACTCTCTGGAGTGGGAATAGTAATTTTCACCCTCCCGCTATCCAACGCTTTCCCTACTGTTGCACTCTCTGGAGTGGGAATAGTAATTTTTACCCCTACGCTATCCAACGCTTTCCCTACTGTTGCACTCACTGGAGTGGGAATAGTAAATGTTACCCTCCCGCTATCCAATGCTTTCCCTACTGTTGCACTCTCTGGAGTGGGAATAGTAATTTTTACCCTCCCGCTATCCAACGCTTTCCCTATTGTTGCATTCTCTGGAGTGGGAATAGTAATTTTTACCCTCCCGCTATGCAACGCTTTCCCTACTATTGCACTTACTGGAGTGGTAATAGTAAATTTTACGCGCCCGCTATCCTACACAGAAAATATTGAATATTTTTAATTAATATCACGTTAAGATATATGTATTAAATTTTTTTTTTACTTACTTTAATTATTCATTAAGTTTACTGTTATTTAAGTATTTTTAAGTATGTGTCAGTTAATTATATGTATTATTTAATTAATTTAACATTACTTTTAAAACATTAAAAAAATTCGATATTTTGACTAACTATATTATTTACAACGATATTTTGGATTCGATATTTTTGTAATTTCCTGTTTGGAGATAGGACTTCGATATTTTGGCATTCTATATTTTGGCATCGATATTTTTGTAAGTCTATATTTTTGTAGTCGATATTATGTCAGTGATCCACTCCAGGGCCATACTACCCTCCTATAGGACCTCCGCCATGAGTTCCTATACTTCAACCGGCAGATCCATGAGGTCAGGGCCCACCTTGGACTGCCCTGAACACTGCCCCAGTTCTCACCTCTCCCCCTCTTCTCCCTTCCCACACTGTCCCCCTTTTATTATTATGTTGTGTTATGTCCTAGTTGTATGTGTTGTTTAGCATAGTTTTAGTGTAGGCTTAGTTAGGGTTAGTTTTAGACTGGTTTTACTAATTGTATTTTATAGGATTTGGGGATAGGTTTCATTTATCTTTGGGTGGGGGTTGATATATTTATTCTTCTTCTGTGTTTGTAAATAGTTATTTAAGATAGTTTTAGGTAGAATTCATATTTGTACTTGGGTTAGAGCTAGAGTTAGGGACATAGATTAGTGTATGTTATCATTTTATATATATATGTCTTTGTTTAATAAATCTTGTTAAAATAGATTTCTGCTGGCACTTAAATCATGGCTGATGCGGGGGAGTGGGTCTTGCACCATCGTGTGAAAATTAACCCTGGGCGTAGTTCGCGAAGTAGCACTTCGCGAAGCTACGCAAAGTGCCGTTCGCACTACGCGAGCTACGCGCAGCACTTCGCGAACTGCGTAGTACCTTGTTCGCACTGTGCCAGATGTTGTTTTCAATGATTGCACAGTGCGGACAAGCAACCGGCACTGTGCAATCATTGAAAATAGCATCTTGCACAGTGCGAGCTGTAATTTTCTGCTGCTCGAGTAGATTTTTACTCGAGCGGCAGCTTTCTCAACGCGAACTGGTAGTTTCTCATCGCGAGCGGTCGCGAGCATACGCGACCACTCGCAATGAGAAACCTGACCACCTTGCGTTGGGAATCTCGCCGGGATGTCATTTTGCTTGCTCGCGGTCTCCAACTTGACGTTGAGTACCGCGAGCAAGCAAAAAATGACCGCAGCACTACGCTACGCGTGTTCGCTCTGTGCTACGTGCAGTTCGCGTAGTGCGAAGTAGCGCAAATTTCACAAACTACGCGAGCGTAGCGTAGTGCTTTGCCCAGGCTTAGTGAAAATCATACCATCTTTGGAGTAATCATTGTATGTGTAACTATGGTCATGACCTGTCACTTAGCAGGATGGATAGAGCCCAGAGACCTTACCTTTTTTTGTCTGATAGATTAGCAATTATGGTTTACGGCCTACTCTGTTGACAGTTCATGGTGACCTCAAACATCTCACATGTTCCTGGCCATGGCCAATCGATCTCCATTCCATGCATGCGGTTGGTAATTTGTGGGTCCATTGTTAATGTCACATGGCACAACAGTGTCAGTGAGTTACATGAGTTATATGAGACTGAGTAATGAGTTTGGAATAGAGGTCACTCACAGGTGTCTTGGAGTATTAGCACTGTCCGGAATACAGACTTAACTTCGAGTTTCTTGCTTTTGTGACACACTTACTCATTACAGTAAAGCCTTGGGACCTGAGGATGTTGGTTTGCAGATACACAGTTGTGCTGAACACAAGTGGTGACATGCTGCATTGCTCCCTGTACCAACAGTGCCATAGCCACTCATCCCAGCTTATACTATCCCATTGTCTCATAGTGATGACACCCTTGTAATCTTGCCACTGATCCAGACTGTATGCTGAGTGCAGTTCAAATGACATCCGTGGGCACATTGGCCAATATGTGTGCACTTCATGGCAGTGCTCAGAAGTAGCTTTTGCATAGGTTTTGCACAGGTAGGAGCTGACTGACGCAATGCACTTTGGAATCAGTAAGTATTGTGGACTCAACTTCAGTGTGGCTTAGTTTGTAGTTCCATATATGTATGTTAGACCTGTGCCCTTGGGTCTCCTCCGCAATGTGAATCTGTTGTGAACACCCCGAGATGTGACAAGCAATGTGCTACATCACAACAATCTTTGGCCAACACAAGATTATGCTTTGCTATCATTCTTTGCGACAATATCATTCATACTTGTGTCCTGCAACAGACTTGTACATATTGTCACAGATGCATATTATTAGAAAGTGGCTAGGTATATACTGTTCCCAAATAGGTACGGTGTGCACAGAGTCCACAGTCACCAGAGTTTGTGCAGAGGTTAAAGTTAGATATGACCTTACTCTATGAAGTGTTACCTTGGTCAAGCAGTAAGGCAGTATCAGAGGACAGTGTAAATCCTTTGTTGTACACACTCAGTCAGCAGGTGGTCTCACACACTCAATAACTGAACTCAAGGTCACTGTTTTTGATAGAATAATATATGTTTGCTTTATTTTGTAACCAACAATAGGTATCAAAAGATGCTTCCTCAGATTGCGAGGCTTTAGTTACATACTTTGGCAATGTGCCATTGACTTTGGTAGGTAATAGTTCCAAGTTGTTGCAATAGGCAATACAATTTCAAACACAATAATACATTGAGCTCAATGTGAGTTTGAAGTGATCTGCTAATGATTACTTCCAGGATAACTTTTGTGAGTCATGGCCTGGATCATATCCTCAGTCCTGTGCAAGGTCTTGGAAACATGTGAGTATATCCGTTGTAGTTGCTGTTTTTCAGGAAATATTTTGCAATTACTAAACTTAATCCTAAGAAGAAATTTGACAGAGTAACTGCCAATGATTTCCTATGCAAGAAAATAGTGTGATTGGTAAGTATGGTTGTGAGTGGTTTTCAGGGTCAGTGCTGGGCAACAAAATCCAGCATTGGGATCTCTCCTAATAGCAGTTGAGTTGTTCCATTTCTGTTAGTTGGTTGTTTTTAAGCTAAACTTTTAACTTTTAGAATCTCAACACTTACAAGGAACTTCTTATGAAACCAATCAATGTTACCCTATGGAATACATTTGGGTTATCAGCTTTTTGGTAAGTACTCGACTGGCAGAGTTAAGGTTCTGGGCACAGACTCGAGGTTCCCCCAGGCTCAGGTTTGTACAGTTGTTACACCCTCTGTGGGACTGTGTCGGACGGGGGCAGAGTGAGTTTTGCACGATGATATCCCATGGGAGGCAGGGGTCCTTGGTTGTTGGCTGCTGACTAGCAGGCCACACGGCTGTGGGAGCTGGGGTCCTGGTCACTTGCTCAGGGCAAATGTGGGAAGTAGGTAGGAGTAGAAGTTCCACTGCCAGGGCCACTCGGGCAGGAGGGTGCAGGGTGCCTTTGACCCTATATTTATTTATTTATTTATTGGGCTTATTGAGCACGACAGATACCCAAGAAGGGCTTCCCGGCGCTAAAGCAGAATACTGAACCAGAGAGATAGGAAAGGGTTATAGGAGAAAAACCTGAACAGGTCACTGGTTAAAAAGCCAGGTCTTAATGGCTTTACGGAAGTGAGTGTACCTTGTTTCTAGACGGAGAGGTTGCGGAAGGGAGTTCCAAAGCTTCGGGCCTAGGAGGGAGAAGGTTCGACCTCCCATCCTTGCACGGAAAGTTTTAGGGACACAGAAAAGACCTTGTGTGGTAGATCTCAGGCATCGGGCAGGCGTGTAGGTGTGTACAAGGGTTTGAAGATATCTGGGAGCATTGCCCCACTTTATCCTGTGCATGAGGCTGAGAGTTTTAAATTTGACCCTGTTGTCAATTTTTAGCCAGTGGAGTGCCTTTAAGTGACTGGACATACGATCTCTCCTGTTGCACTTACAAAGCAGTCTGGCTGCCGCATTCTGTACCAGTTGGAGGCGCCTCATGACTGCCTGAGATGCACCTAAATAAAGGACATTCCCATAGTCCAGACGGGAGGTAATTAATGCATTGATCACTGTCTTTTGAGTGTCGTCAGGGAGCATCCATATGATTTTCCTGAGCCATCTCAGGATTGTGAGGCAGGTGGCTGTGAGATTGTTCACCTGTGGCACCATGGTTAGGCCAGTATCAATGATAATGCCCAAATTGCGGACTTGGTGTGATGGAGTTGGCAGGGGGCCCATTTCGGATGGCCAGTGTCTGGAATTCCAGAGGTTATGATTGAGACCTACTATCAGAACCTCGGTTTTACTACCATTGAGTTTAAGCATGTTTTTATTCATCCTAATGTTCCTAAGGCCAGTCTGTAGGCGTGAAGGAAAGTCATGGTTTTCGTTTGATAGTGAGAAAACGATTTGGGAGTCGTCAGCGTATGTGAACATGTTAAGACCAGCTGATTCAGCGATCTGGGCCAGCGGGGTTGCATAGAGGTTAAAAAGCAGGGGGCTTAATACTGATCCCTGTGGAACTCCGTGCGGAGAAAAATGGACCTGGGATGCCGCATTACTGGAAGAGATTTGGAATGTCCTAAGAGTCAGGAAAGATGCAATCCAATCTAGTGCCTTTCCTCTTATGCCCATGTTGGAAAGGGAAGCGAGCAGTGTGTTATGGGAGATGGTATCAAACGCCGCGCTGAGGTCAAGAAGGATCAGCGCGGCAGAGTTACCCTTATCGACCAGATGTCGAAGATTTTCCACGACTCCAAGTAATGTAGTCTCCGTCGAGAATCCGGTGCGGAAACCCGATTGGGAGGGGTGTAGAATACTGTTTGCCTCCGTAAAATTGGTGAGATGTTCGTGGACATGCTTCTCCAAGATTTTGGAGAGAGCAGGCAGGAGGGATATTGGGCGGAAATTTGCCAAAATTTTGGGGTCGGCCAATGGTTTCTTAAGAAGGGGCGAAACCATGGCATGTTTCCAAGATGGCGGGACTGTGGCAGAGGAAAGAGATACGTTTAAGGTTTGACATAGCACGGCAAGAAGAGGAGTGTCCAGGAGTCTAAGAGTAGAGATCGGGAGGGGGTCAGCAGGAGATCCAGATTTAACCTTCCCTAAGATGTCCCGCAGACCTTGGACATCGATCTCGGGCCAAGAAGTAAGTGGCGCGTAGGGCAGATGGGGTTGGACATAGATGTCGTCTGTATTGGGTCCGAGGTTTTGCGTACTATTGGATTGAGCCTGCTGTTGTGTTGCTATATCCTGGTAGATATTCTCAATCTTAGATGTAAAATATTTCGCCAGTTCCTCACATTGAAGACTATTAAGGGGCGGAGGTTTGGAAGAAGTATTTGCGCCTGCTAGCTCTTTTACAAGATTAAAAAGAATTTTTGATTTGTTGGTAGCTTCAGATATGGAATTTGCTAGATATTTAGCTCTTGCCTTGTTGCATGCTTTATGATAGAGCTTGAGCTCGCTTTTGTAGTGTGTGCTGGCAGCCGGGGAGTAATCCTTCCTCCACAGGCGTTCTAGTCGTTTGCATTTGGATTTAGTAGCCTTCAGTTGTTCGTTGTACCATGGGGCAGGCGGGTTATGGGAAGTGGTTTTTTTGTGAGCTAGGGGCAGGCAAATGTCTAAAGCACCTAGGAGCCATTTATTGATATTAATGGCTACAATTTCAATGTCTCTGGTGTTTAGTGATTCCTCCGGTGTGGTCGCGCTAAGGATGGACATGAGGCGGTTAATGTCCAGATTTTTCCAATTTCTTTTGAGGGACTTACTAGTCCCGCTAGGAGGGCTGACGACTGTATAGTCCCCCAGATGGAATTTTATTAGAAAATGGTCTGACCAATCTAAGGGCAGAGCCTGCTTGCACTGTAGCTGGGGGAGGGTGGAGAAAAAAGGGTCCAGAAGGTGTCCCCTTTTGTGAGTAGGGCCTGAGTTCCATAGAGTGAGATTCATGGCAGCCAGGTCATGGATTACATTTATGCCTGGTTTGTTTGCAGGGTCGTCGAAATGAATGTTTAGATCGCCTAGAATGGATAGATGGTTGTGATTCACCCTTACCAAGGCGATCCAGTCCACTAGTTGGGTGGCCCAAGGAAGAGTAGGGCCAGGCGGACGGTAAATCAGAAGACCTGTGAAAGTGAAGGTCGGGTGAAGTTGAAGTTTGAAAAGGGCAACCTCACATGCAAGTAGAGGAATGGGCTCCAGAATACACTGCAGCGATTTTATAAAGATGACTGCTATCCCACCTCCAATTCCGGAGGTTCGGTCTTGTCGAATGATGGCATAATTGGACGGTAGGGCTTCGGCTATGTCTGGGCCAGAACTAGCATGTAGCCACGTCTCAGTGAGAAAGAGGGCATCTAGGGAGTTGTCAGACAGAAGATCGAAAATATCCCTTTTGTGTTTGCAGAGCGACCTACAGTTAAGACTGCCAAGTAACCATGAACGAGTTGGCTTGCGGCCGTTAGGTCTGGGCCGCTGGCCACATAGTTGCGGGATATCGAGATAGAAATTACATGCACAACATGCGATACTATTATTCCTATAGTTAGATAGTATTTCGCAGGTGTGTTTGACAGGGGGACATAGGGACCGTAATAGGTCGGGCGTGTAGGTAATCACTTCTACAGAGTTTAAGGGCCCTGGGACCGGCCAGGCGCGGACGGGTGCAGACGGGCTTCCCTTTGGCGCGCCTTCGGCGCACAAACGGCGCTCCCGCTGCGCTCGTACGCTGCGCTTCCGGAAGATGCACATTTATATCTTGTAAGGGAAAGGGCCGGAAGGGGCGTGGCCTCAGGTAGGGGGCGTGGCCTGTGGGCTCGCCAGTTATGGCGGCAAAGGACTTTTTGAGTTTTCAGCCCGCGGCAGCGCTAAACTCTGCTGCGCGGGAGTCACAGAAGAATGGCAGAGCCACAAAGACGAAGTGCAGGTAAAAACAAGCAAACAATTTGTGACACTCAAATATTAAAAATGCGCTACTGTGGTCAGGCTCCCGGCTTTCCGCCTCAGGAGATTCAAAGCATCTAGTGACGCTAGTGGGTCAGCGTCCTAAATACGTTAGTCGGGGGTGTGGCCTCAGGTAGGGGGCGTGGCCTGTGGGCTCGCCAGTTATGGCGGCAAAGGACTTTGGAGTTTTCATCCCGCGGCAGCGCTAAACTCCGCTGCGCGGGTGTCACAGAAGAATGGCAGAGCCACAAAGACGAAGTGCAGGTAAAAACAAGCAAACAATTTGTGACACTCAAATATTAAAAATGCGCTACTGTGGTCAGGCTCCCGGCTTTCCGCCTTTGTGCGCTCAATGGATTGCAATGGGAAAGCTTCTGGGCAAACCAAGCCTGCAAGCTTGGGATCGCAGTTTCTTCATGTGCCCCCATCACTTTGTGAGTTAAATTGGGTATTTTGAGGGTGGGTATGTCCCCAGGAGTCGGGCATAGGGGGCCACAGTGCGCCGGGTTCTGGGGTCAGTTTTGGTCTTGGTAAATCTTACCCTCTGTTGATTGTGGCCGGGGGGTGCCTGGCTGCAGGCATCGTAATGAGCGTCGCGATGAGACCTTGGTAGCCAGATTCGGGGTCACAGTTGCCGGGGGGGACGTCATCGGGGTCTTTGTCCACTCCAACACAGGCCAGGCTTGTCCAGTGCAGGGTGTGCAGGCTTTGCGGTTCCGTGATGATGCCAGGGGTTAGAAAGTTACTTTGAGCAGAGCTACTGCTCATGGGCCTCCCATATGATCAGAGTCACAAGGTAGCCAGGTCCGCAGGGGTTTGTGATGTTGCTGGCCACAAGTGGGTCTGGGCTGTGGCAGGAACAGTTTCAAGGGTCGACAGGCCGGTAGGCCTGGGGCCAAAGCAGTTGGTGTCTTCTTCTTCTTAGAAGCTGCATGGTAGTTTCTTTCTTCTTGCTCTTCCTTGCTTTTTCTAAATCAGGCAAAGGAAGCTTCAGGGTGCCTCTAAATACTATTTTTATTTGTGTTACAGGTAGGTACAGGGCAGGGACCAATGGGTCCCTGCCCTGGGGTGTACACACACACTATCCTGCCACTCACCTGTGGGAGCGGGCCAGTAGCCTAGTCCTGATTGTGCAGGGATTCACATATTCAAGATGGAGAGCGCACGGAGATGGGCTTCACCTCGCCTCCCCCACCTGAGGGTTGTTGTGGGCAGGCTGGAACATACCCTGTCCTTATTTTGTGTTTCCGGCCAGTCTTCCCGCAAGAGTGATTGTCAGAACGGGGTGTTGGGGCAGTTTTCTGGGTACAGCCGTGGCCTGTAGAAGCTCACTGAGTCTGCATGCCTTTGAAGGTTCCCCCTGGCCATCCTGGGGGAGGAGACCTAGCACCCCGCCCAGCATGTGCATTATTGCAGGCCCAGGGGAGCGGGGGCTGGGCTCCCTGGGTTCCAGAAACATGTCTGATGTGTGGCAGCCTAGGCAGCCTCCCAACCAGGTGTGGATTGTAGGTTAGTTGTCCATGGTTAGACAATTGTGAATGTTAGTGTTTAGGGAAGGAACACAGGTCCTGGGCACCTGATTGGCAGGAGTCCAGGGCACACTCACTCAAAGTCCATTCAGCAGTTCCTCAACAAGTGGGTGAATACCATGCATGAAAGATTATAATTTCTCACACATATGTCATACATGTAGTGTGACCAGAATTGGGATATTGCTAGTTGTGCCATCGGATCAATGTTGTCAGTGCAATTTTGGCAGTGTAATCTTGTGGGGCACCCTGTGGGCCTTCTTCACTCTCTGACTCCGGTTGTCTCGTCTTTTCCGTCATTGTAAGTGTTATTTATTTTGCAACACTGTGCCCCCTTCTGATGGGTTTAGTTGTATTGCTCATTTACATTTCTTAGCCTCCGCTCTCTCTTCCCGCAACAGTTTCCCCTGCTGAGCCGCACAGCAACACGCACTTTCGTAACACCCACATGCCAGGCTGATCCGCCCAACTCCCCTTCCACTTGCATACATCCACGCCGGGTCCGAGCAAAGTGCAGGAACATCCTGGGTCCGATAATGCAACTACACATGTTGCCACTACGATGCTAGCACACTCAACGCCCTCAGCATAGGACGATCACGCACCTGCTTCTTGCCCAGAACAGTACGCACACAAGGACACATCTCCAGCTGGAACTGCATTGTCACCAGCATTGAATCTGCAAATCCACCCACTGTGTTGTAAGCAAACTACCTCAGATGCATTGTCCCCAACACCTGCCACAGATGCCATCACACAAGTGAACTCTGGGACCCACTCAACTCTACCTCCCCAGACATGGTCTCCATGACAGTGACCTAATTTGCCCCGCCTCAGAACACTCCCTCGCCATAGCCATCCTGTGCAGCTACAAGATCAACCACAGGGACCGCACCAACGGAGTAGGACTATGAATTGACATCGTCAACAGGAACACTCGCAGAGTCTCAAACAACCACGACAACATCCTCATCAACACCAGACACATGCACATCCAGATCCACAACAATCCAAAAACCACCCTCAGAGTAGCCCGCGTCTACATAGTCTCCAGACCCCGACCACAGTTCTGCATCTCCATCACCAACTTTGTCGGTACACACGCCCTCACATCCACAGACTACATCCTTCACATCGAGCTGAACTTCCACCTCGTGTCCATTGACGACACCGTATCCACCACCCTGACCGACACCCTGGCCACCCTCGGGCTCATACAACTTGTCACAACACCCACCCACCACAACAGCCACACGCTTGACCACATATAATCCGCAAGCTCCCACGTCTACTCCAACCACCCAGCCAACCTCCACTGGAACAACCATCAACGCAGCAAATTTGCATTCCATGAAGACACCATGCGCCACCACACCCTACAGATCCATTGGCACTGCTGGAGCACAGTCACAGAAGCACAGCTAACTATCAACATTGCCTGGAGCACAACCACCCACACTCACTCCAGCACCCAGAACGCCAGACAAGGGATAGGCAAACCCACTCGCCCAGATTAAGACACACTCCAAAAACACACCAGCAAGTACGCCAGCTGGTTCAATGCAGAACAACAGGCCTCAATGCGGCCCTGCCATGAGCCAGTGAAGAAAGTCACCATCAAATCCACAGATACGCAATTGCGCCTCCTTCAAAGACCGCATTGCCAACAACGCACACACCAGCTAAGTGCTCTTCAACCTAGTGACAGAACCCTCCTAAACCAGCTCCAACAACAACACCATCCCACCTTTGCAACTCCTTAGTTACTTTTGTCCATCTCAAGGGTGCAGCCATCCATGACAGCTACAATGCCACGACTGCCACGACTAGCACTGAGACCTCCATCACCACGGATCCCATACACGACAAGCCCCTGCTCTCCTGGACCAACGTAAACAACACAAACACAATCCACATCTGGTACTACATCCACTACGGATCTACGTCAGGCACAATGCCCACACCACATCTGCTCCAAAGTCAGCCCCACCATTGCACCCCATTTCCAGATGAACATCAACATCTCCCTCGTAAATTCAACATTGACGTAGAGCTGGAAGCACGCCAATATCAACCCCTTACTCCACAAACAAAAGACTGACCCCAAGGACCACCTTCTGCTTCCGTCCCATCTCCCTGCTGCCATGCGTGTGAGGTGTCATTGCGAAGACCATCAACAGACAACTGACACACTAACTCTATGGGAACAGCATCCAGGATCTGTCCCATTTGCGCTTCAGCGGCAACTCATGCAGCAAACTGGACACATCTCCACCGCCAATGACATAATGCCACAGCTGGACAACAGTGAAAGAGCAGCACTCATTGACCAGTAGCTGTGATTTGACTTCAAAACTGTCTTGCACTGCACACTATGCACACGCATACACGACAATGAGATCCGAGACAAGGCTCGTGACTGGACAAACTCCTTCCTCTTCCACTTGCACACGTTACCCAACTGCCAAAACCTCAACATCATCTCCTACGAGAACAACAGCCAGCTGCTCTTCACCCTCACCATGGCCACCCTCACTTACACAACCATACAACATGAAAAAGATGTGTTGCAGAAAATGCTGCTTTGTGAATGGAATTAAGTTGAAAAGAAAAGTGTGATGTCTTTTCAGTTTGCAATATCAAAATGTTTTTCCCTATCGAATCTGCTGCTCATTTCAGTGGGACCTCGAGACGCAGCTTTAAATGAGCAGTACTTACAGAAATCACACGACTTAAAAACAAAAACACAACGTTTTTGTTTGAGACATAATTTGTGAAGCTTGTGTGGTTTTGCCCATCATAAAAGGCTTGCCATGAAGGTGCTAAAAGTTTCCAAGGATGAGTGTGTTCTTAAATTTATCAAGAAACAGGTATGTCTTTTTCTATATATAGATTGCTTTATTTATTTCAAATCATATCTCATATCTTTGCACTGAAAAAAGGGGGTTTCTTACCTGGTATATGGACTTTGGTGGTATAAATTAGCATCTTCTTTAATGAAGTGTTTAGAATGTAGAACTGCCCCCTCCTAGGAGAGCCTCCTCCTAGTCATTTCTGCATGAGGCCATCCCCCCTCCAGACAGGCATTTCTACATGCTAGACTTCTTTTTAATTTCTATTTCCAATAAAGACCCCTCCCCCAAACTTGCCTGCTATTTTTCCTGCCCAAGACGTAAGAGAGACTCTACGTTTGTTTCATTGTTTTTTAGGTTTTAAATTGACATTACATACTTTCTGTTTGTTGTTTGTCACCCTTGCAGTGGTGCCTTCCCCAAGGTTGTGCTTGGCTGGAGTGTGTTGCTTGTGGGGGGGTCACTCGACTGCTTTGAGAGTCAGCACATGGGCCCTGTGGCACTGCTTCCAATGTCTAATGGCTGTGAGGAGGTGGCACACTGGTTTTTATGCAGTCAAGTCTCTGGGTTTATGAGACCTGGCTGCTCTGTAACAGCTATAAATAGGAAGTGGTGCTTTTTGCACTGCTTACCTTCTGCTTTGGTCAGCGTGTGACATTTTTAAGGCGATCTTTGCAAAAGAATGGAAGGAAGCAGGGTATTCTTTCTTTCTTGAACAAGAGGTATTTTATTGCGCAATTTGATGATAAAAATTCCTGATTCCAAAAGTGAATTCAGTTTTGGCATCAATAGCTTCTTCTTTCTCCTTGTCATCTGAGGAAGCGACATGTCCTGATCCTGTTGAAAAGATGCTGCCTTCGGGAGAGCTTACACAGCTTCCAATTTTTGGATATATATATGCCCTCACATATTCTGCACATGCTCTCCATAAGGAGTCTGAGAAACTGTTTGACGGTCTCCAGGACCTGAGAGATCGAATCCCTTTTTGGCTCAGATTGAGGTATTGGTTCCGTTTCTCTCAGATGACACTTTTGATACACTAAGGGCTTTTCCTTCCACATCAGGGGTGACAGTTTCAGGTCGTAGATCCCTGTGGGCAAAGCCATGGCATCTGGATGCAGCACAAACATTTTAAAAACATACACTGACCCCCCTGATGGGGAGCAGTCACATATTGAGGGAACAGCGGCAATAATGGTGGAGCTCGGTGCTGGCTTCTCTGTCATCGATGCACGCTTTGACATCCTGGTGGTGCGTACCATGCCTGCAGCAACATGAGGCCCGCTTGGAGACCATTGAGAAGCACATTTCCGATGAGGAGGATGCACAGACAACCACAAACAAGCAATTGGAATGAGTGGAACACCTGCTCAAAGTAACAACTTCCAAAGTGGAGGACCTTGAGGCAAGGTCACACCGTAATAACCTGCGCATCTCTGTGGTGGCCAAGTCCACCAATACCGGTCCTATGGAGTTCTATGTGGAACAACTGCTCACAGACCTCTTTGGAAGCATGGCTTTCTCTGGAGTATTCGCAGTTGAGCGGGCGCATCGCTCGCTTGCCCCTAGGTCAGCTCCCGGGGCCACCGGCGTATTATTATTGCACGACTCCTTAATTACCCGGACCGGGATGTGGCCCTTCGGAACGCCAGAGAAGTTGTGGATCTACAATATCAAGGGATGTTGTTGTATCCTGATTTCACACTGGTGGTGCAAGAAGCTAGGTGCAAGTTTCAGAACATGAAGTGGATGCTGAAGGGAGCGAATATTCGCTATGTCATGCTGTATCTAGCGTATCTTCGCATCCAGAATGATGTGAAGACACACATGTTTGACACTCCTGTGGATGCTACTTATTTCTGGAAGCAGTGCAAATTGAATACAACTCTTCCCCCTGGGAAATAACTTAGCTGTGTTCCTCCCCACCTATACTTGTTGTTTTGTGCCATGGACCAGCTCCTTATAGCCCAATATGGAGTCCCTCACAGAGATGCACCTCTTTTGTTTAAGACGTGCCAACAAGATATAATATCCATGGTTGATGTCATGTTGCTCTCTGTTATTCTCAAATTGCAGTTACATACAATCATAGCAAGATTCGTACTATGTTTGGTGACCCTCTCCGGGCTTTCCTTCCCCCTAGGAAATCTACTACATTGTTAATTTTTGGGAATGGGGATTCAGTAGTAATAACTTTATTTGATTAAGATATAATCATAAAAGCAGGACATACATACCACACATGTACAAAAAAGATAATTAAAATGACCAAGAATTATATAAAAATTTGAATTTTAAAACTAAGTAGCAGCAAAAATGTTGATGATGGGCAAAGAAATGAGTGTTACTGTCAGAATCTAAGAAGAAGGCCCAGAGTTGTAAGGAGACCCAGAGAGTGTGAACGTTTCATTAAAACAGCCGTCGAATGACAGTATCAATGGAGAATCCTCGGGATCGCATACCCTAGTATTGCAGGCATCGAGAACACAGGGGGACCAGAATGAAATTTTGTAGGACTACAATTTAGTTTTAGACACCTGTGGCTCTCTTTAAAATTGTTGCCGGGCCTGCAATTTGCTGGTTAAATTTACGATATACATGATGAATAAAAATTGTAAAACTTATGTTTCAGACTGTGTTCTCTGGGTTCAAAGCCGCAATAATTGCCTGCCTGCAGGACCGATATCCTAGTATGTTCCATTCTGACCTCAATTGTAATCTGCGCTGAGTCAGGAGAGCAGGACAGAGGCATGCAACATGCTCCATAGATTCCACCGGGGCCCCGCAACCCCTGCACTGTTGGTTATCTGACGAGCGACGCCAGATAGGTAAGTGTTTCAGCAGGTGCCATTCCCCCAGTCTAAGTGCCATGAATTGCAGTTTTAGATACAAAGAATATGTGCAGGGCAGGTATGACGACGGTGATACCAACTGATATTAGTTAATTACTGCCCATGCATGCTTGCGTTTGGCAAGAGAAGCTTTGTCGATGGTGTGGGACAGGATGCGAGTGCGCTTCTTAATGCTGATTTTAAAAGCTGCTTGACTGGGGTTTAGGTTCCAAAAGTCACCTGCTGAAAATTGCTGAACACATTCATTGAAGAATTTACTGTAGGACCCACTTAGATTATTAATGCTAATATCCGACCACAGCATTGACTCAAGGGAACCAGTTTCAGCCTGCCTTAGCTTATGGCACAGATTTAAGTAGGCACCTAAGCTGGAGATTTCGTAGTTTAAGAGGCCCAGTTCAAATCTAATCTGTGCGGCGGAGGCAGATTTCGGCATGTGAAAAACACTTTTATAAATCTTGGTCACGTGCTGATTTATTGTTGTGCTGATTTTACCCCTGAAAATGTCAAAACCGTATGACAGCGTGGGGCCGACTTTAGCTTTCATAGCTTTCATAACTTCCATCATTGGGGTTAAACTCGGACCCATCAGTTTTTTTGAGATTTTTGAGAAGTTCAATCGGAGAGCTGTGGCTTTCATTGAAATATCACTACGATGTTTGGCGAAGGTGCCCCTAGAGTAAAAGTTAACCCCCAAGTATTTATAGGATTTTCCTACAACAAGACTGGAATTGTTGTATGACCAACCACCACCTCCATAATGTTTTCTGCCGAATATAACCACTTGGGTTTTCTTTAAGTTAACCTCTAGGTTGTTCTTAACGGCATAACTGTGCAGTTTGTTTAACAATCGTTGCAGCCCTACTCGGGTGAGGCTGAAGAGAACAAGGTCATCAGCATACAGAAGGTTACTTAACTGCACACCACTGATCTTGGGGGAATCTTGGGGGAATGGCTATTTGTCTCATCCAGTTCGCCTGAGAGGTCGGCAATAAACAGGTTGAAAAGCAGTGGGGCTAGCACACACCCCTGTTTCACTCCTTGTGTTGTTAGAATTTTTCGAGACAGATGTGTGCCAGTACCAAGCTTAACTTGAATCCAGGTGTTGGTATGGAGTTGGACAATGGCCTCTAGTAGTTTGACCGGGATTCCCCATTTTGTTAACTTTACCCAAAGTGCTGCCCTGGGGACCCGGTCAAAGGCAGCTTTAAAATCAACAAAACAACAGAAGACCAGCTTAGATGAAGTAAGCGATTTATCAATAAGTATTGATAATGCCAGTAGATTAGACGTTGTACCTGAGTTTGCAGTAAAGCCCGTTTGGTTTGTTGCATTCAAACCTTTTTGGTCCACCCAGGAGCTCAATTCTTCAAGTAAGATTCTCGCAAAGTACTTTGCCTCATTGTCCAGTAAGGCTATCAACCTACAGTTGACATTTGCTTTAAACAAAGCCTGCGGCAGACTATTTGGACCTGGCGCTTTTGATAATATTTTGACCAGCCTTGCTTGGTAATTAAGAATGACTCGCATTGAGGCTGCATCAGCTCTTGGGAACTATTCTGGTGCTCCAAAGGCCCGTCTTTGGACGTACTGGAGGTGTTTGTTACTAGAAAGTCTGCACCTCCATTAGCCTTAAAATGGTCAGTCAACAATGTAAATCATTCTGCCTCAGCACTGTTTGCACTCCCCTGTCTGGTTGTTCCATTAAGTTTATATTCAGTAATGCCCAAAATTTTCTTGAATTACGATTTTTGCTTTCCCAAAGAAGTTTACCCCAAAATTGATCAAGATGGAGTTGTTTATCTTGTTGGTATGCCTGTCTATAGTTTTTTTTAGCAGTTTTGTAGTCGATCAAATGATCGTTAGATTCTGGGTGCTTCCTACTTGCCCGCAGGGCGGTATTTCTGATCGTTTTTAATTTCATGGTTTGGCTTGAAATAGATAACTGGGAACTACAAATAATTGTAGGAGGGTGTGAATGCGATGGAAAACGTTTTAACATATGGTAACAAAAATTTGACCAATCAGCGATATGAGAAGCTATGGAATAGGGGCCACTTAATGTAAAAGACAGACATTCCTTCTTGATGTTAATACTAATTTCATCATTCCATCTTAAGAGTTTTACATTTTCTGAGTGGACTCCTTTATGAGTTAATGGGGCGGAATTATGATAAACTGGATTAGTATTAACACACAGAGCTCCCCAAAGCACAGTATGAGTGATTTGGAGGTTTGGACTGAGACTTCAATGGCGACAGAGACAATGAGGGGAGACCTTCCAGATCCGACGGGTCTCCCTGAAACAGGTTAGTCTTGAAGTCCCCGGTAAGCAGACAGTCGGCATAGGGAAAGGCCACAACCAGTTCGCTCAAGATTTTAAGCAGGCGATTTAGGTGAGCTCTTTTTGTCTGTATGCTTGGATTGATGTAAACATTAAGCAACAACAGAGGTCGCTGTTGTCTCCACGAGCTAACTTTAACTCCAAGCAGCCAGTCCTCATCGAAGTTTAAAAACCCTATTGGACCCTTTAGGCTGCATGAGATGTAGTTAGCCAATCCTCCCTTGGGGCGACCATAGTTGCTGACTCTGACAGCTGGTTTCCAATATTCAATAAATACATCAATAGGACAATTACGGGTGGCCCATGTTTCCTGAACAGCAATTAGTTTGCGACTAAAAATAAAGTTTCGAGTTTCTAGTGAGGACATTTTGAGGTGAAGGCCACTAATGTTCCATGAACACAGGGAGAGGTGAGGCTACGGCTGGTGTCAGGGACAAGGAGAATTTTAGAACACTGTGAATCGCTGGCAGGAGTTGATTGACATTGACCCTTGTCATTTGAAATGTTTTTTTCAATTAGAGGGTTGGGTGCTATTCCAGGGTGAGACAAAGAGTTATCCCGATGCCCTTCCGATGTTATCAAAGAGTCCTCAGGTAGCATTAGAGTGTTCTTAAAGGATACTTTTGGTTGGTAGCCTCCAGTACTAGATGGGGCAGTTTGAATACGAGCATAGAGAATGGGTTGAGGTTGAGTAATCGTTTCAATAAGTGAGTTTGTGTTTACTGCTTGTATTTGACCAGTTACTTGGTCCATACCAGTTAAAAACTCTTTTGGTTTATCAACGGCCGCAACTTCATAAGGATTTGATGCAGGACTTCTTCAGCCAGAAGGGGAGTTGGTTTGAGCCTGGTGGTGTGCCAGAGTGAATTGCTGGACATTTAGCGTTGGAAGGGCTGTAGTAGTCAACTGGTCCTGATTTGTTGGGGTAGGGCTCAAAGCTCGTTTATTATCTACCGGATTCATGTTGGGGGGTTATGTGATGTGGGTGGGGATTGAAGGGGAGGTATTATGTTGTGATTTTATGTTTTCAGTGAAAATGCAGGATACCATATTACACTATTGTCAGCTATGCTATGCTATATGCATTGACTTTATTATAGATTTGCTGAGTCAGGGTTGAGGGGAGAGGCGGGGGAATAAAATTGCGCTTTATGACATGGAATGTAAGGGAATTATCGAACCCTTAAATAGGTAGATATGTCTTGGCCTATCTAGCTCAACATAAGGCACCCATTGCGCTGTTGCAGGAGACACATTATGCATCTCTTTCTGTTAATTTGTTTGCACCCAGCTATTGGGTGTTCGATAGGTTCTTTGCAAGTTACAGTACATACTCCCATGGTGTGTGCATTTTGATTCATAAAACACTACCCTTCCAGGTTCACAAGGTCGTTAAAGATCCTGAGGGAAGATGCTTGCTGGTGGTGGGAAGTTTTGCTGCCAAGCAGATACTCATAATCAATGTCTACGCAACTAATGTCGATGCACCCAGCTTTTCTGCTGGCTTATCTTCTCACATTTCTGGAATTCCCATCCACTCTATCATATTGGAGGGGGACTTCAATCTGACCTTGCAGCCTGTCTCCGACACCACTGGTGCGGGCCGCATTACTAAACCGCAGTCTACAGACGAGCTTCTGCACCTATTGCAGCAGTATTTACTGACTGACACCTGGCGGCACCGAAACCCGACCAATACAGGGTTCTCTTTTTATTCTGCGCCATACGGTACGTGGTGCCATAAAGATCACACATATTTTTTGTATTTGTTTATCGACGTTTTCATAAACAACAACAAAAAGAAATGGGAACAAAGATAAACACATTCTACATCACAATGAATAGCCTGAGTTATCCGGTACATTGTTTAGAATGAATGCACAAACTTCCAACTGAACAAAACAGTCAAGGCACATCACGTTTTGCAGTATCTATTGGACAGCACCTGCCTTTTGTAAGCTCGCACAGAGAGTATGTCATGACAGTATGTTAATTGTCTATCAACAGTAAACCCACAAAGGGAGATATCAGGGTCACTGGTATTTACGCCTGAGTGGAAGGGCTTTTTGGAGACCATTCTATCCCTATGGTTCTAGGGACTGTGACGCACGGATGTCAGTGCAGACTGGGGAGGAGGTAATGTCATTTGGGAGTGTTTTCAGCCAGTCTAGGAAGGGGTTCCATATATTTTTCGCTCTAGAGGCTGTTGGCATCAGTTCCCAGATGGTGGTTAACTGGTTGTGGCTGAAGGTGACATCTTGTATCCATGCTTTGATCGTGGGGGCCCGCATGCCCCTCCAATGTATGGAAACTCTGCGTTTGGCTAGTAAGAGGAGCATGGCATGCAATGTGTGAGTCTCAGTTAGGGCGTCTTTTACATACCCCAGTAACCCGATAAGCAGCTGGGGTCTACTAGATGCAGCCAGACTTTCTTGAATGTTGGCAAAGCCCAGAAGGCAGCAATGGGTGGGCAATGCCAGGACATGTTCAGAAAGGAGGCAGGGGCAAATCTGCATCTCCATCAAATCTCATCTTGTTTGATCCCCATGTGATATAGTGTGGAGGAAGGGAGTCCTCTAGTACCTGAGTAGATATTTAAAATGTATTATCCTCAATCGATAGTTAGGTGAGAGCATTTGGAGTTGACCACTACAGAATGCTTTAATTGGGTCGGGGAATGCCACAAGCACCTTTGATTCTGGGTTCAAATAGTGTAGCACCATGAAAAAGGTGCAGATGTTTTGAGCATTGGACCTTCCAGGGATAAACCCTGACTGGTCTGGTCTTGCTCTTATAAGAAGTAGTGGTTGCACCCTTTTCGCGAGCAACTTCACATAGATCTTGGCATTGATATTTATTAACGATAAAGGTCAATAGAATCTAATTCCTGGTTTGGTTTCCCAGGTTTCAGTAACATTTGGACTATCACTTCATGCATTGATGGGGGGAGTATGCCAGTGGTCTGGGCCTCCTCAAACACTGCAAGAAGGTGGGGCACCAGTAGATCATCATACACCTTGTAGAATGCGGCTGTTAAGCCGTCAAATTCTGGGGCTTTATCCTGAAGCAGGCTGCTAATTACCTGCAGAATATCATTCGACGTGCATGGTACGTCCAAATATTCTCTATGTGCCCTCCCAAGCCACAATAATTCAATGGATTCGAGGAAGGGTTGGAGCTCCTCAGGTGTCGACAGATGGGTAGCGGGGTATAAATTGGAGTAGAAATGTGTAAATGGGTCCCGGACCTCCTAGGAACCTCTTACTAATGTTTGAACGTTGCCAATAATCTCAGATATGTAAGTGCCAGTCAGTGTGTGGCATTTAGAGCACATTAGCTAAGGTTTTACCTGGTCTGTCCCCCTCCCCGTAATATCTAGCTTGGGTATATTTTCCCATGAACTTCACCTCACGCTATGCCTCTTCCTCAAATTCCATGATGAGCTCTTTAATAGACACTAACAGCTTTGGGTCTTTGGTGGCATAATATAGAGATTCCCATTCTTTGATGCAGTCTCGAGGGCGGTAGGGAGCCTCTGATGGCTTTCAGCAACCCGGCATGGCACGATATACATTTCACTCGTATTACTACTTTAAACGCCACCCATAGTGTAGCATGCGTGGATGCAGATCCAGTATTAGTGGTGAAGTAGTCTTCAATATTCCTGTGTCTTTCCTCTCTGAAAGCGGAGTCCAGTATGGCATTTGGAGAAAGTCTCCAGCTAAATATCTTCTGCGGTGTACCTGGGACTGTCAGCCTTAACAGGCATGGGGCATGGTCTGAAAGTGTTCCTGGGAGAAGTGTGGTTTCCGTGGTCCATGCCCAATATCCTGAGATACCAGCCAATAGTTCTACCTGGATCAGGCCTCATGGTGTGCTGAAATACACCACCTCTGGATGCCTCCCCCTCCAAATATCAATCAAATTGGTGTCTGCTATTATAGCATTTAGTGAATCACTGGAGTTTGGGTGCATGGTGCGAGAGATGCATTTTTTTTAATGGTATAGTTCTGTACAGCATTAAAGTCTCCTCCCCACACTATGGTGTCACAGCCAAGGATTTTAGTTTTAGCCCACACTTCCTGAAAGAATTCAGGACTGTCTACATTCGGTCCGTACACTGCAGCAAGTGCCATCCTCATCCCTCCCAATATGCTGCATAAGATTACAAAATGACCATTTGGATCTAGGAGAGAGCCAATCGTTTTCCAATCCAGCCCCAGCCGAATTAAAATTGCTACCCCTCTCGCGTAGTTAGAGTTAGAATAGATAGAGGAGAAGGTGTGCCCCAACACTTGTTTTGTAATTTAAGATGAGACGTGCTGTTTAAGTGGGTCTCTTGAATAAAACAGATGTCGATAAGGTGCACACCTATTTAAGAGTGGACCAGACTGATTTGTCTGCAGTCATTTAGCCCTCGGATGTTCCAGGTTAAAAACGTATATTCAGTCATGACCATCCCAGGTGTGTGTGCTGTTGAGCCGTTTTCTGTAAGTGAAGTTTGAAGTGTTTGTTTAGTGTCCCATGTGTCATTTCCTGGAACGTAGCCTCCATCTGCGGGGCCTGCGTCGAGTTGATGAATGCATCATGAGTACCATCAGTCAACATGTCAGTGTATGGTTCTGCCTTAACTAACTTCCCAACTGCTAAGAACCCTTTCCGCCCCCCACCCGCACCAACCCTCAATTAGGTTATGCGACAAATCCCCCTGAAGAACAAACTTAACAGTACTCTCCAGATCTGACTCTGTGAGCAGAACTTGGGAGCCCTCCCTGGAGGCGTGGGTTCAGTGGCATATAGCCCTGCCATGAGGCGGGGTGGCCGAGACCAATGATGTGAGCCAGCGGCATGTGAGCTAGAACTCAGCTGGATTACAGCAACCTGCAACTACTAAATGCGACTAGCAAGAACAACTATCACCTCTGCAGCTTCAGCACAGCACATTGTCAATGTCCTTGCACTCCATATGAAGGTTCCTTACCAAGTCCATGCAGTGCTTAGTCATTGTCACTTAGGCTTATATCAGGATTCTGGGATTTTTCTGCCCACTTACATGTTTGGCAAATTTTATTGCTGATTTTGCATCTGTGAAGAAATAAGCTGTGCCATCGTACATGACCTTTAATTTGGCGGGGTAGAGTAATGCACACGTAACCTCCGCCTGTAGCAGTAGTCCTTTCGCTGGCACAAACTCATGGCGTGCCGCCTGCACCGTGGGAGTGAAGTCTGGGAAGAATGAAATAGTCTTGCCTTTGTGCTGGACAGTCCCACACTGCCTGGCCAGGTGCAGCACAACGTCTCGCTCCCGGTAGTTTACGAGCAGGGCCAAAATTGAACTGGGGGTGGATCCCACAGGTGGTTTCGGTTCCAGAGTGCGATGTGCCCTCTCCTCGGCAAAGACCGCCGACAGGTCTGAATCAAATAGTTCACGTAGTAGGGCCTCCACATATGCTTCCATTTTGAAAATGACCGTTATTTCGGGGATGCCCCTTATGCATAGGTTATTGCGTCTTGACCGAGCTTCCAAGTCATTGTTCTTAGCTCTGATCATGGTCAAGCCCTTATCCATTTGCAACAGCTGTTCTTTGGTCTCAACCTGGAAATCATGTGCATCCAATGAGCGGTTCTCGAGTTAGTCCAGCCATGTTTAATGCGTATCCACCCACTTCCGGACCTGGTCCAGCTGGGAGGTGAAGACGTCCAGCTTGGTGTCAATGGTCTTAAGACTGGACTTCATCTCTAGCAGGAGGACTTCCCCTCATTCATCTGCAGTAGCCGGGGGGGCCCATTGCCTCGGTCCCTGTATCCATGTGCCTCATGAGTGTTTTATTTACAAATGAAATCTGTGGCTGTTTGTTGTCGTGTTTACTCATGTCCATTAAGTGGCTATATTTGTGGCGTCAATTGGGTAAGCAATCCACAGATCTCAAGACCTAGGGCACCGTGCATCTCCCTGAAGTGATTCCCAAGATCACGAGATGATGGCAGCATTCCACACCACAAGAGGCCACATGTACCTCTCCTCACCCTTTGCCCCGGAGAGTTAGGACTTTAGAAGCCGTGAGAAGAAGGGGGGCTTGTACAATTTTCAAGGTCGTAGCCTCATCAGTCATTATTTAGAGGTCTGCACCCCTAACAGTGACTGCATGCGATTGTGTACAGAGTCATGCACAGGCATCTGCAGGTCAATCGCAGCATGATTTATAATAAATGAGCAACACAGTATGATTTGCAGCAGCGTCGCTACCTGTCTGCCTCCAAGGGATCACTGGTAATGTCAGGGTTTTCTCACATGCCTCCCGCAGCACCACTGTATGCCCTGTTACCCCGGCAACTGCCCCGTCTGATGATGAGCTTGGTCGAGTAGGCCAGTGCGCGCCCTTCTGAATGTCCCCTGCACACTGCCTCCACTGTTTCTGCTACTGGTTTTCAGCACAGGCGCTTGCCCTAATGAGCTGGTGAGGCGCTGTACATCTTCTGCTGCCCCCTCTCGTTACCCCAATCCCTTTTGTATTCTGGACTGCTCTTCTGGGTTTCAGCAGCCTATGTGCGACGCAACCGCTGCTTGGTCTGTACGGAGTGCCTTTACAATAGCTCGATCCCTGCTGCCTAACCGGCCAAGGGAGGATGCGACCCTACCGCCAATCCCAAGATGGTAGCCACAACTCTCTGGGTCACCAGGCCTAGACCGCCACACAGCAGCGGGACCTCTATGCACAGATGGAACCACTGTGGTCCTCAGCAAGGTCCAGCTCATACACCAGCATCCCACCTTGGTCCGCCGCGTTTAGTCAATTGCTACCTCGGTCTAACGCAGGCAGCGACACCGTCCCACTGCCCAGAGTTTGTCTGGCCGGGCCCGCTCTTCCCCTTTGGCTGAGAGGCTCTCCGCGGCTCATCTGTGTTCCTGAGTGGTACTGTTATATGCCCAGCGTAGGTAGGAACATGTTGCTTGTGCTCAATGGCACCGCTGGTCTTTCAGATGGACGGATAATAAACAGATTATGTATAGGCCGGCAGAGCACACTCAGAGAGCGGCCATTGTGCCACCTCGCCCCCCCCAGCCGCCACGAGCTCGTCCCCCGGCCCCCCCACTCCCCCACCCGCCCCACCCTCCACATCGCCGGCCCGCCCGGCCGCAGCCGCAATCACCGGGGGCCGCACCTCCGCGGCAAACGTCGACGCCACGCCCCCGTCCGCCTCGTGGGCCCGGAACGACAATTGAGGGAAACGAAGACGCGGAGGCAGGCTCCTGCGCCGTCCTCCGCGCACCTGGCTAGCTCGGCCCGCACCCCGCCCCCTCCCCCGCAGACCCGAGAGACACAGAGGTGGCGGCAGCGGCGGCTCCTCCTGACACGCCAGTACCGCCGCCGCCACCCCCGCCGAGGCCGCCCGCGGAACCCTCTCATAGCCCACCCACGCCTCTCCCAGCACCCCGGGCCGCAGAAGATCCTCCCTCCCGGTCCGCCCCAGAACCAACAACGCCCGCCTCACCTCCTCAGAGGTCGCCGCACCGTTGCCTCCGTCACGCTCCATAACCGCGATGTCCGCCGCACCCAGAAACCGCTGACACCACGAAAAACTCTTCCCAGGCCTAGCCCTACACTACTCTACACACACTCCCCTTTTCTAAACCCTCCCGATGGTGCCGAGCGCAGGAAGAGGAAGTCGCCTTCCTCCCCTGCGCTCATATACCCACCCCCTAACTCCACCCCTTGACCCTACCTGGTCCTACCCTCGCGCGAATGACCCCGGGGGAAGACTAGTCTGCGACTCTGCTTCCCCCGGGGCCCGGCATTGTGCTGCTCGGCGAGACCACGCCCCCCCCATAGATCACTCGTATTTAATTCCTAATCTCTTGATAAATTCTCAGGCAACAGTCTATTCGCCCCGCACGCTGTCTGACCACTTCCCGGTAATGATGACAATTAACCTGCCTAGTATCGCACGTCCACATTGATTATGCGGTTCCCGGTAGATGCGCTGCTCAACGCGGTATTCGACAGTGAAGTAACTGTAGAATAATTCAAGATCTACACAAGGGTTCAGGATGTGGTGAAGAGGGAGCTGAAGGAGCTTGATGATTGGAAGGCCCCAGGGGTTCGGCACCTCTGCAGCACCAGCACGCGAAGCTTCTAGAGGAGTTGCAGGAACTTGCCACACATAAGATGGCTTATATGGGGAAATACACATGTGCCTGGGTATATGGGGAGGGAGAGAGACCGGACAGACTCTCGCTGGTCTGCTCAAACACCGGCAGCAAATCACATGCATCACATAACTGCACCTGGACGATGGCGCCCAGGTCACTCAGGGCGAGGATATACACACCGCTTTCCTCTTCTGATATAACCGGCTTTACATGACGAGGGCCCCACCGGTTGACCTTTCCCTCTCCGATTACTTGGAGGAATACGCTATGGTGTGGACAGAGGGCGGTGATCAGTAATTTCTAGCCTCTCCTATCGGTCTGGAAGAGATATCCCAAGCCATAGATGACCTTGATGGATCACGTGCCCCTGGTACAGACGGGCTCACAGGCATATTCTATAAAACTGATAAAACCTTTCTGGTTCCCCATCTACTGGAGGTTCATGCCACGGCTCTCGAGATAGGTGCACTTCCCCCGCTATGCGTGAGGTGATTGTGTCGTTGCTGCTCAGGCCGGGCAAGCCGTCTGATAGGTGCACCTCCTAAAGGCCCCTATCACTGTTAAATCAGGATTATGAAATCCTGGCAAAAGTGCTTGCGACACGTATATCGCTCCTAATCAATCGAATAATCTCCCCATTTCAGATGGGATTTGTCCCAAACAGATCGGCCGCAGTTAATTACCACCCGATATTTGCAGTCATTAACCAGATTGACCCAGAGCTCCAGGCCATGGCGATATTGATGGATGCCGAAAAGTCTCTTGCTTCCCTGGAGTGGCCTTTTTTGTATGCAACGCTCAGCAAACTGGGTCTTCCTGGTAATATCAGTGCCTTGATCTGACTGCTGCATGCCCACCCTGTGGTGCGCCTCTGTCTCAATGGCGAGCTCACAGAATGTTTGTCTCTGTTCCGAGGCATCAGACAGGGCTGCCCTCTCTCGCCACTTTTATGTATAATTGCCATGGAGCCTCTAGCGAGGCACCTGTAGGAACACCGTCTACAGCAGCGGATTCAATTTCATCGGGGCCCCCTCCTGGCCCCTGATATGCAGATGACATTTTGCTTTTCATGACTGATCCGGATGTCAATCTCTCTCCAATAATACGTGAGGTGGTCAGTTTTGGAGCCTACTCTGGACTCATCATTAACTGGTCCAAATCAGAGATCTTTTGCGCTTGACTTCCCGCTGCGTTGGGGCAATGAACCCCTCGATATCGCGGTATTCTGCTGCATCGCACAGTTTCTTAGGTGATCCGTATTAATTACGGCCCTGCTATGGACCGCTTATCCACACAAATCCATCGTTGGGTTACCCTTCCGTTGTCGGTTGCTGGCCGAATAGCTGTTATTAAGATGATTGTTTTGCCGCACATGCTTCATCTATGTTTAAATATTCCCATTCCATTACGTTTTTTACGACACATAGAGGCTTATGACTCATCTGATTTGGGCTGGGGGACGGGCCCGGGTGGGGGGGATGCCTTTCTCGCGAGGTGGTTTTGGAGTAACTGTATCATCTCATAGCGCAGGCACACTGTGCCTATTTCTGGTCCCACCCTAATGCGCAGCTGCAGTATTTGGCTGGCCCCTGCACCCTCTCTGCTGTTCTACCGAAGGGCCTGGCACAGATGCCAACAGAAATCAACACATAACAAACCACTTGCTGGGCCTGGGAAAGACTCCATCAATATTTGAAGGCTGTCCTCCTGTACTCCCCGCGCCGACCATTACCAAACAATCCATGGAGACCCCCGACCACTGAAAGCCTGGCGCGGCGTGCACTCGCATGCTGCCAAGTTGATTGCATATGCGTTCAAGGAGGGTCAGGAACGCTAGGTTGCAGACATGGAGAACCGTAACATATCCATACTGGACACATTTCTAATCCGTAGGACAAAGGCCTCCCTAGTTGCTGCACTGCACACTTCGGTGCTGGGACCCCAGGATTTTCCTCCCTTATCCACAATAGTTACATCACTCGATTGCACATACTTGGGGGCATATTTACAATAACTGGCGCATCCCTGCATATCAGCAGGGATGCGCCAGTTATTGTGCGCCACAGCTCCGCCACCATGGATGCGCCGCACCATGGGGCAAAAACGGCACCGATGCGTGACGCATCTGTGCCGTAAAAGTGACGCATTGCTGGAGTTGCGTCGCAAGCGCGACGCAGCTCCGGCAATGCTCTGGCGAGCTTTATGTTGTTAATGCTATGTCAATCCTTACGCCTGCTTCAGGCAGGCGCAGGGTTTTGACGCAGCATGGGCCTAAAAGTGACTGAGTGAAATCTTGTAGATTTCACTCAGCCACTTTTAGGAGGCGTTCCTGCGCCGGAACGCCCCCCCCTGAGCAGGAACGCCTACATGTGGCGCAGGGCTTTACAACGTGACGCATCTCCCAGATACGTCACGTTGTAAGTACCCCGCACCATGGTGCAGGATTTGCGCCGCCGCTGTGTCACAAAAGTGATGCAACGGCGGCGTAAATGAGGCGCAAGGGGCTTGTAAATCTGCCCCTCGGTCTCCCGAATGTACCATCTTGCCCATACTCTTCGCCCACCGGTGGGCGGGGGGGGGGGGTGCCAGGCAGATGGGAGGCAGATCTGGGGCATCCTTTGACTGGCAAAATGTGAAATTTCTGCTGTGAGCAAACTTGCTACGCCTCAAACATCTACAGGCATGAGTTACTCCACTCTAAATACATACATAGGGCCGATGTCACTGCCAAGCTTCTGGCTAACATAGACCCCGCTAGGCCGGACAACTGTAGGAGGTGTGTGGCACCGCAGGCTGATTTTATCCATCTGGCTCGGTACTGACATTCTGGGAGGCAATGTTTGATAAGCTAGCACTGATGGTGGACTCCGAGCTATCGCCCTCCCCGCTGCTGGCATTATCGGGATGTGTCCACCCGCTGGAGGCTAAAATACGCCGCTTTACTGCTATCGCTTTATTGCTGACCAAAAGATAGGTGTCCCTACACTGGGGGGGGGCCCTACAACCCCAACTGTGAAGGAGGGGTTGAGAGACTTACTGTATTGCGATACCACTAGTGATGTTTATGCGACACTGATCCCCCTTGCCTCCCGACCCAAAAACATCCGGCAACCACTCCTTGCCTATCTGTTATCACACCCTGAACTCACAGACTGAAAGGCTTTCTTCTCACAAAATGCACCAGCTGGCATATATGGCAACCCACACAAACGCTCATGCAAGCCTGCATTCTTGTTCTTTGTTTTTTTCTTTTTTTTTTTTTTTTAGTGACTGGTTGTGAATCTGCCATCGATGTGACATGTGCTTGCTGCAAAAATGGACATGTGATGTATCATCCTCTCTTTATGGCAAATGTGCTTTTTGCTGTTGTACTTGAGAAATGCAAATAAAAAAATAAATAATAATAGATCCCTGTGGACAAAGCCAGGGTATCTGGATGCAGTGCAGAAATATAAAATACATACTCTGCCTTTTGAGGGAAAAACTGTTGGGGACGAGGAACGCTGAATAGTCCAGAGATCTGCGGAAGAGAAGAACATTTTGAAGTATTTTCAGTTGTTTCAAGAAAAGAAGGCCTTCTTTCAAGAACACATTTTTGAAAGTCCCATGGACAGTCCATGTCCCTTTTAAGGTCGGACTCATGTTCAGGGAATAAGAAATTCCCAACCCGGCGAAACCGAAGTGACTGTACTGAGGCTGGGGTCAGCCTTCAGTTTTTCCTTCACGGGTGGCTCGAGCACAGAGCGGATCAATAGGCTCCGTCCATCGTCCATCAAGGTTCTCAAATTCCTGGGATTTTGAGTTACCACATTATCAAAAGACATTAAGAAAAAGGATGCACTTTTAACAGGAGTGGAGAGGCTGTTCCTTTAAAATGGGAAGGTGTGCCAGTACTGACACCCCTCTGGGGGAAGGGGTTTTACTCTATTCTCTTACCAGTTCGCAAACCAGATGGTTCCTTTTGGCCAATGAACAAGTATGAAACTCCGGTATTCCACATGCTGGAATAGCGAACGGTGAGCCTCACAACACAGACATGCGCAGAGCACCCCGCGAGGAGGGGCAGCAGCGGGCAGCTTGGAAGCGGTTTCCGGACCCGGGCTGTGCAGGACTCCTGCAGGATCTGCCAAACAGAACCTGCCGCAGCAGTTCCCCGTGTCTGTGTGCCTACTATGAGCTCAGGCAGGTGCGCCATCGGCCCTAGCTTTAGCTCGGTGTATTCTGATAGTGACCACACCGTCATCCGCTTCAGTCAACACGCATACACAGACATCACCCAAAGATTACACTGACACTTTATTTGTGGGTGAAGAACTGCTGCAGGTTTATTTCATACAACACAGTATGATAATAAAATTGGGTTATCTTACGGGCGATCCAGGGCAGGCAGCCCCTTGCTGCTCCGCCCGCCTGGTGAGCCAGCACACACGGTGGGTCGATGCCCGGCAGTGTGGCACATAAATATTTGCAGATCATCCACTGGGTCACGTGATCTGCCTCCTACTCCCGCCCCTTCCGACAGGGGCGGAGCGTGTTGTGGCCACCCCCGGTTGGTCAGGCCCCCCAACCGCCCGAAGGACTAACGGGGCGCCGTCGCGGTCTTCCCAGAACCACCTTCGGCTCCTGGACCTTGGCTCGGGCACCCTTACTGTGCCGGACAGGGGTACCCTTACTGTACCGCCTGTCGCAGAGGTACCCTTACTGTACCAGTCTGCATCCAGATCGCCCTGTAACTCCGCCTGCAACGCAAAAGAAAAAATTAAACATTCCAATAACGCGCTGTGCCTGACACGTGGGGTAAGTGGACAGGGTGGGAGAACGCGTGTCCAGGCTGGTGCGGCGCGCAGGAGACAGAGGAGGAAGTGGGCGAGAGAGCCAACTAAGTAGGGGGGTAAGCCGCGCCCCCCGCCCCCCCTGGCCCGCCTCCAGCTCCACACGATAGGGGGTCCTACCCAAGTGGGCGTAGGCCTCGCGCGCGAGGCAGCAAAGGGGAAGGCTCCGACGGGCGGCCACTAGAATGCTGCCCTGCTGATGTCCCACTGCTTGGGACGCGGGCAGCGGCATACCTGTTGGTACTGGTTGCGGTAAGGGTGGCTTGGCAGGCAGAGGGGGATCAGAGACACGGGCAGTGGGCGCACCTAGTTCCTGCCCCAAGTCCCCACACATCAGAGAAAAGGGAGATCAATAAAAACAAAATCCCTGTAGTATGCGAGTGCCGCGGCTGTAGCTAGTCGCTGCGGAGAGCGTACCTTGAGGGGCCCATGGAGGTGGCCTGGCTGGGTGACAGGTGCGGCTTGTGGGCTTACCCACAGTGCCCCGCTCACCACAGGCACAGCGTCTGCTTCTTCTACTCTATATTTTATTTTGTTTTTGGAAGGCAGACCTAAGACAGTCCTGATATAGACCACAGCGGGACCAGAGTAGCTAAAAGACTAAGGGGCAGATTTACAAACCCCTTGTGACACAATTGTATTGTAGGAGAGTAGGGTCTGCTTTCTATGTTCACCCCCACTTTTTAGGTCTCGCTGATGCCAGCGCATGCGCTGGCTCGGAGAGACATTTTATAGTTGGGATTTTTAAAGTGCTGCCTGTGGCCTAAAGCTTGAGTGCACGTGAGCGTGCACGCGCGCAGCCGCCAATCATTGCTGCGCGCGCACCACTCACTTGCACTCAAGCTTTACGCCACAGGCAGTGCGCTCTCGCCGTCCGTCAACCATCCGTTTATCGTCCATCTTTAATTTTCATTTTTTTTCCAATGTGAAACTAAAGCATTCCCACTGAGGACGAAAATTGAAAAAGTACATAAATATGTTTACAAGTTAGTTAATTTTTTCAATTAAGAAAAAACACTATCAAAATTCAAGAAGATATTATTCAGCAGGTCCGCTTTCTCCTCCACTCCATCCACAACTGTGTCTTTGTAAGATGGCTGCCCTGTTTAGCCTTAACCAGCTTCGAAAGGCTTTTATCCTTTTTAGTCCTTCTTCTACGGCGGAGCATTGATCGAGGGTCCTAGTGTCACACGCCCACATAGTCCCCTTAGAATTTTGGCCTCTCGCTTTCCGTTCCGTGGCCCGGCTTGTTCAATTTTTACTCTGCTGTATATCGTGGATAGGGGACTGGAAACGCGTGCACAACTGTGATGCTCTGTAAACAATAGAGTGGCGTGTGGCGGACTACAGGAACAGACAGTGAGTACCTGCCTTCCTCATCTCACCTATTGAATGTTCGTGCTACCACAATGGACCGTGGGTCGTACTTGCTAACGTTGTAGGTTGTCTGGAGGTCTTGTTTTAACCACTCAGCTTGAGTTTTTGAGCTATTGGCATTGTAAATGACAATGCTTTTTATTTAAGTTTTTTTTAAAAACATAAATAAAAGGCACTGTCATTTACAATGCTAATAGCTCAAACTCTCGTTTTTCTCTGCAGCCTGTACTTAATGCCGTCTTCGTTTTCCATGTTTTTTCTGTTAGTGGCTCTCGCGGTAGCAAAGCATGTTTTTGAGTCCCGCCTCTGCTAACCCTGTCCATGATCAGAGAGACCCTCTCTGCCCCTAACCCTGCAGAACCTCTTGCCCTCCTAGGTTGGGCCACGTCTGCAGTCTCAGCAAAGAGGCCAAGGTGCAGTGCATGGGCGTGTGGCCGGCGCGGAGTGCCAGGAACCCATTCCTCAATGATGCAATGATGCATTCAGAGTGATGTGCGCCGGGACACTTTCCCCTGCTTCTGTACAGAGGGAGTGCACCCCTGACGCAGGGGCTGTCATCAGTTTCTCCTCACCCTGACTGTCGATCCGCCGCTGGTTGGTGCTCTTTCCTTCTCTCCATAACCTGCACCCAATAACGGCCCTGTCTCTCTGTCTTGTATTTTCTTGCAGGCTGTGTCTCCACTCCAACCTTATCTCTTCCCTCACGCAGACTTCCTCTCTCACTCTATCAACCCAAAACTCTCTCACTCTCACATCCTAGGAACGTCTCTCTGTAAAAACAGTGCCTGTCTTTCCTCCCTCTGACTCTCCATTCAAAGCAACCTCCCTGTGCCCACACACACCACAGGCCCCTGCCTGCCCTTTCCTGCTCCTGTCCCTCCATCACATGTTTCTACTCCTCACTCTGTCTCGTCGGTTATTGCAGGCTGTCATTCTGTCCTCCCTGCCCCTTCACGCCCTGGCTCTGCCTTCCTCACTCAGCCCCGCTATTCATTTAAGTGCATTTTTATAGCGCATAGTACCACTGACGGGGTGATGCAGGTCTTCATCCTCTTTTACCCTGTTCCTTTACTCGGTGCATTCTGTCCGTCGTTCATTGCCCCTCCATTCTCTAGAGGCCCCCTCTGCCTTTTCTCATCCTGTCCATACATTCATTGCGAGCTCTCTGCTTTCCCTACTCTTAGCTCCCTTAATTCATCACGAGACTCCCTGCTTCTTTTCCTAACTCTGATCCTCCTTTCATCTTACACTTTTATTCTCCGCTTCTCACTCGCTCCCAACTGCTCATCATAGGTTCTCTCCCCTTTCGTCATTCTGTCCCTCCTTTCACCAGAGGCTCTTTGCTCCTTCCCTTTATCTCAGGCTTTGCTCGTCCAGGCCACGTTTTATCTTTGCATGGTGAGACTTGTAGTCTCAGGGTAATACCGACATGAATTATACTGCAAATAGAAAAAAGCAACTGGAGAGGTACTTGGGAAATATTACATCTCTGCATTCCCATTTTTGTAGTTTACCTATGTGTGGCATTTTACTGGCTTTGGCGGTACTCTTTGAGAGGAGAAAACAATTGTCCCCTCAGTGTGAGCTGATTATTTACTGGTAATCTTCATTACTCTATATTCCTCCTCCCAGTCATCACCTGTGAGGTATTACTTTGACATCATAACCACTTTTTTATGGTTGACCCAGCAAGAGTATAAGCTAGCACATCTCGCTGCAAGACACCTTTGTTTACAACAAGCATTGGCATAGCCAATAGGTCTCGCCTTTGGGACCTTATACGTTTTTAGCCAGGCAGCACATTATCTATTACATTAGCCATTTAAGATATTAAATTTGGGGGTAAATCAATGGCGGGAGACAGTTCATATGCTGTCAAAAAAAGCCATCAAATAAATGAGTATGCAAGCACATTAGTAATAATGATTGTTTTTTCAGAAATTGATTGATACCTTGATTAACTGCTAAAAGGCATCGGACCAGGTGTTTGCTATGTGTAGATTCGCTTCTGTGTTCTGTAAACCCCACACTGCATGGAAGGCACAGACATACCCATTTGGAGCAATGCTGTATTCGAGTATGGACATGAAGCTCCGCTCACTCTCCACCCATATTTTTCATTGGCTTGCGTCGTTGTCATTTGTAAATGCTGGCTTCGGATTCGTTAATAGGCTTGTTAGTCCCTCCTTAGTACCTCCTTGTCTTCATTTGTAAACTCACATGAGGGCTGGCCCTTTTACTTTGTATTTGATCTGTAAGCACTATTTTCTTTAATCAGTTTCTCCTACTGGAGGCACGACATGCTTTCCTGCAGCATTCAGCGCACCATGCGTGCTTTTACTTTCCAAGCAGCCCGTGAAAATGGCGGACGCTTCTTTGAAATGAAATAGGTCTCGCATTTCCAGGAGTTTGAGCTATTGGCATTGTAAATGACAATGACTTATTTATGTGTTAATTATTAAAAACAGATAAATAACAGGCCTTGTCATTCACAATGTCAATAGCTTAAACTCTCGCAAATGCGAGACCTATTGCATTGCAAATGCTTGTTGCTTTTGCTTCACTGGTTTTCGACTTAGATGTGGCTGTGGGCCTGCTAATCAGACCCACAGCCCAGCTGTTCTCTCTCTAAATTCATACTATGTACTTTAGGTACATAACCCAATTGGTAAGGATCACCCTCTAGGGCCCTGTACAGTGAACCTTAGGTACCCAGGGCATGGGTGTACCCTAGGCCTACCAGGGGCTGCAGTATGTATTATGCCACCCCTGGCTGACCTTCCATTATGACACAACTGGCTGATCACTCAGCTGGGGCGAGGTCGTGTAAGCACCCCTTGCTTAGGTATAGTATCCCTATACCTGCCTTATATATAGACACATGGGTACCTATCAGTCACTCCTATGGCAGGCCTTAACAATCCTGAAGGCAAAGTGCTTGGTAACATGTGAGATGGTGCTCTAGCATGAGCTGAGCCTGTCTGCAGCTTTCGGAACCATGTCCTTATAGCTGTTCTATGATATTGCCTACCATATACTCTTAAAGTGCCTTATAATCCTCGCGGTTATGGTAACTATGGTTTGGGTTTATCAAAACATGTTGTGTAAGGTGTCTAACACTTTGGAATACTACCCCCACACCATTTCTGGCGATGCGGATAGTATTCCTCCCTTCTAGAGGGAGAAGACATGTTGAAGACCTACTACCCGGTTAAAGTTAGCCAGAGCCCCAGCATCACAAAATGGATGCTGCTGCCACAGACACAAGTCTGACCTCCTACTGCTGGGAGTGATCCCAGCGAGGGAGGCTTGGACAATAGGTTTCCTGCCTTGGGAGGTGCGAGCACCACCCCAGACAGGCCTTAGTGTATTGGGGCAGGGAGGGATGAATGAAACGAGACACTGCCTGGGGCACACAAGGTGTTCCACGCATAGTCCAGTTCAAACCGGTGCTGGGGCACTCCAGCCCCAGTCCTGGCGCGAAACTGGACAAAGGGAAAGGGGTGTAACCACCCCCCTCCCTGGTCCCACCCATAGGAGGGACCTAGCAGGTAACCCAGTCCCCCGGATTAGTATAGGAGTGGGAGCTGAGTCCCTAGGACTTTGGATTATCCTGAACGGCAACTTGAACAGAAACTCTGGACCTTCGACATTCGACTACGGAAGAAGACTGAAGAATCTCCCTTGTGGCCAAGGAGTGGCCACCCTTTGCAAACAGGCACCATCAAGCGACCTGCCGTTTGCTTTGCTGAAGTTCTACGAGGAACCGACTGCAGAGCCCGACCAGTGCCTTGACTTCCAGACTTCTCCGACCCTGATCCACATCCACAGCAAAGCTGAGATCCGTGGAGGCGACGAGAGACGTGGGACCGGCTACCTGGGAAAATTGTCTACTAGCTTCCAGCGCAGCTTCTGAGGCATCCTCGAAGTTGTGCTTTGGGGATTGAGAAGCCCCAACCCCGAGCACCATCTGCACCGAAGATCAGCCCTCCACACTCCACGAGTTCTGCGTGGGGCCCTTCTGCATTTTCCTGCTTGACGCGTCTGTCCGGTTGCTTGCCCGTTGGCTAGTGACCTCTGCGACGATGAACCCTAAACTTTACACCACTGGTTTGGCTCCTCCAGACTGGCCCCTGCTTCCCTGTGAAAGAGAAGCACCTCAGGCCTTCCTGGTCTGCAACAGAAGCGAATCCTTCATCCTGCATGGGTTGCACCTGCCAAGGCTTGTTGGGTCCCAACTCGACATCAACGCCGCCAACAGCAAGAACTTTCATGGGACAGCTTGCCTCCTGGTTCTGGTCATCCTCGACACCTCCTGGTACCCGTGGCTGCTGCGACAAGCTTCACCTCTTCACCTGCATCTTCACGACATCGCCTGGTTCCTTCCCGGCTCCTGGCTGGTGACCTAGACTCTGTCCCTTCTGCTTGCAGGTACTCTTCTTCTTGATTCCAATCTTGGGATACACCGGACACTCTTCACTGAGTGCCTGTCAGCATCTTTTCTTCAAGCATCCATAGGAGTCAACGATGAAACCCGACGCAAGTTCACACCTATGCACCCACAGCCCGTGGGCTAGGTAACTTGAGTACTCCGGTGCTCACAAGGGTATTGACTATCCAAGTGTCTAGTTTCCAAGTCTCCAACTCCTAGCTCCTTCCGAAGTGTCCTTAAACTCTTAATTTCTAAATACTATTATTTCTATTGACTTTTACGCATTACGCGTGAGTGTTTCCACTCTGCACCTGAATCTCGTGGGCCTCCCACTGCCTAGCAACTGATAGGATAGTGTAGCCCCAGCGATTCCCTAGGCCTAGGCCTAACCTGTGTTCGTGACAGTGGTTCTTATACCACTTACTTAGTATATGGTTTGCGTGGCCCCTAGGGCCTAACTGTATTACTTACCTGTGTGACTTATGTATGCTTAAATAAGACTGTGTTGTACTTACCTCGAATCTCATAAAGAGTGCTGAGGGTAATTTGACTAGAATAAATACATCCTATTTTGTATATATCTGTTGTGGTGTCCTTTCATTTGGTTTTCAAGGGACTGCAAATGGTATCACAGCTGGCTTCACATGCCATACAGAGTTTAGCCTAAGACTGCTCTTGTCCATGCTACCACTAGGATAGCTGGTCAATAAGGTTGACTTTACAACCAATCACCATAAGGGTTGTTTGGACTGATATAAGGTGTACACTAGAACTAGTGACATCATACATCAGGCCAACTTCTCACATGTACCACTACTGTAACGCAGCTGCGTCATAAACAATGCACCATTATGCAACATATTAACAAAGTGACGCATCTAGGGAGATGAGTCACGTTGTAAAGCCCTGCACTAAATAATACGTGTTTCAGGTATAATGTATGCATTCCATCGCAAGGAAGCCTCGTAAAAGTGATGCAGTGAAATCTACAAGATTTCACTGAGTCATTTTTACGACCCTGCTGCATCAAAACCTTACGACTGCTTGTAGAAGGCGTAAGGAGTGATGCAGCATAGCAAGTATAGGCCACCCCTGAGCAGTGCTGGAGTTGTGTCGCGCTTGTGACGGGACTCCAGCACTGTGTTACCTTTACACCAACAGATGCATCACACATATGTCTGTCCTTGCGCCACACGCATTGTAAATGCAGCGCATCCACGGTGGCGTAAGGCTATTTTTCGTCACGCAAAATAACTAGCGAATCCCTGCTTATATGCCGGGATGCACTAGATATTGTAAATCTGCCCCAATAAGACTAAAAGATCAAAGCAGTTTAATAATCCAGAAGCAGCCCCGAACTTAAAGTCTTGGATGGAGGTTGACGCTGGGGCATCCCTCCCAAAGTCCAGTGGCAGTCACCAAAAGCATCCGCCTAAAGCAGAGGACAACTTAATCATCACCCAAACTCAAACTGAGAATGGAGAGAATTATACTAAAGACATAGGACCCCCTGCCCTTATTTCACTTACAGCACTACACAGTAGAGCCTTAATGAACGGAAAAGAGAATTTTGATATAGGCATAGGAGTTTGTGCTAGGAACACGGAGGAGCACTCTCTGGACATCAAGCATAAGAGGGTGAACCCCAGTTTCAGGAAGTAAAAGGCTTCCTGTTTTGCTGAAGGTTGGAAGATAGTCCACAGAGTCTTCCTACAAAGCAGAGCAACCGCAATGGTGAAAGTCAATAAGTGGAATAAGCGGATGTCACAAAGTAGAAATCAAAAAATCATGGCTACAGCCCAAGGAGACGGGGTTACCATCATCAAGCCAATGGACAGTGGATGACCACTAATAAAGACCAATTACTCAATGGACAGCGAATGTCCATCAACATAGATCAATACAAATATGGGAAGGATAACAGAAGACAGGCCCCCGGACGAAGTCATTTCTGAATACTCAAATGACAGCAAATCCCTACTATCAAAGAACAACATAGAGAACAACATAGAAGCAGAAATACATTAATCAGAATTATTTGGTCCATGGAAAAACAGTGGATGAGACATAAGACACTCACTGAATACTTTCCAATTGTAGCCAAAAGGACACCTACTTCTATCACAGGAGGTCCTCCACCGGGCCCAGAAGTGACCATATCCTAAATGGATACAGACATAAAGGAGATCCAACATATTTGTATTGCAATACAAAACAATATAATAGACTGTAAGAAGACCACAACTCCTCAAATGAATACAATCTCTTCGAATAAGCTATCTTCCATTCAAATTTCCAATGAAGCTATCTTGCCTTAGAGTGGGAGCAGCAGTGACCAGCAGGAGCTTGTCCCCACTGCCTCAAAGAACATAAACCAACAGCAGAAAATGAAGGAATTATTAATGATAGAGGCAGACGTATATGTATATGATATCAACAGGAGCCAGCTGGGCAACAACAACATCTCAGTTCCCTCAAGCTTGGGCGATACTGAAAGCCTAGACCCCCCACAACAGGAGCAGAAGTTGAGGATACACCTGCAAGAGGTTAGTCCAAGTTGCCAGATAAAGCATACAGCAATCCCTTGCAGAACAATTCAATTTTAAGTTTGGAGCTTACCAATGGCCAGGACAGAGTGCTGTCCTCCATAAACATGACTCTCATGGCAGCAATGAATGCTCTCACATGGCAATCACATAAACTGGAATCCAAATGGATATAATGCAAACAATAAATACTGTAAAAACTTCAGCCAAACTTGACAATATAGTAAAGGGCCTTAAGGCCAGGGAGAGCCATTGTACTGATATTGTAGACAAACTAACAACACTCCTGGAAATCCTGTTAACAGTGATAAATGATCTAAGGAACCTTAATCCGCCCTGCCAGCAAAATCCAAACAACGTCATAACAGGACCTGTCTCAAAAGGCTCAGTCTTGTCAAAAGGATATGTGGTGCAACCTACAAATGCACCAGGCACAGGAGAAACAAATAGAGATTGCCCAAATTCCAGTCAATATCCTCAATATAGAATCTGACACTACAGGATCAGATTCAATAAAAGGACACAAATTACAGTTGCAGAGTCCACCACGTAAGCAAGTAGAAGATCTAAGAAGGGTCAACTCAAATCTCAAACCAGCAAAAAATTCCCCTGGGCCACAAAGATAGATGACTCGCCAATTATTGAGATAGGTACGAGTAAGGAAACTTTAAGTTTCTGTATAAAAGAAAACACTGTAAATAAGCTATCAAGGCATTCAAAAAAAGATTAAAGAAAAAGCAGAAATGTCAAAAGAAAATGCAAATCAGAAGGAGCTGGGGACAGCATCCACATGCCCCAGCAGAATCAATAACAAAGCCAATTCCAAATAAGGATGTGTTAGGAAACAAGAAGCCATATCCAATTCTTACAAAGAGACCTAAGCAAAGTAAATCATTCGGAGAAGTGAACATTAGGGGAGCTAGTTCATTCTTACAAGCTACTACCGTGGGGTCAATCCCACACAGCCTGAGCTATCTCTGAATCAAAAAAACATCAAATGGGGAAATCAGAGCAGGAAGAAAGGACACTGTGTGGTACATTACAGCAATCATGAAGATCCCCCAATGGCAAAATTACAAACACTGATAGAAAACCAAAGAAAAAGTACCCTTTGTGGCCCAGCTAATGAGAAATCCAATGAAAAAAACACATACTCGCAGGCCATGAGGGAAAATCAACTAATCTCATCCCACAGAAGTAACACAATGAAGATTATATGTCAGCCTCTGTATATATCAAAGGGCAGGCATGATATACTTAATAGGGCAAACCTATTGAGCTCTTCCAACATATACCTTCATTGAAGGTGAATAACAAGTGAAGATTTGGTCAGTTTACAAACTATACCTAAAGTGAAAAATAATATCCAGGACAACACCATAGTCACATGGAAACATGTGTCCTCTTCAGAAACGGTCCTCTGCAAAAAAGAAAGCTTTGAAAATTGGGGTATAGATGAGGTAAAGCAAGAAGAATAACCCCATATGCTAACCCAATGAATGAACCCTTGAAAAAGTTTAGAGAAGGGCAGAGAAACTTTGCAAAGTATATTGAGAGGAACTACAAAGAACTTAGGGATATGGCTTATTAGCTCTGAAAACAGCCCTCTTAGGAGGATCAAGGAACAGCTCCTCAGTAAATAATTTAGCCACTACACAAACCTGGCAAGATGATAAATCACTAAGGGATTCAACCCAGAACTTAAAACGGGCAAAAAGGAACCACATGAAAATCTGCACAAAAGTTACCGAGCAACAGAGGAGAGAACTCCATTTGGAACACAAACATAAGAATCAGATAGAAAATGACAATGTGGATCAACGTAACTCCATCTCGGCTGAGATATGGCTAATCCACATAGCCACAATCTACGTAGAAAATAAAGGGTGGGCCCAGCAGGTGAACATAGAAGACCCCGCCGGATGATGGAGCAGATGGCAACAGTGCGCCTAGGACAGCAGCCAGAGGCAAAGACCAAGATGTTCCTGCCATCCAGGAGATAATAAAAAAGAATAGAGGGGCCCCAGGCCCTAACAGACACCAGGGGGAATGTTTAAAGATGACCCGGCATATTGGACAGAAGTCTTACCTACCTTGTTCACCAAATGCCGACTGCAAGCCAACCTTCCGGAATCATAGCGCCGCTCATTGCTACACCCAATATTTAAGACAGGAGACAACACTGATCTAAAAAACTACTGATTGATCACCCTTCTGGACATTAAAGGAAAAGCTTATGCCAGCATTTTACTAGCAGAACTGAAGAGATGGATCGAAGGTGGAGATGCGGAAGAGGTGTGGCGCTGCGGCCAGGGCAACTGCCTTTGGAACAGCAGGGCTTACGGTTCCATCCACATCGCTGGCGGCAGGTTAGCCCAGTATCATGTGACTCTGGGCAATAGCTTGCTTAATCTTCCTGACAGCCCCCAGCGCCTTGACACATTTAGGGGTAATTCTTTGTGCTTCACAAATACCGGTATTTCATTTCATTGCATTTCATGAAGAGATCCTCCACCCATATCAAAGTGGGTTTTGTAAGAGAGGGTCGACAATCAACATTATAGTGTTATTATCTCATTTGAGCCAGCAAGCAAACCTCAAAAACAAAAAAAACTGTCTTTCCTTGTTTTGTTGACTACTCGGCAGCATTCAATGTGGTCTCTCAACATAATCTTTGGAACAAGCTAAGGAACTGGAACATCCCAGTAGGCCTCTTGAATGCAGTCATCTCCTTATATAATAAAACATGTGTAAGAGTCAAACTAGCAGATAATAAAATTTCAAAAAAGTTATACACAGACTGCATCCTAAAATAGGCCTGCATTCTTGCCCCGAATCTTTAAATTTATATACAGCGGATTTGGGAAAACGCTTCAAAATGCCAATCTTGTAAGTCCTAAAATAGGCCTCAACAGGTTCCAAATCTTGTAATATGCAGATGACCTGGTAGTGATGGACCCCACTAAAATTGGCTTACAAAGAGGACTAAATGTTCTAAACTGTTACAGCGAGAGTAATGAAATTGTCAGAAATCCACACAAGACCAAAGTGATTGTCTTTGGACTTTGTGCAAAAAAATTATTACTCAAATGGAAAGTAGATAACGAGATAGTTTCCACCATAAGAACATATATTTATCTTTAAGCCTAGCTTAACTACTCTGGGAAATCTAGATTACAATTTATGCCTGTTGCAAACTCCATCAGAAGCTGCAGAGTACCAATAAGAAGGGTCATACAATGTAAGAAAAAGGTTGATAGCGGTTATGCACAGCAGGCATTCTCATGTCAAAATGGACAGCCTGCTTGAAAAATCACAATGTCAGGAGTACAAACGCATATTCAAGTTGGAGTAATAAAATGATTTTATTGTTTCAATTAATAAAAATTGTTACAAAAGACCATGTGTAATATGTATTACCAAGATCCTTCTTTGACCATTAAAAGAATATAAACAGTATAATTTCAATTCACATCATGCATTTCAGAACCGTATCAAGAGTAAAAGTAGACGCCCATGAATAGTCGTTTTATTGCTCACGGCTCAGGGCTTAGGGTCTTATGTTAGGATTGGCTTGATCTTTACTTAAGAGCTCTTTAAGTTTTTGTGCCAATTTCACTAGTCAAGCCAGTTCCATGGGGATCTCTAAATTAAAAAGAAGCTTCACTGTGTCTGTGCAGGTGCGGGTGCCATATTTTAAAAACAAGGGTTTTAATAAAGTGTGACATGCCAGGCTCAGATCAGGACAGATGCAGAGTAGGTGGGTCAAGGACTCCTCAAGCTGATGGCAGAGTCTACAAGAGGTGACCGCCTCTAGTGATTTCCATCTGGTATTGATGCATTTTATTGGGATGGCCGTGTGTCTGACTGAAAGGATTTGCTTTAGTATTTGTTTATTCAGTGCTGAATCAAGGTAAGGCTGCCTCAATTTGACCTCATAAGAGCTGACTAGTATCCCGATATTGTTGCTGGAGGACTCAATAATCGCGATGTCAAATTGCTTTGATAGTGTTCTGACGCTTTTCCTTAAAATTGTTTTAAGCAGGCCGGGTTGATCAATAAAATTGTCCCAGTCAGACAGATCGAGGTGCAGCTCCTTAAGGGCGGTTGATAAAGCGTCTGCCCATGGGTTTTTCCCTTTCATGAAAATTTATTTCATTGTGTCTGGGGGGTGGCGCATGTCCCTCTAGAATAACGGATGACCGCGGCCCAGTATTCATAAGATTGTTTGCTTAATCCAAATTCCAGCCTTACTAGTGCATTTCTGGCGTAGGTCAGTATCTGGAAAATCTGTTAGAATGTGCAGCAGTTGGCAGTCACCATGATGTTAATTAGGGCCACAGGAAGTACTAGTTGCCCATAGGAGATTGAAGGAATTAGCTTTGCTCTTACAACCTTTCGGATTGGTTCGGTTGAGGCACTACATAGTTTTGAATGAGGTTACAGAGGTTGTATGTTACCGCCTTGGCTTTAGCTTCTATATGCTGTTGGCTTGCCATTGTTCCAGATTCATGCCCCTAGGTAGTTATATTTGGTTGTTAACATTTTCAGGTTGCCCATTTTCCATGGATGTTTTAGTTTATTGGGGTGTTTTCCAAAGATGACTACCTTTGTTTTGTTGGCATTTGCTGTCAATTCATTGTATTCGTTGTAAATGCTGAGTGCATCCAATGCTTTTTGCAGGCCTATTTTGGTGTGGTCGATTAGGATTATGTCGTCAGCGTATTGCATTAGTAACAGTGTGGTCGGCCTAATTTTGGGTGCTAAATGCAAAAACAACAATTGATGGACAGAATGCAGAACAATGTCGTACATTCACCCCAGTACAGAGATCTGGGCCTAAATCCATCGTTTTTTTGCTCACCATGCCATTCCAGTTTGAACCCAGCCATATGCAAATCAGTCTTGACCCTGTGCCCCATGGGAACAGTCCAGCCCGAACTGCCAAGCCAGGTCCTCCCTGGACTGGAAACAAGCATCCTAGGACCGGTTTCGGGCTTTCAGCCCTCATCAGCCAGGATAGCTTGATTCCAGTGGCATGGAGAGCAAGGGACTCACGTCTGAGCATACCCTTCCCACTCGGGGTGACAAATGCAAAAACAACAATTGATGGACAGAATGCAGACTGGGGGAGAATGTCTGCATTGTCAGCATTCCGTCCATCATTTGTTTGTTGTAACGCTTTTCGCCCTAAGTGGGATGGGTATTCCCAGACGTGGGACCCGTGCTCACTACGCCACTGGAGTCAAGCTATCCTGGCTGATGACGGCTGATAGCCAGAAACCGGTCCTAGGATGCTTGATTACGGTCCAGGGAGGACATGGCTTGGCAGTTCGGGCTGGACTGTTCCCATGAGGCACATGGTCAAGACTGATGTGCATATGGCCATGTCTGAACTGGGGTGGCGTAGTGGGCAAAAGAACGATGGATTTAACCCAGATCTCTTGACTGGGGGAGAATGTCTGCATTGTCAGCATTCCGTCCATCATTTGTTTGTTGTAACGCTTTTCGCCCTAAGTGGGATGGGTATTCCCAGACGTGGGACCCGTGCTCACTACGCCACTGTAGTCAAGCTATCCTGGCTGATGACGGCTGATAGCCAGAAACCGGTCCTAGGATGCTTGATTCCGGTCCAGGGAGGACATGGCTTGGCAGTTCGGGCTGGACTGTTCCCATGAGGCACAGGGTCAAGACTGATTTGCATATGGCCATGTCTGAACTGGGGTGGCGTAGTGGGCAAAAGAACGATGGATTTAACCCAGATCTCTTGACTGGGGGAGAATGTCTGCATTGTCAGCATTCCGTCCATCATTTGTTTGTTGTAATTTTGGGTGCTAACAGGTTGGCTTTTGATATTGTTTTTCCACAGTCAGCAGTGTATGAATTAGATAGTTGAGGAGCCAATACGCAGCATTGTTTTAACCCTCAGTCCGTGTAAATCTTCTTTGTGGCAATGTTCCGGTGAGTTTGACGCGTACCCAAGTTCTGGTGTAGAGAGCTGTAATGGCATTCAGCAACCTGTTTGGAATCCCCCAATTTTGTAATTTTCGCCCAAGTAGGTTTCTGTTGACGCAGTCGAACACTGCCGAGTAATCAACGAAGCAGGCAAAGAAGGGGGCGCTGGTTTTCCAGAGTAGACTGATCTACCAGATAGGCAAGGGCTAGAATGTTATCCAGTGTTGATGCTCCTGACCTAAAGCCAGATTGATAAACTGGTAATATTACGTCCTCGTTAGCCCAGATTTGTAGATCTTGTAGAAGCAGGATTGCATATACCTTTGCCTCGATGTGTAGGAGGGCTTTCATCCTGTAGTTGGTTGGGTCTCCAGTATCACCTTTTTTAAGTATTGGATGGAGCAAGGATCCTTTCCAGGTTTACGGGACTGTTGAGTTAATCATGCAAAACTTGTATAATGGGGTAAGGATTGGTGCCCAGAATCCACCTTGAACAATTGTCCAGGGAGGGCTTTGGGCCTCGGGGCACCGTTACTTCTCATGTTCTTTAGAATTTTTGACACGCGATTGAACACATCCTGGGATTCACTTGCTTCCTCCATATTTATGTAATTTACCGTTTTTTATTGTCAGTATCTTTGTGTGGGCTAATACTCCTATATGATCATTTGTGGTATAAAGGGACATTGTGAGAGGGGTCGCAGTACAGTGTTTTCACATGGTTAACCCATGTGTGCCCTGGAACTCCGTTTCACCGATCGTGACCATGTCCAGACAGCCTGTTGATGTATAGCCAGAAATCTGCTTGTCTGCAGAAGACCAGCGATGTACAGCCATTGGGAGTCTGCTTGTTGCCTTTTGAAGTTCCACATGTTTTTCCTGTGCGTGTCCTTGGCTGTCAGCCATGTTTGGCAAGCGGTTTCGTCCCTCGCCCGCTTGTAGTTGCAATTAGCTTGCCTCAGTGGCTTTTTGCTTAGTTGGATTATTTTGCACCGTAGATTGGGTTGACAGCATGCCCTTTCTTTGAGTTCAGGCTGATTCCTGATTTCTGATTTTGTGCCTAACAGTAAACAGTGCAGCTCTGGGACCAGGTTTGCCCATTTCGCTGGTATATTGCATTCAGCGTAGTTGCTATTGAGTACAGGCCAATTGTTTTTCCAAACTGTTAGGCTGGATGTGTTCATTTTATTCCATTTTGACTCAGGAGCATGTGGATTTCCTCCCCGTTGGGTGAACCAAAAAGTGAGGTGTATCTAAAAGTAACCGTTTGCAGTGATATAATGGTAAACAATGGAAGGTGGTCACTAGTTAATTGAACTGGCTTTTGAAAGTCCACCACTTGTTCGTGGAGGCCGTGGCTCAGGAAAATGTACTCTATAGTCGGTTTGAGTTTTCTCTGTGGGTCTCTCGGCGTGTTGTGGTTTGCAAGTTGTGCCTCTTCTGCGGACCTTAAACTGTAGGTGTTTAGAAATCTGTTAAGCATATTACCAGAGCAGTTCCTGGTTCAAGAGGCATCTGTTTCTAGTCCCAAATTATACGTATTGTAGTCGCCGACCATTATTATCCCGCAGTTTCAGGTAAGTTCAGAGCAATGCCTTCAATTTGTTGACCAGTTCTTTCATCTTGCCATGTCTCAGACTGTCTTTGCAATTGAAATTAAAGTTCAGCAGTAGAATCATTATAGGGGATCCGTTCAGTTTCAGGCCTTGCAAGTATAATGCTTGGACCATGTCCGTACTTAATGGCGATCTGACTGAAGTTATAGAGATACCCAAGTTATGTATATGGATAGGCCCCCTGATAGCCTTCCGAAGACATTGAACTTTTTGCTGGATGTTGAAATGCCTGGAATCCTGGTATAACCAGGGAGACAAGGAACCAGGTTTCCTGGAGACACAGCAGGTCCCCCTTCTGTAGGAATTCTAAAGCGTCCCTGTTCTGTAGCGTAGTTTTTAGCCTGAACACGTTCTACGAGATTATTTTTAAGGTTTTGTTGAGTCCACTTGCAAGCCCGTTGAGTCTTTTTGCGCTAGGAGAGGTTTGGTTGCTGCCATGGCAAGGTCGTTGCTGCTCCATCCTGGTCATGTGTGTGCATCGTGGCTTTCCCACGTTCTATGAATTTACATAAAGTAGCTCCCAAAGAAGATGAGAAATGTATTCTCAAGTCAGAGAGTGATATAGGATGGGTGGCTTCAGAAGGGCCTCTTATAATGGACTTTCGCTGTGACTGTATTTGGCTGCTACTATATTGGCCCGTTAGCATTCAGGGGTATTTTTCCTCTTCGGGTTCATATACGTTAATCCACCACTTTGCGGCTTGAGGCTTATCTGTCATAATCTTTTGGGCTGGCATGCTGGTTTTCCATGTTGTTATTGTCAATTCTCTTGTTGTATTGGTATTCAGCGCCTTAAATTGAACTCGGGTTAGGTCTTCCATTGTAAGATGTACCAGCTCTAGGATATGATAGAGGATTTGTAAAATGTTTGTCCTATTCAGTATGTCTGAGCCTCCTCGGGATGAGTATTCGGGCGTGAACACTATTATGGTGTTTTCCGATTCCCTTTGGGCAGGTCCCTTGGCCTAATGATTCCTGGGTTTGTTTCCAGGCGAGGGCTGTTTGTTATGTTTGCTCTATCGTCTATTTGGGCTGCTGTGTCTTCTCGTGCCCCTGTTCTGTTTGGTGGAGTGGAAGGCTTTCTTGTGTTATCCATTGTGGATGGGGGCTTGACCTGCTCTTGGCTGTTACGCTTTCGTGGTTTGCTGTCTGTTTATGGAGGAAGGGCGATCCCCTGTGGAGTTTGCTTTCGCCAATCGCTGGCCCGGCCTGGGCCACATGGCAAGTTTATAAGTGGAAGTGCTGCCATTGCCGTTGTTAGCTCAGCATTCCCTTCGCTGGCGATGAGCTTCGCCTTTTGGAAGATTGGATAAAGTTTCTGTGGCCTAAGCGGTTTCAATTGTTGGTCAGTCTTTGGGTTCATTCTGCAGCCTAAGCCACTGTCTGATGCTGCCAGGCGCAAATGTAGCTCTTTTGCGCCTCACCAGAGTTTGGTGTTTTTTGTTTGTTTCTTGAGGCGTTTTTTTCTCTCTTCTGGAAAGCAGTTTGCTGTTCCCTTTAGAGCTGTCCGTTGGGCCTTGGCACAAGGGCCACGCTGTGTTTGTTGTTGGCAAATCATATTGGATTTTGTTTGAGCTACTTCCAGCTGTGAAGACGTCAGAGGAGTGTCTGGGACTTCAGTCGAGTTGTTAGCTTGATACTTAGAGTTGGTGGAGAGCCCAACTTTAGCACGTATATTCAAGTTACCAAAGCATACCCGCAACAGCCTGACTCGCCTGGAGTTCGGCCTGGCGCAGCAAAACTATGAATGCCCGGGAACGCACCCATTGGAAGCGTAAAGAACATGCTTAAACCCATCTATGAAGGGACAATGAACCCATGGAAAATATATATGCAAAACACAGTGGGAACACTTGGCCTGGCAACACAAAACTGGAGCTAACTTATGTGGCAATTTAAAATGCACTTAACAAAGCAATTCAGCAATTATCACGGGAAGCAGATTTACTAAATTATTCAGCTTGGGGAGGCCTTTCTGGATTGATTAAATCATTCAAAGATCACAGTATACAGCTGAAGCCAGCACAGGGGAGGAAGTGCTAAAAAGATATTCAATAAGCCAGGCTTGTGCCACTTCCAATAAAAAAACTAAATCCCAGATGGAAATCCCTGGCTTCCATAACCAGGTGCAGCATCTGCAAGTACAGAAAGGAGTCCCAGCTGCAAATGGAGTATTGTTGTCCTGGTCTGCTACCGCTGTGTCGGGAGTTGTTAAAACCAATGTGTCTCTCTAAAGGGGGTTGGACATGCAATCAAGCAGTATCTGCTTTGCTCTCTTGCACTGGCCAAATATGGGAAGTATATATCAGATGTGGTGCTCGGCTCTCTGAACAACAAGGTACCTGACGACACTATCGTGGTTTGCATGCACAATAAATGAGCATGCATTGAAGAGACTCACAATGGAGTCCAAATATTAGCTTTAATATGCGGCACAAGGCACCTAGGCACTTAAACCATGAGGTGGTTGGACAGCATGGCGGTTTGTAAAGATGTCATCACCCTCATTCCATCTTGCCATATGAGGGCCTCAAAACAGGGAATAGACATTAACTTTGAATCAATGCTGCTGAAGAGATACCTTTATTATATGAGTAAGCAATCTACATAATTTTAATGTGCAATCATTATAGAATTTTAACCATTCTTTTACTGGTGTAAGAAATATTGCAAATGATTTTAAGTAATTTGTGCAATAAACATTTTCATTCATTTGAGTAACAAGTATATAAAGGTGGAACCATTTTGGATGATCACTCTACAATCCATCCTTCCCCTCATCACAGAAGGGCAATTTTTGGCAATTTTTGAATTAGATGAGGCCTATTTTCACATCCCAGTTCACCCCGACAACCAAAGATTCCTGAGATTTTCTGTGAAGGGGGTACATTTTCAATTCCATGTGTTGCCGTTCTGGTCTGTCAATGGCTTCTTGGTCCATTTCCACGGTATTGGCTCCAGTTGTGGGGGTTTTGCCACTTCAATGGTTTTCAATATTCCCATATCTCAATGATTGTCTAGTTTGTGCTTCCTCTCTTCCTAAGGCACAAGCCACGTTGCAAGCTACCATTGTTCTACTTCAACAATTAGGGTTTTCAAAATTCCACCTGAACTCTTTGCAACAGCTGCAGTTCATCAGAGTGATTTTATACACTGTGAAGGGTGCAGTTTTTCTACCATCATCAAAGATAGAGACACTTAAAGGGCACTGATGTCCCGGGAGCAAGCTGCAGTCAGACATTGGTTAAAGGTTCAGGCTCTGATGGCAGCGACAACTGCAGTGGTTCTCTGTGCTTGTTTTCATCTCAATCCTCTCATCCATTATTTGGTGACATTGAAATTCATTCCTTGCCAATTTCGAATTGCAGATCCCACACTTGTTCAGTAATTGACCTGTGGTTATATACTTCCATCCTAGAGAAGGGTGACCCATATCAACGTCCTGCTCCAATGTTTTTGAAACCCTGTGGCCTCTCGAAGCAAAGGCTCAGTGGTTATTGAGGGACAAAGGTCATTTATCCAATTGGAGGGAGTTGGCAGCAACTTGCGTTCACATTTGCAGGGAGCGGATCTGGTGGTCCATATCAACAATCAGGGGGCACACTGGCTAACCTGATTGGCTGTTGGGCAGAGATCAATCAAATTACCATAAGGGAAATCTATGTAAAGGAACAATTCAGTTTTCATGTTGACAATCTGAGTTGAAATCTGCCCTCCTCAGTTATTTACGATATATCTCATCCAGGATTTCAGGAAGAATGGCACCTCTTCCGAGAACCGTGGATAGATCGTTTTACATCATTCCACAATGCCCTTCCTCTAATGTTTTGTTTGATAGTGGTCTGACATCAAGCTTGGGTGGTGGCTGCTCTCTCAGTCCCTTGTTCCTCGGGTCTTCTGTATATGTGGCCTCCTATTCTCCCCTCCCCAAGGTGCTGCAGAAGGTTCAGGTGGAGAAGTTGCCAGTCATCGTGATAGCCCCCTTTTGGCCTTGTTGCCTGTAGCTTCCTTTTTTGTTCCAGTTGTTCAGGGGGGACATTTGTCAGGTAGCCAATATTTCCGTCCCCTCTACAGTTTCCAGCATTGCCTCTGGGACAGCTTCAATCACTGAAGTTGACGGCTTGGCTCTTGAAGCTTTTAGCGCTGGAGAAAATGGGTAATTCCCCCCATTTGGCAGTTGACATACAACTGTCCCATAAAAACTTGACTCTATCATCCAAAAACAAGAAATGGGATTCTTTTGTGAAATGCTGTGAGGTGCACGGTGTAGACCAAGTTTGTGAGAAATGGGTTTTTGAAGAATTTGCTCCAGATACTTTAGTGGCTCAGTGGGCAGCAATTACCACTTGTTGTGGGTCTATAGGGGTATTGAATTTGCTTGTTCCTTTGATTGTCTGTTTTCCCAAATGTTTTTGGCTTTGAAGACCAGTCATTGTTAATTCCTGGGACTTGCCTACTGTCCTTCGGGGATTCCAACGGTTCCCTTTTGAACCCCTGGTTGAGGGGGACATGATGTGGGTATCCTCTAAAACAATTTTCCTTTTGGTCATTACCTTGGCCCGAAGATTACGTGAATTGGGGCCTTAATGATCACATGCCCTTTGCACAGATTCTTCCTGACAAAGTGATCTTGTAGTTGGATCCAACTTTTGCTGCTAAGGTGTCTTGTAGATTCCATTTGCAGCCTGAGGTAATTCTTCAAATTTATCAGGTGGAAAGTGATCCTCAGTTGTCATCCTCTTTGGATGTTAGAAGGTCTCTGACAATTTATCTACATCATATAACAACCTTTCGCCTTTCAAGTACATATTCATTTGCTACTTCCACACTCAGCAGATGGGAGTGACAGTCAAAATTTCAGGTATAAAAATCTCTGGGGGTAGTCCTTCCAGAACAGGTCCAGGTTCACTTCACTTGGAACATTTTGGTCTCCTGGGCTACGGCTCCAGGGGTGTCAATTCAAGAGATTTGAAGGGGAGCCACATGACAGTCTCATCAAACCTCTGTTAAGCACTACCATCTTGATGTGCTACACTCATTTGTGGATAATTGTGCTGTTGGTGTTGGGAAGGCAGCAATGACATGAGCATGGTTTACAAAGCTTTGCTTTGTACAGACTATGTTTTTTTCTTGTGGAGTCCTCATACATTACTGATTGGGATGAGGAAATCCTATGAAGGAGCAATGAATCAATTACTTACTGGTAAACCTCTTTGCCCTGATGACGGTCCTCCTCATCCCAATCATGTGCACTTCCTCCCTTCACTTCTGTTGGATTTGTCTGGTCGTGTTATTAGCAAGCATGGTGGAAGGATGAAGGAGTCCTTACTGGATATAGAAATAAAAAACAGACTATTGTGTAGAAGTGCCTGTCTGGAGGTAGCACAGCCTCATAAAGTAATGAATGAGATGAAGAGGACCTTAATAGGGTAATGAGGTTCACCAATAAGTAATGGATTTTTTTAGGACATAAAGGGAAGGTTCCATTTACCAGAATACTATGGATGTACATAGGTTGAATACTGGTTGCTTCTTTAGTTTAGCAGCCTAAGCAAGGTGACAATTGAGCAACATATGAAAGTATGTACATAGTTACAATATTTATTTTATTTAGTGCTAGGTTAACTTGGTTATAAACAAGGATGATTGTCTACACTTATGTATTCCAGCATTTTGTTTCAATATTGCTTACCCAGTTGCTAAAAGTAGTTCCTTATGTACCATAGACAAAAATAAACTCACATTTTGTTGTGTAAACAATGGAACAGTTTTACTCTTGATGAGTTACAAATCTCACTTACATACCCCCGATTCTGAGTTGTCCTATATTACCAATTTGGACAGAAACTGGCTATTCCTACCTACTGTGTTAATTCCACATGAAGGTTGATCATAACCAGGGCATTCTTAGGGCACATTTTACCAAACCTGAAATGGAGAAATCTGAGGCTCTAGATAACCAGCTAATCTGAGAATGAACCAATGACGTCTGCAGTGAGGCAGGTTTGCATTGCAATATCCCTTCTCACAATAAGAATGCGACATGGAATGATATTAATAATGTCCGTCCAGGCAGATCTCTCTATTTTTCTATTTAACCTATGCCTGTGCAGGCCAAAACTTTAACCCCTTCAGTGCCACGCCCTTTCCCCGCCCTGTGCCGGCCGTTACATTAGCGGGCGGGGTTTATGACGAGCTGGACTCGTCATGGGCACAGCGCAACCGCGGCCCATGACGAGTCCAGCTCGTCATGGGCACTGAAGAGGCTAAACCAAATAAATGTCACAGAATAGCCAGAGCAGTAACAGGTTCAGTGGACTATGAACATAAGTATAGTAAAAAGACCTGCAGAGCTGCCCAAACCTGCCAGCATGGGAAAACTATAAATTGTGTGCCTGTCTATCACACTCCTCCATCCTTCACCCTGCTCACTGGTGTGACCTTCAACATGATAACAGCACATTGGTGGTGCTGACACACAACATAAAACACATCCCACACAGGACACATTTCCAGCCATGCTGCCTATATGATGTACATGCTACCTATGTAGGCAGGTGCTTCACCACCACATATATGGGTAGTAAGTGCTTAATAAATGGTACAATACTATTGCGATTTGTGCAGTTCCTTTTTTGTTGTTTAAAAATATATTTATTGATATCAGGCTTTAAAAATATGTGGTTGGAAACAAATCTCTGCAGTAAGGTTTAACCTACCAAGTGTATTAATACATCTTTACTGGAGATTTCAAGTCAATACATCTAAGCACCGTTCGGAACACAGATTGTGCACTGTTTTAGAAGCACACAGAATGCACTGAAAAGTTTTCATTTGATTCTCTTTCGATAATATTAATGTTCATTTTGGATAGCCTTATTTTTGAAAAAAAAAGTAATTATTTTTAGATTGGAAACTTCACTGAATGCCGTGTACCAAGAGTACTGTCAACAAATGAAATGGAAAATTCATGTGTATGTGCACATTACACTGTCAATGATACTCTTCATGTGGTAATACTTTAGCCAAAAATATTGTGGAAAGCAATCATTTTCAGGGGTAGGGTTGGCACAGTATTACGTGATGTCCCCTATGAAACAGGGAATTATTGCATAACGTGCTGTGTCCAATTCACAAAAGAATGCATGAATATTTAAAGGCGTGCCTCAGAAGATGTAACTCATGTACTCTTGCATGCCTTTGAACCTAGACTCTGAAAAGTCCCTCTCCACACAGGTTGCCACTTGCAATTCCGATGTTTGTAACTGATTTTGTCAAGACATATTCCACAGACCTTTGCACAATGAAATGTGGCTTCGAAAAATCATGAGTGCAGTAATACAATATTTCTCAAAAGATTAGTCCAGGCAGAAAATAATCTTTCTACACATTGGATACATCTGTCTAATGGTTATTATCAACAACAAATAGGTAGCATTGAGAAAAAAAACAAAATGTTTCCTATTTTACTCACATACAGAGGATCATATCTCATTACCAGTCAACAATTGTATGGGGAGAGGTGTGGGGAGTGACTCATCTCCAGCCATTTCCTGAGTACTGACCTTCTTTTGAATCATGTCTCTTTTATGTCCCTGAAGTTCCCCTGTATTCAATCTAGGGTCAAGATTTTCTCAGCCTCTGACTTCATGTTCACATTTATCCAGGAGCTGCACCATTTGATGTTTGACTACCAATGACTCAGGCTCGGGGTCTTTGGACTTTCCGTGTGTCTGGCTATGTCTCGGCAGATAATTATAAGTTCCAGATTTTTAACATACTTTGATTTTTTAATAATGAATCATCCCCATATTCCCAGTACTGCAAATTTTGCATTTGGTGTCAGTGTAGCATTTGGTACTGTGTTTAAACATTTGTGAATGTCATCTTATAACTTCTTCAACTGGGAAGAGAACCAAAATATGTGCTAAAGATCTACTGTTGAACCACACCATGTCAAGTAAAGACCATCCTCTGTTTTCTTTATGGAATATGGAGTGCTAGCCTCTTCAGCATAAGCCAGGTATAATACACAGGGTGTTCCACTCCAAGGCGCACTCATTTAAAGCCTGCATGAACTTGAATAGCAACCTGAGAGGTTCAAATCCACATTTCTCTTGTGGCCTTCAACCTTTCTAGATTTCCTGAGACTATATAATCACATTCTTATAAGTCAGACAGTCTGTCTTGCAATCCAATGCTCAGACAGCACTACATGTACTAGCAGAGCCCATCTGGTCTTTGCGATTTATCGCTGATATAGACACACAAAATGTGTCAAATTAACATGTAAGCAGATTAGGGTTGAGTTTAGTTTTCAAGTACGACATTGGGAGTTAGTGAGAGACAAAAATAAACACCATGCCTCTAACCTCTACAAGTTACTTTTATTTAAAGTAAAATCAGGAAAATCAACAGGACAAACAAGATGGGATTGGGGCATTGGAAGAGAGCTTATAGAAGCCGATTGGGGCACGGCCTCTAAATATGACCATAAGTCTACAGCAGGTGTGGGAGGTGGAGAATGTTTTATTTAAGGTAGCTTTGTATTGGTACCATACACCTGAAAAGATCATATACATGCTAGAATAGATTTGGGCTACAGGTACATTAGAACATCTACTGTGATACTAGCTGAAGTTATGAGGTTTTGATTGATGTTCAATTTCTCTCTATTTAGGATCTTGAAGTAGCACTTTTGGGTCTTCTGATCCCGTGAGTCTTTCCCTTATACTCCAAGATGGGGACAAAAGTAACATTAAGTTTGAGTGCAGCTGATAGAGACCAGGGTACCTAAAATAAACCCACTACCACGGATAGAGTAATTTCACAGTTACACGCACATACATTCATCATACGCTAGGGCCCATTTCACTAACATACGCTCAAATACTCTACCAGCATAAGACCTGTGGGAAGAAAACCCTGCATCTATATCTAGGACGATAGGATCTGATTATAGTGGTTATCCTTAATCATACTCTATACAATCTATACAACAATAATCAAAATATACTCAATAATTGACAAAAAAGAATATTCAACACCATGTTTAAAAGTTATATTGCTTTATCTAAAATTAGTCAAAGTAAAATCAATCAGAATAAATCATTTCTCATAGTTACCTATTCTAACTAAGTGACAGAACGGGTCAGGACCAGTCTCTCGGTAAAGTCTCTCAGGACAGAGTCCTCAGCATCGAACCTCAGCAACGCGTGAAGGTGGCCAAAAGAGTGGGGAGAGCCCTCCCTAAACTAACAGTTTTTATAATGAAAAATACAATAGAAACACACATAAAGTTGGCTGAATAAACTGTATCACTGAGCAGAACGAGAAGGAAGAAATGTAACTTTGCTACATCTGGAAATCTCCGCTCAGGAAAAGTCACGAGACATAAACTACGGAACAGGAACCAAGGAAATAAAACATGTAACACATTTAATCCGATTTCTCCTCGGCCATCGAGCCACAGTTCAGAGTTTCCCTCTAAGGCTCCTTTGTCCTTTGAGAAAGCCAAGGACACTTTCACTTTTCTTGGAGTACACCCAAAGCTGCTACCGTCCTCATGGAAAATTTCATAGAAGGACCATGGTCAGTTGTCTTCGACCTTTTTCCAGCAGGGGTCTCTCTTGCCACATCACAGAAATATTCACTCGAGGCCAGGCTCTCAAATCAGCCATCATGGATTAGGCCTCCATAGGCCACAATAGACCATCTCAATTTAAAAGAAATAAAAACAACATTACTACAACATAATGATTAAACAGTGTTAACCCCACTAATACCCTTATGTGTATGCATTTATCTAGCTTTGCGACATAAAAAGCATTAATTCAGACAGCGTTTTGTGCTCAAAATAAATAGCACACAGCAACGTTTAAACATAAAAACTTGCACGTTATTGTAAATACATGAACAGCACAAATAAGCTAACCCTCATGTAACTTTCTCTTGTGTTAGGACAAACAGGTTGATTAGTAAAACATACTTGCACAAGACAAATAATTAATTGTTAATTATTAATAAATTAATAACACGCATAGACATGCCAGAGCTTCAAAAGCCCCAGAATTTTCTAAAAGAAAACTCTGCTCCAGCACAGCCACACAACCTCAAGAGCACTTTGAGTTAAGGAGACCACCAAAAGACAGAAAGAGTAGTTGTTTCACATGTGGAAACGCGTAGACATTGAGAAACCCATCCTGCCAATAAAACATAAAACTAAAGCCTTTCATTCAGACATTTTTAGTCCTGTTTGTCAAGCGAATTTAGAGAGCTCAAATGCCTTATTATTAGAGAGTTTTCAGATTGATACCCTCAGAGGTGTCACATGTCTTACAAAGCAGGTCCAATCCAAGCCCTCAAACGATGATGACGCGCGAGATGCCAGGACTCAAGGGTCTGATTATTATGGAACTGGTATTGTGCTCTTTTGTCATTGAAAGCCCTGGCTCCACCCAGAACAGAAGTGAGATTGGGAAATCAGGGGAGGGGCAATCAAGAAGAAATTCTGCTATTTCTTGAGGGCCAGTCTGGATGCAAATGAGGGTATGCATTTCAAACACACAATAAATCAATTAAAATAGTTCATCGATTATTCTTCAATCTGCCTTTCCTCTTTAATCTCATCCTTCACCTGCATTTCTGAGATCTGTTACACTGTGCATGAACCAGCATGCTTTTTTATATCATGGTATTTGTATTCTTGTTTTGCACATTACAAATGCAGCACCACAAGTGATAGAATGCAAACAAAAATCCAGGACAGGAAAATCTACTCACTCCTAACTTGGGGCAGCTACACTGCACTGTGTGTTCCTTGCTAGATGCTTTCCTTATCCATTCCTCTTTCACTGCTCTTCCTGCTCACCCTCCATTTTCCCTGCCTGGCCATCTTTACTTGATAGTTTTTGTGCCTCTATTTCTATCAGAGGTACCTATATTTCCCTACATTTCTGCCCACCTACTTTCTTGATCTCCCTGCATCTTTCCTTTATAATTTTACTATTCATTTGGCACAATCCTCTCTAAAAAGCAGAAGATACTTTGCCGTATCCACATGCTTACCTCTCTCCAGGGACTGCTCTAATTGTATTATTCTTCCAGCTCTCTCCCTATCCTGTCTCCTCCTCTTTATGTATATCTTCTTTCATGTATTTCTTTTTCTAGAATTGTCATTTTGGCCAGGAATGAGCCACATAGACAAGATATGGCACATTCCTCTCTTTTCCCCAGCGTTTGTGCAGAATGGACTGCCATGCACAAATTCAGGCACCCCTGTGCCATGATACAGGGTACAGGGGCATCTGCATTGTAGGACTGATTATTTTTGTGCAGGAAGGGACAGCTTCCTGCACAAAAGCTATCACTAGAGGTGCCTTCTTCTTACGGAGTGTGCTGCAGGATGCAACACACATAGAAAAGGAAAACAAGGAGAAATACATGTTTTTCTCCTTGCTATGCCTCCCTCGCGTCTCACCTCCGGACGTGTAAGAATCTGACTAATTCCCAGGCTTACAAAAGCATGCACATCTGGGAATGCGTCAGATTTTGTGGATGTTGTATGCAAACACCCACAGCAACGCCCATGGAACGCCTCTTTCACACAGAGTAAAGCCTGACAGCGGGCCATTTTTACAAGGCCATGAAAAGCCGTGCAGGGTGGTTTGTCATGGTCATTTAAATATGGCCAGGCACTGGGTCACAGGAATGTCAAAAAAAGTGATGCACTCGCGGCGTGATGAGCTTGTAAGTAAACACCTTAAAGTGTCTGTCTGGTGTGCCTCGGCCACTGCTGCTATCACGCAATAAAGTTAGCAAAATTCAACGCTGACTTTCTATAAGCTACGTTTCAAGGTGTGAGCCGCTGTACAACAACCACCACCACTCTGGACATTTTCATGAGCTTCTGGGGTTTTCAGCCACAGGTCTTATGTTGTGCCAATTGACCTGTGTGATGTGTGATTGTACATTTGAATTCGTGATTGTGCATCTGTGAGCAGCCATCCTGAGGTTCTGCCTTTGGACCCTGCTTGGGCCTCCTCTCTGTTAATTCCTTATGGATAGGTTGCTTTCTGGTAAAATATCATTTCTTAATGTGTACTTTGTGTTTGCTTTTAAATAGGCAGAAGAAAATGGATTGGATGATGGAATGCAACTTTGTTGTTTCATATGCTTTGCTGAAGCCTGGTTTACATTCCTGGATGTTTCACATGTATATTCTGCATCACTCATTGGTTCACATGTGCTTAACTAAACGAATAGGTTATAGACATAAGAGGGTCTCGTTTGACTCTGTAGCATTTTGCTACTCTTTACACTCATGATGCAAAGTGACTTATATATTGACGTCATCGGTGGATCTCAACACCGGGCTGTCTGAGGCCCAAATTGGCACCAAACTCACCTGCTTTTCTCCTGGACAGCTGTTTGGGATGAGACTCAGTCCCCCAGCATTCCATGTGGCAGGGAGGTAGGGACAGCCCTCCCGCTGCTGTAAAGGTGGCTCTCCACTCCAGCAGCGTGGCACAGGATCTCAACACCGCACCGTTGGAGGCCCAAGTAGGCACAAAACTCACCTGATTTTCTCCTGGGCAGCTCACTGGGGTGGGACTCAGCCCCCCATCATTCCACACATCACAGGAGGTGGAGACAGCCCTCCCTCTACCATAAAGGTGGCTCTACCCACTCCCGCAGCACGGAACGTGCACGGGTGTGCCTGGGCAAAGCCCCGGGCAAAGCCACATCTGTGCCCAGCAGTGGCTGGAAGAGGCTGGATCCCAAAAGCATCCCCTCCAGCTGACTCGGTTACACTGGCAAAAGAGGCACTTCCTAAGGGCAATGATGATCTAGATCAAAGACTGGGAAAGTTGTTTTTATCTTTAATTAAACTGCTTATTTTAAGGCTAGGGAAGATTGAGGCGAGCCTAGATGGTCTATCTATAAAGGGGGAAAAAAGAACAACTGATGGACGGAATGCAGAACAATGTCATACATTCACCCCATTACAGAGATCTGGGCCTAAATCCATCGTTTTTTTGCTCACCATGCCATTCCCGTTTGAACCCAGCCATATGCAAATCAGGCTTGACCCTGCGCCCAATGGGAACAGTCCAGCCCGAACTGCCAAGTCAGGTCCTCTCTGGACTGGAAACAAGCATTCTAGGACCGGTTTCGGGGTTTCACCCCTCTTCAGCCAGGATAGCTTGATTCCAGTGGCATGGAGAACACGGGACCCACATCTGGGCAGACCCCTTCCACTCGGGGTGACAAATACAAAAAGAACAATTGATGGACAGAATGCAGAACAATGTCAGACATTCACTCCACTACAGAGATCTGGGCCTAAATCCATCTTTTGATTTTTTACAGGGGTTTGTTAATAGTTATGTTGTTGCAGGGGGCCAGAGGTAACTACTAATTCACAGCCATTGAAGGAACCTGTATCATTTGATGGAGAAGGGGAAAGGGAGCTCTCAGGCACCCATTTACGTGGCTCCACCAACTAGGGATGAGTTGTAGGAATCCTATATTCAAGGGCTCCCTGTACACCAGCGATTACTTCACTGGCTGTGATACAACAGCAACCAATGCAGAATTTAAGACCCAACATCCCATCTGAGTTATCTCAGGGGATAGAAAGAAAGAAGAAGTCCCAAGCAGAGGGAGGACTCCACTTGATTAAGATCTCTCATGTGTCGCTTGTCCCTATGTTATAATACTGGCAGATACTCCAGCATTGAGGGAGGGCCAGCAGGAGACCACTGAACAACATATGACCAAAGACCAGCATTGACTGACAGATCTAGGAAGGGGGCTGATGATTGTGCCAGGCATATGATCATGGCAAGGAGAGTGGAGTGGTTGAGTCGATCTCCAAAAGCCTTAGCGGGTGGCTGTATGGTCCTTAATTTAAATGATAAAAGTGTGCTTGGGGAATTTTTTAGGGCGCTTCCCAATGTATCCCCCAAGGATTAAGGATCCATGCCCTTCCTTTCGGCTACTTCCATAGACCGCCTCTTTCACGACGGTGAGGAATAGGAATGAACCTCACCCTCTAACTTTCCACCTTTTTCAGATACGAAGAGATGCAAAGTACGGGTTGATAATCGTTTTGCCCCTCTGCATGATCTATAGTCTTGCAATTGACTGAAAAATGTTCCCATAGTACCTATCACAGATAAGACCCTCATTAAAGTAGTTGAGACATGGGTGAAAAGGAAGGAGATAGTCAATGGAACTTTAAAATTAGCTACTTTGAATGAAGCTGGTTTAAAACAAAGAAATGGAAAATTTAGATTGGAAACGCCTTGTAGTAAAATACGACATTCTTTGCCTCCAGGAAGGCTGTGAAACAGGTCAGATAATACAGTGGGATTTAGATCATTTCAAATGGCAGCAGTTCCATCCTTGATGGGTGGAGCGAAGGGTGGAATTGTGACACTAGTCGAAAATACAGTAGGGCTAAACATTATGAAGTTCTTTAATCCTTCCCCCATTTCCACATTTTGTTAAGTGAGGGTTTAGGTGATTAGGACTGGCTGCTGATCTATTATTATCATAATAATTTGACAGGAAACATGCCCTCAGCGTCAGACCGCTTGGTAAGGGAAATGACTATGATCAGTGAAGCCCATCGGAAATGTACTCACGTTTTATGGCTGGGTGATTTTATTGTGCATGGTTGTGATATAATGCCAGCATCTGTGTGTGGATTGGATGATGCAGAGGGGGATGCAATCTTTCATTTCAGTCACTGTGAATATGTAATTTTCCTAATAGGTTTTTAAAAATTTGAAATCTTGAGATAATCAGTATGGCCAATCCTGATGCGGTCTTACCCCCAAAGACATTTAGGTGCATAAAGCCTGGGTCCACCATAGATGTTATACTAGCATCTGAACCTCTTGCTGGAAGAACAACCTAAGTTGAACCATGTTTCTCCCTATCTAGTGTTCTTGCAGCTCTTTCCTGTAGTGTGATATGGCCACCACGTAATAGCTGAGTAGCGGCCAATGTTAGCAAGGAAGAATGGGTACTCACCAAAATGGGAACGGATTGCTAAAGATCGAGTTGTTCAACTGCTAATATCAAAAAACTGAGTGAGGTCATGATATGTTCAGAACTAGCCAATGATAGAAAGGTTTGATATTGGCATTTACATATATACTGTCTTATGCTGTAAGATCTTAAAAACCTCCACTGTGCCCTCAGAACCAGTCCAAGAGACCAAACACTGGTGAGTGCCCTTTGTATAGCATATCACGAGGGATGTAAAGTGAGAATTAGGGACCTGAGGGAGAAAGCGTGCGCCAATCTTTCACTCGCAGTGGTTCCAAAAACTCTATGGATTTCTTGAGGCTGATTAATGCCCCATTTCTTAAAGATGATTCCGATCCTACCTTCGATAAACATGTTGGTGAGGATAGATGGGTGGCTCCTTTTGAACGCATTTTTGAGACTGTCCATGTGCCTACATTACTACCTGCGACTCTCTCCAGTTATCTCATAAGGAGAACTTGGTCTTTGATTTAGCAGAGGAGAGACTAGGTTTGACTCAAAGTAGCACCTTAAAGGCGCCAGGTCCTGATGCGGTCCCAATAGATTTTTCTTGGCACATCAAGAGATTTTCACTCCTTTTTTAACTAATATTTTTAACACAATAAGACAAATGGGCCCACCAGCTTCATGGATTACAACTTTAATAATGCCCATCTGCAAAAAGACGGATAATTACAATCAGCAGAACTATAGACCTATCACCCTTTAGATAGTACAGCAGAATTGATGGGATGCCTCCTGCTAAACAAATTGGAGGATTGGGTTAGAGAGAGGAACATCTTAATACCAGTCTAATATGGTTTCTAAAAAGGTAAGAGGACAATGCCTCAACCTGAGTTTGATTATAGCCAAATATACAGTGGCAAAACCTGAGCCAATCCATCTGGCCTATGAACTTCCATTGTTTCACATAAAGTCTCATAGGCTGGCAGTGGTGGAGATCTTCTCTTATATGGGGGTTGTGACAGAAATCACACATGGTAAAACATGGTGGACAACAGAGCACTAGTGATGGAAAAAAGCATAAGGGCTATCATCAGCTTCATTAAGAAGCTGGGGTCTAAGATGATCAAGGTAACAAAAAAGGAGTATGTGGCAAAATCTGTCACTATAGCATCATATGGAGCAGGGGTGTGGGGGATGCCAGTGATTGACCCTCTACAAAGATTATCTTCCCTTCCAATGAATTGCTCACATTTTTACTGCCATGCCGAGCTAAAGGCTCCATATTTTAGATATTGTGAGACCAGCACCTATTTTGATAATGCACTCGATTTGGAAGAGAGACACTTTTAGCCTGACTCAGAATATTATCAGGAACTGTTTAGCCCTAAAAATGTACATAGGATCATTTGGTTGCAGAATGTGAAAGCCATGCTAGGAATCAAGGGTCTAGGAGATCTATATGTTAATCCATCTAGCTGTAGATCTGTGTCCAAAGCAAGAATCAAACAAATCTTCCTAGAGAGGACTGAAGGAAGTGGTAGCAAGTCACAGAAAAACCTCAGTAAAGTTGTACCTCATGTGTCCCCTTCCCACTCCGGCTGGTGAATCGTATCTAGCATTTGCGTCAAATCCTCAACACTGTTTTTTTCTAGTTAGGTTCAGTTTTAAACTCGTACCTCTAATGATGGGCTTTTCACAAAATACTTATTCGCTAAATTACCTGCTAGTTTGTCCTTGTGATAGAAGGGCAGCCCAGTCAGATTTGCACATACTGGTTTTTATAACTTATATAGGAAAAGGTATATTCTCTCCCTTTTGCGTAAACTTCATTTTAAACTGTGACATCCGCGCTCCATTTTATAAAACAATTGTCTAATTCCTTTGTTTGTTACACTAGGGCATGACAGCTTGGGAGAGCGAAGGATAAAAGCGAGGCTCCTCGGATGACATTTGAGGGCACAGTACAATTTATATTTTTGTGGTGATTGTCTTTTTAACTCTTGGATTTCAATTATCTCTCCTCAAGGCATTTTATATGATATGTATACATTTTATTGCAGATGTTTTTATTTAGTGTACTTTATATGCATTGGAAACACTGTGAAATAAAGAATTTTAATTTGATTTGATTTTGACTATTGTTTAAGAATATATAGAACTTAAAATAAGTGCTCCAGATCTTTCTATATGCTGCCAAATTGTTTGATAAGAGAACTGATGCACAGGGAAACAAGATGATTTCCCCTAATTATGAGGGAATATGATGTGTGTTAATGATTGAGCTCAACTTTCAGTAGCACTCTTCTGATGTATCGAGATGGTGGCCTGCTAGAGCACCTGCACATTAACACACATGCAGGACACCAAAATGATGAACCTAAGGTGAGGATTCTCCCTTTTGGTGACATTGAGAAACCCAAATCCTGAAAAAACCTTTTAGAAAATTGGATAAAGAAACACTGAAAAAAGGTACAGTGGTAATCAAGAGGATACAGAGATTTAATCGGGTATATAAAATAGTGGTACCATAATCCAATAAGGAGGAGTAGAGGTACTAGGACAAGATTGAGCTAAAGGCATAGGCAAGTGTATATTTACTGAGATGTAGTCAGGGGTAGAGGTACTAGGATATATGTAGAGGTGGACATACTTGGGTATTGATAGGAGTAGCAGTAATACTGTGGAGACAGGGTGAAAGGCACTAGGGTATTGGTAGATTTAGAAGTAAATGTAGGGGTAGAACTAGTATGGATTTGGCAGGATAGAGGTTCTATGGTTGGAATAGAGGTGATAGGTTATTGACAGAGATATTGATACTTAGGTAAAGATGTTATTGACAGGCCTCGAAAAAGCTACTGTAAACAATGTTTTTTCAGGGTGAGCCAGTTTTCAGGCCTTATTGCCCAATCTGGCGAGGAAGCCCAAACCTGGATAGTCATGCTAATTGACAACCATGTTCCTGAAGGCCACTGAATATAGCAAAAAGTCCTTGTTGTGCAGAGGCCGTCCATTACCAAACACGCTACACTTTGCATGCATAGAGCCTCTATACCAAACACGCTACACTTTGCATGCATAGAGCCTCTATACTAAACACGCTGCACTTTGCATGCATAGAGCCTCTATACCAAACACGCTACACTTTGCATGCATAGAGCCTCTATGCCAAACACGCTACACTTTGCATGAATAGAGCCTCTATACCAAACACGCTACACTTTGCATGCATAGAGCCTCAATACCAAACAAGCTACACTTTGCATGCATAGAGCCTCAATACCAAACACGCTACACTTTGCATGCATAGAGCCTCTATACTAAACACGCTACACTTTGCATGCATAGAGCCTCTATACCAAACACGCTACACTTTGCATGCATAGAGCCTCTATACCAAACACGCTACACTTTGCATGCATAGAGCCTCTATACCAAACACAGCACCCTTTGCATGCATAGAGCCTCTATACCAAACACGCTACACTTTACATGCATAGAGCCTCTATACAAAACACACTACGCTTTGCATGCATAGAGCCTCTATATCAAACACGCTACACTTTGCATGCATAGAGCCTCTATACCAAACACGCTACTCTTTGCATGCATAGAGCCTCTATATCAAACACGCTACACTTTGCATGCATAGAGCCTCTATGCCAAACACGCTACACTTTGCATGCATAGAGCCTCTATACCAAACACGCTACACTTTGAATACATAGAGCCTCTATGCCAAACACGCTACTCTTTGCATGCATAGAGCCTCTATGCCAAACACGCTACACTTTGCATGCAAAGAGCCTCTATACCAAACATGCTACACTTTGCATGCATAGAGCCACCATGGACTTAGATATGGATGCTCTTTTTTTTAGATACACTAATGATGTCTGTTGTTTGCTGTAGCCCCACGTCCCTGAACCGTAAGCTACGATGTCTCCAATATGTGACAAGTGAGTCTGCAGGTAGTGCCTGTTATGTAGAATATTGGTTTTCAGGCTGCATGCCCATTCACTGATGAGCCTCTCTGTTATGGGCACCGAGCGATGGTGACTATAAAGTTGTTTAAAGTTCCTGTTATTAACTCCATGCTTTTTAACTCCTCAGCCGAACTAAGGTGCTGAGCCAGATATATGTGGAGTAAAAGAAGCTGCTCATTTTGTAGACCTTCCTTACAGTACAAGAGGTAATAAGGGGGAGCGCTATACCCCTGAGGGGACAGGTATTGTACACCACATACCTTGCCGAGTGGCCTCCACCTTATATGTTGCCCAATTAAGGATGGTGCCAGAGGCTGATGGCGCTCAGTGTGTCACTCACAAGGCCTGCTGTGTAACATACACGTGCTCAGACAGTGCTCATGACCTCCTGTGGACTCTGCTGAGAGCACTGAGTGATCCCGGCATATGTGGCCAATAATAACTGTTTGTGGGAATGGAAGACTTGAATGACACTTTCTAACCTCTAATGTGCATATCTGCAATACTTTTCTATTCTAACCCTCTCCTAAATTCTGTGCTGCATAAGGATGACTCTAGGCTTCCTTTTGATATTGTCCGCTGGTTTTATAATTTCTTCCTATGAATTTCAGGCAGCTGCTTCTTATTTATTTGCTAATTCTGCTCATATACAACCAACAGCTCACACAGATGTCTCACTCTCTTCCTTGGTCTGGTGTTATTATTTGGCAAAATAATACCCAAATGAGGTCCGACCCATTCCTTGATAAAAGTGCTTTGAGCCTTCAATGCACTAATCTCTTGTGAGGTCTCTCTCTCTCAGGCTTTCACATGATCCCACATACTGACAATGGCTTTCTGGCTCTTACATAAGCTTCCTGTTCTGTCACAGAATTGGCCCACTGTGGCTGTACAGAGACCCCCCCCACACACAAGTGTTTAGGTGCAGCAGGCTCAACATCTAATGTTTCTCTCCCGGTGCACTCATTGCCAGTTGGCTTCCACCCATCCTCCCTCTGTCCCATTGGAAGATGCTGCTGAAGGCTGAGTGAGGGAGCACTGCAAGAAGCACCCAGTGCCCCAGCCCTATGCCAGCCTAGGGCTCTCTCTCCAGTGCCCAGAAGCAAGGCCATCCTTCCCCTTTTCCGGTGTACACAAGATGCTAACATCTTTGAAGCCTCCACCACCTCTGATACACAAGCTACATCTCTCAGGGATGTTCTTCAGAGACACATTAATGGTTGCTACTAATATGGTGGTCCACACTTTCATGTATTGGTGGCACTGCTAATGTTTATAAAAGAGAATGGTGAGACCAGGTAATGGGCCAAGTGAATACAAGTTAGATCAAGCCGTACCAAAGTAGAGTCGGGTACAGTAGGCAGGAGATAGAAAGAAGCATAGGCATGAATAGAGCTACTAGGGTGTCAGCAGAGAGGCAGCTACACAAGCATCTCTGCAAAACATGCTAAAAGTGAGGACGCCTCTGAGACTAATTTGAGTGGAATAAAAAACAAATCCACCTTCTGTCCAATGACTTCGGTGGTGCCCTCACAAATTTTAGTTTAAAAAATATATAGTGTTGAAAGAAATTGGCTAAAAATGACTCTATTGTGACTAGGTCAGACGACAAAGGGAGAGGCATAGATGTATCAGATAGCGACAAATATGATCGGGAGATTCTTTGTCAGCTAAGTAACACTATGCATTACCAACAGATCAAAGGCAATCCCATTGTAAGTTTGTCTGGGCAAATGTACCTACTTATGCAACAAGCAACAAGCACTAGAAGAAGAAGGCTGGGTTTGTCATGAGGGTACACATTTTTTAACAAAATGGGCCCTCATACTCCAGTCTTTTATATATTACAGAAGATGCACAAAAGATGTATGAACCCCCAGGAATATCGATTAATTGAGCTTGTGGTTCCCGCTTTGAGCCTCTTGCCCAATACATTTTTCTTAAACCTTTTGTACGGACAACTGAGGCATAGGTGTGAGATTCTATGGATTTACTTAACAACATTGAGGGATACAGGTTTGACAGTACCACAGATCTCTTGGTGACCTTTGATATTGAGACATTGTAGACAAACATTCCTTAGGATGAAGGTTTTCCTGTGATAATAAATTCTAGATCCCAACCCTACGATGATCAACCAAGTTTTTGATTGAATTGGCATCCATGTATTTGAAAAACAACCTTTTTTCTTCCAAATTACAATTACAAAGTAAAGGTGTAGCTCTAATTTTGCACCAGAGATAGCCATTCTCTTTATGTCTTTTTTTTAAGTGGATTGATGGTGTCAATCCTTTCAAACCATTTATAAACAAATGGTATTGACACAATGACAATGTTCTTATCATTTGCCCAGGAAAGCAGCAGACCTTGGCCAGCTTTCATGAATGGATTAACCAAAGGACTAAGGATTTCAAATTTGCTATGACATATGACTTCAACAGAGTCAATTTCCTCAATCTTTGGATTGAAGTAAGAGAAGAAACATTAGCAGTTAGTCTATACACTAAATCCACAAACCAGAACGTGTAATTGCACTTTTCAAGTGGACATCCTAGAAGTTTAAAGGAAAATCTCCCATTCAGTCCATTACTCGGTATTAGGAGTAAGTGTACTGTCGTAAATTGGCTGCAATTAAATTAGCGTTAGCAGAATCCATCTGGTATTTAGAGGCTATCTTGTACATTTTGTGGAATCCATTTTGTATTTCTGGCAGCCATTTTGTCTTCCCTTGTGCTCTGTTTAAAGGACTGTCTATACTTAAACTCTGCTACCCTGCACATGCGGAGGAATATCTAACTGTCCATGCATCTGTTTTTAGTCTGTAACTATCAGGTTGTTTCTACCAGAGTCAGCAACTGCTAGCTCCTCCTTTACTGTTGACGGTGCATTTCTGTATGACCATCTATGTATGTAACTCTTCTCATGTATGCTTGCACCGCCCTTTTCCTGAGCCCCTGTGTGGGTATAAAAGGCCCATGGTTCTTCTACTCTGTGTGCTACCTTCATTCATCACCACAGGGTGCTGGGTGAATGTGGTTCCACCTCCTGAGGTTTAATAAACTATGTATTTTCTATTTCAGTTTCTGTGCCAACTTCTTTCTAATAGTCTGAGGACTCTGTGCAGAGAAGGGCGAACACCTTGCACTGGTAGGCCTAGCTGAGGCCTATTTTCTACAATTGAGCCTCAACTTGGGGCTCATCGGTGACTCGGATGCCCAAAGGATTGGTCGCGACAAAGGATTGGAATCTGGCTCTGGACGTGATCACTGCCCGATAAGAACAGAGTCTTGGCATCCACGGCGACTTTTCCTTTCTTTCTGATCTGACCATCCAGGTGGCACCGGTCCTCGACTGAGATTCTTCTGTTGATTCACCGTGCAGTGACCATTTGGTCGATTTTAGAACTTGGCAGGATGAATCTGGACACCAAGTGATTGGTAAGTGTCTGCGACGCTTGCTGTTGGTTTTGATGCCTGTGATTGGTAAGGTAGTTTAGTAACGCTTACTGTGGCTTTGAGTATGGTATATTTTGTGTTGGCCAACTTGGTTTGTTTTGATATATGTGACTTGCAATTCACATAGGCAGGTAATGAGGAGAATTTTGTCTAACTGAATTGATTTGAACGGCACATCGTACTAAAGGTACCTTATGTGCTACTTTGATTATAATATTGCATATTCTGCACTATTTTTGGCATGCCTGTCTTTAGCACACTTCAAAAGATGTGTTGCTTTTGGAATGGTACCTTGAATCTTGATGAAGCACAACTGGCCCCCCCCGGAGGGGATGCCTAATAGGGATATGTATATTAAGTATGGTCTTTCTTCTATAATGTACAGCGCATTATGGAATAAAAATACTTGTAAGTGGTGACTAGTACCCCGAGGAACTAAATATGTACATAAAAGGATCCTGGTCTGTGCACTTAGTAACTTTCATAAGTGATGAGATTCAGAGCGGTTTTTTGGTGTTCTGCCAGCCAAATCTGGTGAATATGACTTGCAACTAGTATTTACAAATGGTTTGGTTTAAGTACAGTCTGTGGGCTGTCTTTTGTTTCTGTCTTAAGTGTTGATCTGTGAGTTAAATGTGTGTTTACATGTTATGGTGTGGTAAATTGTGTTTTGGATGTTGCTAGCACTGGAAAAAGCGTGTGATTGAATGACTGTGAATATGTGAAAGAATTCTGAGAAGTGAAATTGTTAAGGAGTAAATTTAATTTGGTCTCATCACCATCAATAAGTCGCAAAAGGAAATTGAGAGGGGTGTAGCTAGAGAAAGAGCAACCCCTGTGATTTGATGACACCCTTAATGTACAAAAGTATTAATGAAGAGTAATTAGGGACCGGTTAAAAGTTTAGCTTGCAAAAAATTGTGGGTATTTCGAATTTGCAAATTGTTCCTATGCAGCTTTGTGTTCTTGGTGGTTTAGTGAGCCAATGTGCTGGGTCCACAGGGTTGTAGGTTCTAATTTAAGCTGAACCTGCTAATCTGAGAATTGAACCTAAACTTATGACCCTTGAAAAGAAATTGTATATTAAAATAAATTTTTCCATAGGGCAAATTATTGCAGTTTAGATAAAATTAGGAAGGCTTTTGTCTTTGACAGCTTCAGGGCTGTGCAAGGCAGATTTTGACCTTGCAGCCTGTAAGGTGGGGGCTAAAAATAGGGGAGTGAACCAGGAGGTGAAATCACTGCTTAGAAAGCTTCACTGACATGAAAATGTGTAATGCTTGCAGCAGGACAGCCTTGGAGAGAGGTGGGGGCCCGGAGCACTCGCTGTGGCCCTGTTCTGTGCTGAGGGGCTATTTTTAGCTTCTCTGATGAGACAGGGCAGCTGAGGAACGAAACTCAAGGAGCCTTCCTCGGCCCTATTTTGTGCAAAGACCAGTTAGACTTTCCATAGAAAACAGTTTTTTTTTTTAATTTAAACTGTTGCATTAATCCTAGACAAAAAGTAAAATGATGCTCTTGCTTGAAAATTTAAGGGTTATATGCCTATATAAAAACGATTTTCCAATTGAGAATTAATTTTCTCAGTGGAAATTGTGGCGCAAAGCTAACATGGATTATCGGATAAGAGTTTTACCTTTAGAAAGTTAAAATTAAGATGACCTGTGTAAAGAGAAAAACGAAATTGTGTGTTTTACAATAGACTAAATTCAGATACAAAATGTCACAGCATTTATCTTTTGTATACGGTATTCAAAGGCATTCACATTATACAGAACGACAGAGTTGTGTTGGCTTGAAAGGTTGACTTGAAAGGCGTGTGAATTCGACGCCTTTACGTGTCAAACAGCTGTGTCAGAAAGACTATTTCTATTCTCTGCGGACTCCGGCCACAGAGAACAGCTAAAGTCAAACACGTTGTAAAATGCGGCATTTCAGACTGTTAGAAATATAGTTTCATGATTTTTGATAAACAGAGGGCAGATTGACAGTAGGGATTTCTTTTCTTAATGCCTTTTTTTAAAATAAGGATAAGAGTGGTTTTTGATGTTAAATAATAATGACTGTCCTTCATTTAAAAGTGGCGCAGACTTAAGATGTTTCAAGTTAAGCTTCTGTGCTTAGGGCTAAGAATTAATGTGTTTCAATATGATAGGCAAAGGGATGCAGCTTGATTTTCATATGTGGACTCATCAAAATGATTAGATCTATTTAAAAAAAAAAAAATATATATATATATACATATATTTTTATTATTTTGTGATTTCAAATAGGTGCATTAAATTCGTTTTTTAATATTTAGAATGCCTAATAATGATACTGTGACCTCCTAGCATCCAAATTGCATTTAAGCCGTGCTATACAGCAATAGGGGGTCAATTACATGGGAAAATGTCTCTTTATCCAGGCGTACAAAACTCATTTTTATAAGGGCATACAATATACATTCTGATGCAACATCTCTGAGATATGTAGAGGACATTCTGGGGATGACTATTATGCAAAAACATTGTAGGATATTAATTTTTAAGTGCCCTAAAAATCAAAGTCGAAATTGAGTAAAAATTCACTATTTAAATGAGATTTCTCCAGTCAGAGCAGCTTTTAAACTGCCTTAGACTCAAGTAAAATGCACATATGTTAGCATAAAACTTCATAGCTGACATTTATATTGCTCAAGCACTCAGCACCCTGATTCTCAATATACCTTTGTACAAAAACTGGCAGAAGTTATTAAGCTTACCTCTGAAATTGCTGGTAGACACACAGAGTGGGTTTTGCTGCTCTGCCTTCGGTCTCTAGGGTCACTTTGACTTGGGAGCACCGCATGACAACCTTGCATACAAGATGGAACAGCTGCATAGGTTAAAGGCCAAACTCCTACATTTAGAAGCCTGGCAGGGCTCGGGTTCACATGAGCTTTGACATTTCGACATTTGAAAGACGAAATGGCAGGGGAAGGAAGAGGTTTTTGCTTACCTTTTTTTTGGTAAAAGCAAGTTTTTGTGTGCACTCAATGAACATAGTATCTGTGACCTCTCTTTAAAAGACAATGGCTCTGCCATATATATATAGTATAAATGTTTTTAGGGTTGAATTCAGGAAGCAATGGGATTCAGTTTGAATTCATGCGGCCTCATGTTGCACTAGTACATTTGCTACAGGAATATATTCTTTGGCTAGCTGAAATGTGCTATTTAGCTCCTCAGAGTTTGTTTATGCCTAGTTGCTACAAATTGGGGTTGATAGTGTTGACAGAATGAAACCTGGTACAGGTTTCTTACTGTCAAAACTGGGGAGAGGGGGCTAGCTCCTCTACAAATTAAGAGTAGGCAAATTTATGTGTTCTCTCTCTTATTCTTAATTTTTTTCGAGCCTGTCTAAACTGTCTGTGAAATAACCATGAGACATTTAATTGGCTATTCAGTAATACTGTTTTAAACATTATTAGCATTAATAAAACGAATAAATATATTTTGCTATGTTACTACCCGTCCTCTCTGATGGAATTATGAGAGGATGAGTAGTCTAGATTGCTGCTTCCTTATTTGATCTTTAAGGGGAACTAGCTGTGGGTAGTTTTTGTTTGAAAATTCTCAGGTGACAACACCACTATTGTTTGTTATTCTCATGCTACATACAGTTTTGCAAGGGCATTACTAGTTTTATTAGCTAGTCTGTGTAAATAAACTGACAGTCCTTACTAGAACTAATGTTGCATAGTTTGGATTGTGAAAATGTAGATTGCAGGGAAGAGGTCTATGTGATCCTTAGCAAACATTTTTGAGGAAAATATTGTTTTATAGGAGTCTGTTAGTCACAAGATGTTCCACTGGAGAACGTGTACCCATTATGTTGAAGTTTTTAGTTCTTTATGTAATAAGTATCTTTGTTAAATTAGCAGTGTTAGATTTCCTGTTGCTCCTATAACATGAGAGCATGGTCCTGAGTATACAATGTAGGTGCTTTAATTAAGAAAAATCATTTTAGAAGTGTCTACAGTCCTGTACAAATAATGCAATGTTTAGGAGTAAACGTGTATAACATTTCCTTTTTCTTGAGGGTCTTTAGAAATGAACACAGACTTCCTTGACTGCTTGGCATTGGGTGACGTATTACTCTTGTCAGTTCACTAAAGAGTTCCTTTTATACTTGCCAATAGGTTCAGGCTGTTGTTTTATTTACTCTCACATATATGAAAGTGGTTCCAAGGTGCCTTGTTAAAATATGGGGCGTCCCTAGACTAGGAAGTATTCTGAGACTATCCTCTCTGTTGATAGATTATTTCTGTGCCTTGTCTAAAGACCTTTTGTTCTGTCCACCAATAGATATTTGCTGCCTTACAACCATTGCCAGAGGGGCGTGGACATCAGATCCAGCTTGAGGAGTCAGCACCAGTCCAGCTTGAAGTCAAAGTGAAGGTAACCAGCACAGGCATTACTGGCAACCAGGACCTCAGTGAAGGTAGAAGGCCGGAAGCATTGTGATGAGAGTACCCCTGCTACTATCTTGGGCGAAAGACGGTGTCACAAATCAGAAAGGAGAAATCGTGGATCAAGCTTTTGATGCCCAGCCGAGAGTCACAGACCGACCAGGAAGGCGAGAAAGTTTTTGCTTGAGGTAACCCCCTTTGAAACAAGGGTTGCTTCAGAGATCCTAGCATCAGGCCTCTGAATCCTGGTCCTAAAGTGGCTGTAAAGTTTTCACCTTTGTTGGCCAAGATCTATGGCCCCAACGAAAGAGCAGTGTGCCAGCAGAGCAATACAGGAGTTAGGGAAGGACTTGAGTTCAGGGTACAGGTGCTGTGTCTCTGGTGCCTGTTAGATTGAAATGAAGAAAACTGCTGCACTGCCTGAGACACTGGACAGGATCGCTGAGCGCATTTGCCCTGGTGGGTGATTGCCCTATCCTGAAAGAAGAAACTTTTCCCTTGAAACTAGGCCATGATTCCTGAGTTGCGAGTTGTGCAGCTCCACCGTGGGAACAACAAGAGCCTGCCTGTGAGGCTCAAACGGACACAGGGAGAAGACTCCCCTCTGGTTGGTTGTACAGCGGCTTTAATTTCCCAAGGACTTCTTTTTCTTTTTGTTGAAAATGTACCCCATTGATCGTCCCATTTTTGAGGAGGAGCAACCCTTTGCAGCTCTCCGTCCTAATTCTCATGGTCCTGTGTAGTTCTCCTGGTCCTCTGGATCCAGGATCATTTTTGTAAATAATATGTCTGACTGCTTTAATGTTTGTATTGGGTATAATGAAAGATACTCTAGCCCTCATAAAGGAAACACTGGAAAAGTCTAGCGAATATGTTTTTGAAGTTGAAATTGATGGTAACTGAAATGCATAGGAGCCTTGAAAATGTTTTTACTGGATGGTTCTAGGATTTGCTTAGGACTAGAAAGCTAATAATTCTGTTTCTGATAATAGTAATTACTCTCTCCTGCTATCTGTATGACCCAATTCTCTGTTCGGGGAACAACCTTTACAACGCAACTTTTACAACGCACTACACTTACAACGCATTTTTTACAACGCACAATCCATTACAACGCATGACATTACAACGCATGACACTACAACGCATTTTTAGAAACTACCTTTACAACGCATTCCATTACAACGCATACTACCATTACAACGCATACCATTACAACGCATAATATAGTAATTTTTACCCCTATACTATCCAACACTTACCCTACTGTTGCACCCCCTGGAGTTAGAATAGTAATTTTTACCCCTATACTATCCAACACTTACCCTACTGTTGCACCCCCTGGAGTTAGAATAGTAATTTTTACCCCTATACTATCCAACACTTTCCCTACTGTTGCACCCCCTGGAGTTAGAATAGTAATTTTTACCCCTATACTATCCAACACTTACCCTACTGTTGCACCCCCTGGAGTTAGAATAGTAATTTTTACCCATATTCTATCCAACACTTACCCTACTATTGCACCCCCTGGAGTTAGAATAGTAATTTTTACCCCTATACTATCCAACACTTACCCTACTGTTGCACCCCCTGGAGTTAGAATAGTAATTTTTACCCCTATACTATCCAACACTTACCCTACTGTTGCACCCCCTGGAGTTAGAATAGTAATTTTTACCCCTATACTATCCAACACTTACCCTACTGTTGCACCCCCTGGAGTTAGAATAGTAATTTTTACCCCTATACTATCCAACACTTTCCCTACTGTTGCACCCCCTGGAGTTAGAATAGTAATTTTTACCCCTATACTAACCAACATTTACCCTACTGTTGCACCCCCTGGAGTTAGAATAGTAATTTTTACCCCTATACTATCCAACACTTACCCTACTGTTGCACCCCCTGGAGTTAGAATAGTAATTTTTACCCCTATACTATCCAACACTTACCCTACTGTTGCACCCCCTGGAGTTAGAATAGTAATTTTTACCCCTATACTATCTAATACTTACCTTAAATGCAATTTAATATTATGCGTTGTAATGGTATGCGTTGTAAAGGTAGTATGCGTTGTAATGGAAATGCGTTGTAAAGGTAGTTTTTAAAAATGCGTTGTAGTGTCCTGCGTTGTAATGTCATGCGTTGTAATGGATTGTGCGTTGTAAAAAATGCGTTGTAAGTGCATGCATTGTAAAAGTGTGCGTTGTAACGACATACATCCCTCTGTTCCCTTTGTACTTCTGTTTATACCTCATACATACCCGCTTAACAATATTTAGAATGAGAAATGCCCACCTAGCAATGAATTAGGATATTTATGAAGAAATAAAAAACAATTATTAAAAATTAATATGCATATTTTTCATTTTTCCTACTGGATTATGGGAGATGTCTTCAGCTAACGCTAAAAGGGTCGTCTGTCGTAAATTGGCTGCGATTAAATTAGCGTTAGCAGAATCCATCTGGTATTTAGAGGCTATCCTGTACATTTTGTGGAATCCATTTTGTATTTCTGGCAGCCATTTTGTCTTCCCTTGTGCTCTGTTTAAAGGACTGGCTATACTTAAACTCTGCTACCCTGCACATGCGCAGGAATATCTAACTGTCCATGCATCTGTTTTTTAGTCTGTAACTATCAGGTTGTTTCTACCAGAGTCAGCAACTGCTAGCTCCTCCTTTACTGTTGACGGTGCATTTCTGTATGACCATCTATGTATGTAACTCTTCTCATGTATGCTTGCACCGCCCTTTTCCTGAGCCCCTGTGTGGGTATAAAAGACCCATGGTTCTTCTACTCTGTGTGCTACCTTCATTCAGCACCACAGGGTGCTGGGTGAATGTGGTTCCACCTCCTGAGGTTTAATAAACTATGTATTTTCTATTTCAGTTTCTGTGCCAACTTCTTTCTAATAGTCTGAGGACTCTGTGCAGAGAAGGGCGAACCCCTTGCACTGGTATGCCTAGCTGAGGCCTATTTTCTACAGTACTAGCTAGGATGATTACTTTAAGAATTCAAGCATTTTGGCTGGCAATTTATTAGACAGAGATTACACCAAAAAATGACAAAAACAGCCTTCAAAAGAACTTGGTTCACTCTGTGTGAAACAATGTTGCTGCCCAAAATCAATCACAATACACCACTTACTTGCATTTTAACCTACAACCCCGAAGCTGATTGGGTGAAGCAAATTATCTAAAACAACTGGAACATTTAATCAAATCTGGATATTTCCAAACCTTTATTTTTAACAACTGTCAGAGCTATGAGAACTAATGAGAAACTGAGAAACATTTCTGGAATGTTAGATTTACATCTGATAGTGGGCCATTACAGGTGTCAGAACTGTTTAGCTTGTAGATTTAGTAGTTACACAACATTTGTAACATTCAATGGTATCTTGCACAAACAAAACATTTTTCCAAATGTGAAATGTTGTTTACTTTATAAAATGTTCTTGTAATAAGGTGATTTGGGTCAGTCAACCCAGCCTGCAAAGACACATGTTCTCCAACATAGATTTCACATCAAATGTCATATATCAGTGGCACCAATGCTTGACCACTAATGAGAAATGAATCATTCGACTTGAGATGGGCAATTATTTTTGTTACAGAACACAACCAGAGAGGTGGTTCTATTGCTTCAGTTTTTTTATATTATTGAGGCCACATTTATTGAAAAATGTCATACAGCTATAAGTGGCTTAAACAATGTAGAAGAAATCTGCTCTTCTGTATGATGGCTGCTCACAGAACCTATGTGGATGGCAACTTATATGAAGTAGTTTGACTGCACCAGAACAATAGATCTTCAAATAAGGTTCTAATCATTTTATGGAAACCCTAATGTAAAATTGTTTTCTGAATTGAACATGAATTAAAATTATAGTTCGATGATTAGAGCTTGAAATCCTTTGTAGCGACAAAGAAACTGGGTAAAATAGGTACATTGACGGCAGTGGTTCCCATATATATATCATACAGTAGGATACAATGAGTAACACTCGTACAGAGGTGTACAGATCATGGATGATGTTAACAGAAATGATTATGTACAATATAATCTCCACTTTACGTGATAAGGGGTTTGCAGACTAGGTAATAAGTGCCTTATATGTGCCTTTGTAAAAAAATACCTTCTATTTTATTTTTGTTTTATATATGGGCTGGGGATACATTGATCCTGGTTTGGAAACATCTGGATACCACCTTTTGCCTGGAAGGTTAATTGTACTTGGTCAAATGGCCACTGCCGGTTCATTCGCCATTATGTAGGCCACTCCGACCATGCATAACTCAAAAAGTGCCCCGTCCATACAAAGTTTGTATCATGTCTAATGACTAAGCATTTACAGGTTTTTTTTGGACTGATTTCAGTTTTTTATGCAAGAGAAGTTATAATGTCCAATTTCACTGTGAAAATGTAACTATGTATTTCATCCAATCTTTTCATGCCCATATACTATTGATAATGGGGTAATCATTTATTCAGAGCACATTTTTCATTGAAAGGGGAGTTTAACCTGATGGTGTCAAATTTTTCTTTTTATCTGGCCTTTAACATATGTAACAGCTGTCTGCCCTCTCAACATTCAGAGTCACCAAACAGAAATTGTCCAGTTTATTACTGGCAAAAGTTGCCTTGAACATGCCAGGATTATTCAAGTGCTCATAAACTTACAACCATCATGCAGACAGATATAAATGTATATATATGTAAAGAAATACAGATTCAAAACAATAAACAATCCCTCTAGATGGAGTCTATCAAGATTCATCCCTTCAACATTTGCCAGAGTGGACAGCCAATGCAATAACTTTTGCCCATTATGGTAATCTGTGAGATTACTTGAAATGAAAAATCTGTCTATGGTCTGTAACACTATGTAATAACCAACTATGAAAAGCTTGCTGGCTTTAACATATGCTTTTCACAGTTAATAAGCTAGACCAACTGCCTTTGTCCTAATGTTTCATAATAATAAGACCAGACCAAAGTCATTGGACATAACATTTCCAGTGCACCAAACAGGTGTATATCTTATGAACCTTACCATCTATGACTTACAGCACTGAGAGTTACCTTTTCCACAAGGCAACCATCAGACACACAGTCATAGATCTAGAGGGGTTTGCAAAATACTGTCTGTCCAAATACCTGCTAATACGGATTCTCATGCAGCAAGCCTTCCATATCAATGGTTTGTTACACTGAGTGAACCACACAATAAACATTGCCGATTATGGCAAATATGTGAGATTCCAAATTACATCATGCTTATCTGTAGGCTTTAAAATAGACTAAAACATTCCAACCTTAAATGTCTCTTGACCTAAAGACACACTTATGACTACATTTAATTAAAGGCAGTTCAGGCCTTTAGTCATAATCATTGCTTGACACTATAAACTGCTCAGTCTTGCTACATTGAGTGTACATTTTCCCACAAGCCAAATAGTGGAATACCAGTAGTGTTTTAGTGGAAGAACTCAAATCTGGCACATTCAAATCTAGTGGTCCTAAGAACCATGATGTGGGTGCCCCTCTCTCAATTAGACTTCCAAAGCTCTTTTTTGATGATCATAGAAGGACCGGTAATAGATGCACTTTCATGCTGGAATAAAAAGTCCATGTAGAAGAGTAAAGCTGTGGGTCTCAAACACAAAACTACAGGCTGCAGTGCAAAGGTATTAACCAGCCTCCTCTCATCTGTGCTGCTGCCAGAGCATATAAAACACTGCAAATGATTGCACTATCTAAGACAATGTCATGTGTGTACCCATGAAAGTGTAAGCTCTTGCAGCTGGCTACATAAACAAATTGATCACAGCTGTGTGTTCAGGACAAGCCGTTTTTTATAGAAGTATATTGCTTTTGCCTAATTAAAAATACATACTCCAGGCTACCAACATGAGGATGGAGCCAAAGCCAGTCACCTGTAAGTGATCCTTAAAGTCTTTTTTTATATTGATGACATAATGTCTGGCAGCAGGTGCTATATCAGCCAGATCCAATGACCTTGCAGATGAATACAGATTAATGTTTTATAAGTGATGGGCTGATAGTTGGTGAGGTCATCTGGGTCCAGTGTAGGATTCTTTAGGAGCTTCTGAGAAGATACTTTGAGAGAGGGAGGCTTTGGAAATGGAGAATATGGGTGAGAGGGAGTTCCATGAGTGAGCTTTCATTAAGGGTAAGACATTATGGGCTTCATTCACAAGGCCCAGCACAACCGGAACATCAATTTTAGTTATGCTCTAGTCAATCAATTAATCAATCAGCGATTTTTAGAGCGTGCTACTCACCTGTGAGGGTCTCAAGGCACTGGGGGGGGTGCAGCTCTGAATCAGTCAAAGAGCCAGGTCTTGAGGCTCTTCCTGAAGGTGTGCAGAGTGGGGGAGCATCTGATGTTGACTGGGAGCTTGTTCCAGGTCTTTGCTGTGACGTAGGAGAAGGCTCTTCCACCTGTTCTGGTTATGCAGATGCATGGGGTCTCTGCGATGGGGGAGGTTGGCGGAGGGAAGATTCCTTTTAGGTAAGTGGAAGGAGACTCTTTTGTTGAGGTATTTGGGTCCGATGTTGTGGAGGGATTTGTAGGTGTGGGTAAGTAGCTTGAACATTACTTTCATCTTGATGGAGAGCCAGTGGAGTCCTCATAGGTGCTGGGTCATGTGCTCATGTTGTGGGGTTCCGAGGACGAGTCAGGCTGCGGTGTTCTGGATGGTTTGGAGCTTGTGTAGCAGAGTTTTGTGGAGAGGGCGTTAATGTAGTCCAATCTGCTGGTAATGAGTGTGTGGGTGATGGTCTTTCTGCTTTTGGGGGGATCCACTTGAAGGGCTTGCGGAGGAAGCGGAGGGAGTCGAAGCAGGTGGAGGCAATGGCATTGATCTGGTGGGTCATGGTGAGGGAGGATTCTAGAATGATGCCAAGGTTTCAGGCATGTTCTGATGGAGTGGGTGGGTTTCCGAAGGCAGAGGACCACCAGGTGTTGTCCCAGATGGTGGAGGAGGGTCCAAGGATGAGGACCTCTGTCTTCTCTGAGTTGAGCTTAAGGCAGCTGTTGTTCATACAGGCTGCAACGTCTTTCATTCCTTTCTGAAAGCTGACGCTGGTGTCTTTGGGGTTCTTAGTTAAGGAGAGGATGAGCTGGGTGTCGTCGGCTTAGGATACTATGCTGAGCCCATGCTGTCTAACGATGGTGGCGAGGGGGGCCATGTAGATGTTGTAGAGCATGGGGCTGAGCGAGGATCCTTGGGGTACTCCGCAGTTGATCTCTGTGGCTTCGGAGAGGAAGGGTGGGAGACTGATCCTTTGGGTTCTGCCGGTGAAAAAGGAGTGGATCCAGTCGAGGGCAGTTCCCCATATGCCGGCGTCATGGAGTCTGGTGGTGAGAGTGCGGTGGGAGACGGTATCGAAGGCTGCGGAAAGGTCTAGTAGGATGAGGGCCACTGTGTGTGCTTGGTTGAGTAGCATGTGGATGTCATCGGTACCGGCGAGGAGGGCGGTTTCGGAGCTGTGGTTGCTGCAGAATCTGGACTGCGAGGAGTCGAGGATGGTGTTCTCTTCGATGAAGGTGGTCAACTAAGCGTTGACGAATCTCTCAGTGACTTTGGCTGCGAAGGGGAGGAGAGAGATGGCCCGGTAGTTTTTCAGGTCCGTCGGGTCAGCCGAGGGTTTCTGGAGGAGGGATTTTACCTCTGCCTGCTTCCAGTCGTCGGGGAAGATGCCGGATTCGAAGGATGTGTTAATGGTCCGCCATAGTTCAGGTGCTTCGGCGGCTCTGTTGTAGATGTTGTAGGGGCAGTGGGGGCTCCAGAGTGGTGGTGTTGAAGGTGAAGTGTACACAGTGATGACCTGTCCAGAGGGGATGTGTGGTGTGGCTGAAGTGGATGTTTGTCCCTCCTGTGAAAATGGGGTCGAGGATGTGTTAGGCTGTGTGGGTGGGAGTGGTGACGAGCTGCTTTAGTCCGAGGGTGACGAGGTTGTCCAGGATGGTGGTGGACTCTAGGTGGCTGCGGTTGTCGAGGTAGAAGTTCAGGTCTACGATTAAAATGTGGTCTGTGGAGGTGATGGAATGGGGTGTGACGAGGTTGGCAATGGTGGTGTCGGAAGAGGCGCTAGGCCCAGGGGCTCAGTAGGCGAGGGTCCCATGCAGTGTTGTTCTGGGACTGGTCTGGTTCTGGAAGTGGAGGTGCTCTGTGTTGGAGGGGGGCCCTAGTGCTAGAGGTAGAGAGTCGGAGGGAACTCTTGTGCACAATGGCAAGTTCTCCTCCTGGGCGGTTGGGGCAGTCCTTTCTCTGGATCTTGTATCCATCTGGGATGGCGGTAGTGATGTTGGGGCCGGAGGTTGCATTGGTCCATGTTTCCATGCAGAAGGCGACGGCTGATGAGAGGGTGTTCAGCAGGTCCCAGATCTCTACGGCGTGTCTGTGTAAGGAGTGCACATTGATGAGGATGCACATCAGGGCTTTGGTGGTACGGGCGTCCAGCGTGGTTTCAACAGTCGTGGAGGTGCTGTTGATGGTGAAGGATAGTTGGCAGTGTCGGCAGGAGAATTGGCTATGGGTGGTGTTAGGGCATCCCTCTCTGGCAGCTGTTGTTCCATCCGGGGATGAATGCGAGGAGGGCAGCAGAGTTGTAGTGGGGGGAGGTTGTAGATCTAGGGTTCCTGTTGCTGGCCGCAGTCGGGTCGCGTACAGGTACAGATGGGCTTACCTCTGGTGTGTCGTTGGCGTGCCAGTTGTGCGGCCACGCAGTGGCCGTCATCATGTAAGGATGGGGGAGGGAGGCACAACTGGGAGGCAGAAAACGGGAACTGGCAGGGGAGGAGGGCCCACTGGTGCAGCAGCGGCGGGAAGGGCACAGAGATCAGAGGGGCATAGAGACAGAAAATGGCTAAATAACACAGGTACAATTATTGGCACAATAAAGACAGGTACAATAGAGATAGAGTGAGGAAGCTAGAAAAAGACAGAAAGCGGGCACGGAAAGACAAAAAACAGCACAGGCACATTAGAGATACAGTGTGGAGACTGGAAGAAAAACGAACACAGAAAGACAGAAAGACAGAAAAATAGCACTAAGACAGACACAGGCACAGAAGGACAGAAAAACAGCACAAAGACAGACAGACAACAGTGGCCAGCAAAAGAGCAAGGCTCTCCCAATAGACCACCAGGGATGAGGCGCATGCAGGCGCCTGCGGGTGGAGGAGGGCTTCAAACACCTACTTGAGCAAGCAGAGCACAGTGCTCAGAGCAGTGGCATTTAATAGCGGGGCTGCGGGGGGAGAGCAGGTCCCTGACGAGGAGGTTAGGGACCTGGTGGCGCATATTATAATACCATATCTACAAGGCCATGTAAAGCCTCCTTGTGTGGCTCTTTATGGCCTTGTAGATATGGTGTGAGGCAAAGCAGTGGAAGTCGCTGTGTTGCCTTGGGGAGGTATGCCATGGGCAATACAGTCAATTGAGTGCCAGATCAGGGAATGATAACAAAAATGCACCATATCTTATAGATCTAGCTCAATCCTCCCCTTTTTTTTTGCTGTACGGCAGCACAGCAGGAAGACTTGCAGTGCTGCCCTACGGACACATATTGTAGATGAAGCTGTATCTTTATAAGAAGTGGCTTTGAGGGAGTTCAGTATGATGGTGAGATCTGAGAGATATAGGATTTTGAAGACTGATTTTTGCCGGATTTTATGGGAAGGTGCAGGTGCAAGAGATGAAGCAGGGTGGGAGCTGTTGATGTCCTGTTGGATGTTCTGTATTCATTGACTGAAGACGAGGTCACAAATTGCAGTTTTCTGACTAATGAGGAAAAGGTCAGTCTAGCAGGGTATTGATGACGTTCTTGATTTGATCAGCTAGCATCACATTCATAATTTAGGAGAGAAGCTTAGAAGATGTGAGAGCTCCACCCAAACCTATTAAATAGCAAAAGGCAAGAAAAGAAGCACATTACAGGGATTGCCACACACTGCAGTGTTATAGGAACGCACTGCTTTAGGACGCTGCAGATTTCTTCAACCTACGGTTAGCCTCTTCCAGCTTATTTATGATGGTTGGCAATTTATCAGAGATCAGTAGTGAGTAATCTGAACTAGTTCCAACTAGGGGCCGTACAGCGACAACAATTTCATCCAAGAGTCCCAGCAGACCATCAAGCACTCCACTGATCTCCAAGTACGTGTTGGCCGTACTGGTCTTGCCGGCTAAGGTGCTAAGTAAACTGGTGCATTTCCTCAATGGAATGAGGAATTTGTTCACCTTTTGATGGAGCTCCCTTTGCGAGTTTATGTCCCGTTGGAGACCTTGAATATTTACGGTGTTAGCCGCAATGGCCTGTTCCGTGGAAAGGATAGACTCCCTGTAGCTTCGAAGCTGAGATTCATACTTGTCCACAGAGTTCTTGTACATCTTTTTCATTCTTTTAGCTTTGTCAGCTTCATTTAATGCATGTTGAATAGCTGCATCTGCTTTACTGATCATTATAGCACCTAAAAGAAATGGAAAAAAGACTACATGTTTATTGGCACATTTCAAACTGAAGTGTGTGAATACATATAAATTGAGAAACTATTCAGACCATGCACTTATAAGTGGACAAAGCATATAATTGCAAATTTTTTAAATGTGGCTATGATGCACCTTCTTAAAAGGATTTCATATTTTGATACTAGGTTAACATGCTAACTAATAATATTAGGCTTGTGCAGATTTTTTAATTCTGCCGGTGGAATTTGATAATTTTTCATTACTCTTGTTATAAAGAAGTACTGATAAATTCTGCCGCTCTCCTGGCTGAATTATTCTACAGTGGTTGGTTTCTAAACTGGGCTGGAAGAGGGAGTAGTCTCTCTATGGTTAAAAACCGCGGCAGATACAATTTTAATCTGCAATGATTTTTAAACATGGATGGACTGCTCCCTCTTCCAGCCCTGTTCAGAAACCATTGAATGTACTGCGGTAATTACTGTAGAGTATGTAGGGGCACCAAAGGGAATGCACTGCTGTAATTTCTAAACAGGGTAAGAAGCAGTCTCTCTATGTGTAAGAGCCTGGAGAGTTTTTTGTAACATAGAGGAACTGCTCCCACTTTTGACCCTGTTTAGAAACCACTACCTAGCAGTGCATACTGTAGCTCCCATAATACTCAGCAGTAATCACAGCAAAGTGAATAAGGGCACCAGGAGGTAAGTAATGCAGTGCATCAAGTCTTAGTGCAAAATGATTCCTCACATCCATTGTTTGGATGTAAGGGTGCATTTTGCATTAGGAGAATAGTGCCAAATGCTCACTCTGCCCTGTCAGACTTCCATAGGATCTACCAGAATTTTAACGGAATTCTGCAGAATCAAACTCTGCCAATTCAGCTCGCCACTTGTTAATATATGGAAAAAACTATCAATTCCTTGAAAGAATTCAAATGACGCTGAATCTATGATTGATTTGAAACCCAGTGCAAATGGAGTGTGCATGACATGAAAGAGTGTATTTTTGCATGTGCCCAATGCAGATGTACCATGTGCTCTTGATTTTAGACTGTACCGGTAATGGCCAGGCTGAAACTATTAATATATGTCTATGTTGAAATTGCATGGTTTCAGAGTGACTGAAACATAACTTGCAGAAAAATTGGAGGTACATTTATATAGGAAAGTGCCTCTTTCAGCATGGATTTCCCTCCACATTTCACCTGATGTATGATGTGATTTTGAACTGTAAGCGCAAGGGGTCCCTGCTAACCAGGTTCCCAATAATACCAGACCTCCTTTCAGTAAAACTATACCATGATTGGCAGATCTTCTGTTTCCCCTGTAAGTCCCAGTAAATGGTACTCCTGGGACGAAGAAGTTCCCTTATGGACCACTCATCCCGACCCGGCGGTGCTTCTATCTCCTGCTGCGTGTCCAGGTGCAGGACAAACCGAAGAGTCAACAAGGCACACAGCCCTGAGTACCATGACAGTCATTAACTGAATAAGATATAGGTAAGTCACTGCTACTGCAGGCATTTAGCCCTAAGGCAGGGTGCACTATATCCTATGTGAGGACATATTAGCATGAGCTGATATGCCCCTACAATATCCAGTCCATTCTGGGTGTTGTAAGTGAACAGGGAAGCCTTAAAGGGTACAAGTGTCAACATGAGTTTGCTATCTCGATGATGGCTTCCCTGATTTTTAAGATGACTGGTACCAAATATTTTGTCTTGATAAAGCCTTGCTGATGCCAGTATTGGCTTTATTAATAAATTCACACTGGAGACCTTACTAGCGGGCTACATGAATCCTACCAAACACTGGTGTTGTACCTGCCTGCCATCACTAGACATGGTTAGCGTAGGTCAGGATGCAGAGAATGCTGGCATCTAGAATCTGTGCAGTGCAGCACAAAGTGTGAGAACATAATTGAGTTAAATGAAAACTAGACTGCAAAGTAAGTCCTTGTAAAGTAATCTTCAAACTAGGGTTTTGAGGGGGAAAAAGACTACCAAAAGAGTGGAGTTTGATTATTACTGGAAGTAGAAGACTGGGCAGCGAGTGCAAGGCTTAGCAGACAGTATTTTGCTAAACAGTGAAGAACTATGCATTTTCTGAAAATGGACTTTGCAGAGTTGAAGCATGTGTTTTAGAACTGAGTGAAGTGCTTTATAGTGAGACTAGGGTTGCCACCTTCCCAAATACCGGCCATTTGCTGTTTTAATACTCTGCAAAAGCAACAATGTGAAAGACTACGAGCATGAATCATGAAAGAAAATCACTTGAATTCATTTGTAACATAACTTTTCTCCCTTTGTTTACTTTAAGTATTTTGTTTGAACCACAGAATGGGCTCTGAAGAAATTGGGCTTAAAGTCAATGAAGCAGGGCGTGAGTGGTGTCTCAGTAAAATGCGTGAGTTGCTTGGCCTTTAGTAGCTCAAGACGATTTGCACTGATTAGAATTAGCTCTCACCACAGAAAAGGTTGGAGACCCCTAGGCCAGAGGATCTAGTTCCCAGTGTCCGCCGGTAAAGAAACCGCTGTAGTTGAGGACCGGCACACTCCATGTCGATGCAACTCACCACTAGTAAAGAAATATTGCAGCTTCCCAGGCCTGTTGGTTCACCACTCCCATAGAATCGACCCCAGTATGCCTCTATTGCCTTGGAGATTCCTCTCAGCATTGAAGCTGGAAACAGCCTCGTTTCTGGGAGCCTGTATCCTCTTGCTAGTGACTTCTACGGCATTCAGCAGCAATGTTGGCATGATTTTCTACTCTGTGACAGTCTGCTCTGAGTCTGCATCACACCTGTGGCCTGTCCGCTGCTGATAAACTTTGAATCTCCTTGGTGGAGCCCTCAGTCGAGTGACTGCAAGAGTTTCTGAGTCACCGGTCCTCCACCATCCAAATCTACACCAGCCGTCCAGCAACCCCGACCGCTGGGTTGGCGGTGTTTGGCATCCATAGACCTATAGTGAATTGCTTCTGGCAACCGTGACAGTAACTGTGTTGGCAGTCTACTGAACTCCATTCAGCTATATGCTTCCATTGCCTTCTCTGAGGACTGCAATGGTAAATATCTGACAATATTGCCCCTCCTCGTGCCTAGATACTGAAAGTACTGCATATTTTGAACAGCGCTGCATTTCTCTCCATAATTAAAAGTTTATTACGTATTTCTATTTGAGTAATTGTAACTGTATTAAGTATATATCCGATTTGAAGTCTTCCTTCTCAAATTTGTTTATAAAGAATCTTGTTATTTGTATACGAAATTGGTCTCAGATTTATTCTTGAGTGTGTATCTCATTTATTGCCTCTGTGAGTATAACAAATGCTTAGCACTATCCTCTGATACACCTAACTGCTCACCCACATTATCACAAAAAGATAGTTGGTATTACCTGCATGTTGCCTCTGACTTTCTCTGGGGATATCTCAGGCTCTCTACATGGTGTACTTCATTTTAGTACACTGTACAGAGAGGCGGTATCTTACACTGGTGGATCAGGGGTGGGTTACACCACTTTGCATTTGCTGGACCAATTTGTCAATGAGTGAACACATGAGTAAATCCAAAATTTGCCTTTTCTAAATTTCTAAAAATAAACTGCTAGGGCTCTGGTTACGTCCCTGAAACAAACAGTTATAGTTTTTAAAAAAGTGTACTTTAGCTCTTTTACTTATTGTTTATAGATCTCTAAAAATGTCCTAACTTCAGTGAAAGAATGCCTGAAAACCAGTAGCCAGGTTCAGAGCTCGACCTGACCCCTTACTTGTATCAAACCATGCACTTTACAAAGCCATTTGTAAGGCCTACGGTATCAGAATGGGGAAAAGTCCCAAGGCTGAATATCTCAGTTTAAGAAAGATCACCGAGCTGTGGTAGCCCAGTCAGAGGATGATGACATTATCACTGATAATGATGCAGAGAGCTGACATGAGTCAGTATCCTCAGAAATAGATGAAGAGCTAGAACGATTGGCCAAGAGACTGAGTTTCAGAAACCAAGCTCCTGGAAATAGAAAGAGAAAGGAAAGAGATGGACATAGGACCTTTCTCTGGTGGCCACATACGAGCAAATAGGGAGTGAGAGAGAAATCTTTTAACCTAAAAGACTGCAAAGAATTTGTCCCCCGTATGCAAAGGGCTATGATATCACCAAATGGTTTAGAGAGAGCTTGTGTAACTAAGGAAGTTTAGAAGATACATTGGAGTTCTCATTTCTGGGAACTGTTCTCTGGAAAATGCCAAGATTGATTCTTGACATTTTAATTTTGTTTTTCGGAGCTTTATAAAGCGCGATCTTGCCCCAAAGGTATCGGGTATCAGAGCGCTTTACACAAGCACCAGTTGGGTTACATGAGGGCGCATTCATTTTTTGTTATGCACGGGGAGAATAAGTGATTTGCTCAAAATCACAGGATGTTGCACATCCTTGCCAAAACTCAAACCTGGTTCCCCAGATTTGAGGTCAACGCCGTAGCCATTAGGCCTCACCCTCCCCCCAATATATTGAATGAAGCAGTTGCAAAGACTTAAGTACTCATGAAGGGTACCCTGAGGGAGGGCTTTGGTCTTATCACTGAAGAGTATAGGATAAAGTTCCGGGAGACCCAAAAATCCCAGAGTCCATCCTAAGTAAAATTTGTTGACTTTTCAGTGAAAGCACTAGATGGTAGGTCACAGGTAACAATGTGAAAGACTACGAAGGGCTTTATATTTTAATTATAAAGGAGCATTGTTTGAGTAATTGATACAATGAAAAGTTTGAGAAATTACATCAGCATCTGGTAAACCTAGCTCCACTTTTATCCTCCGAAGTTGGGGAACTAAGGTGACCAGAACTACCCTTGGTGGGAGAGACCAAAAGAAAGAGGCCAACAAATCCCCCCAAGGGAAAGAGGGTAATCCTAAAAACAAAGAGCCTTCATCAGGCCCCCAAAAATCTGTTCAGGAGAATGGGCCCCAAGAACCTTCACAGACAAAGGGTGGGTAACAGCATAGGATGTGGGATACCAAGAATTCTTGGTGTTAGGAATGTAGGTCCTTGGGGCACCAAACTGAAAACCCTGGCCTTAAAAACAAGAAGAATGCCTCTAGTCCTCCTGGAATAAATGCAGTGGCCAATCTCACTTGAGAGGACCCTGACCATGTCAGAGAGTTCACTGAGGCAACTCTTGTGGGATATGTGAACTTAGCCATCTAATGGTGTCTGGCCCAATAACATGGAAAAATACAGACAGCATCCTGTTGTTAATGAGAAGGGGGTAGAAGGATTATGAGATACTGGTTCTAGTTTCACCATGGTGACTCTGCAGATAGCTTCCCCTGATCAGTACATGCCTGGAAGGTCCTATCCAGTCACCAAAATTGACAATATGATAACAAACCATCCCATGGCAATGGTGTCCTTTGACTGGGGGGATTGCTGGCAAGAAAGAGGTAGCGGTCTCTCCGACACTCCCAGATGAATGTTTGCTTGCTAGTGATTTGGAGACCTCACCATGAGCTGAGACAGAACTAAAGATCCACGTCAACATCCTTGGAATCACACACTGGGCATGTGCATAAACCCGAGCACAGTTCAGAGCTCAGAGTGAAAAATAGGTGTTGGAGTATGGAAGAATGACCCAGCCCTCTAAGAAATATGGAAGAAAGACTGGGGACACAGGGAAAAGACAAGTCAGCCACACAGGGAACTAATCCACAGGAGTTGGAGCCTCACCAGGCTGAGTTCTTGGTCCTAGGGGGGCCCTCTAAGAAAGACGTGTGCCAGGGGGAGAGGACCTGACCCACTCTTGAAAACCTGCGACAGCAAGCTGCTGCACAGGAAAGTGGTGATGTCAGTGGTTCCCACAAAACCTGAAGAGAGGAGGGGACCCTTTATACTGAGGCCAGAGACCCACATCTGGGTACCACTTGGCAAGTGGTAGTGCCTCAGATGTCTAGGGAATTCTTCCTCACATTTGTCCATGACATCCCATGTCCCGGACACCTTTGTCAGAACAAAATGTATATTAGGCTTATCAGCCAATTCTACTGGCCAGGGATTCATCAGAAGGTGAAGAAGTTTTGCAATTACTGCCCCACCTGTCAAGCCAGTAGCAAGATGAGTGGTCACCAAGAAGCCCCCTTAATCACACTCACTGTGGCTGGAGTTTGCTTTGAAAGGATAGAGATAGACATATTTGGTCCCTTTGGCACTTCCACAGCATCAGGGAACCAATATATTCTGGTGGTAGTGGATCATGACTCCAAGTATCCTAAGGCTAAACCCCTTAGGTCTACCACTGCCAGTGCAGTGGCTAGAGCCTTCATTGCTGTTTTCACTAGGGTGGGCTTCCCTAAGGAGGTGGTGTCAGACAGAGGTATCAACTTCATGTCTGGTACACCATACTGCTCCACTTATCCCCGCAGCCCCAATGCCTGTTGGTGCTCTTGACTTCAACCTCATGGACTTCGATCTGCAACGTTTTTGACTTTAGTAGGTCGACAGTTCCTGCACCAACCTCTGGTACAAGGCCTGCAGACGCTGCCTCTTTGGAGCTCATGCAAGGTCCACAACTCTCTGCATATCCAAAGTACTGTTTGCGTATCTTCCCAACACCGTAGCTGGCCTGGTAAGCCACGGTCAGCCTGAAATGTAGCAGTTGTTTTTTTCACAACAGCGTGATAGCCCCAGATGGAGCAATCAACTTCATGGAACTATTTTTTAGGTCTATTCTTGCAATCTTCACATTTTGATTACTGTATGGTAGATTTTTATCATTTTGATCTTGTTCTACACAGATAAATATATTTGCTTGTGTTCTAAAACGGGTTTTGTGTCCTTTTGTGGTGTTTTCCCTGTATTACTGTATGTTATGTGCAAAGGCTTTATACATTGCCTGTGAGATAAGCCCGATTGCTCGTGCCAAGCTACCAAGGAGATGAGTAGTGTTTATTTTAAAAGTGTAATACCCTCATCATGACTAGAAGGAAGGGTCCCTACTTAGTCAGGGTAAAAAACCTGCCAGCCAAAGACCCCAAGTTCTAACACCCCCCACTTTTTGACTAATGTCTGATGTGATTTCAAACTGTACATGCACTGGGTCCCTGCTAACCAGTTTCCCAGTGCCAGATCTCTTGTCCCTAAATCTCTACCATGATTGGCACACGTTTTGTCCAAGTAAACTGTACTCCTGGTATCCAAGGAATGGGGACAGAAGAAGGTCCCCTAGAGATCCCTCACCCAGACCTGGCAGTGCTGGTATCGCAGGCTGCATTGCCCTGTGTGCCATGCCAGTCATACATTGCATAAGGTGTAGGGAAGTCACCCCTACTGCTGGACTTTAGCCCTAAGGAAGGGTGTACTATTTCATATGTGAGGACATATCAGCATGAGCTGATATACCCCTACAATATCCAGCCCATTCTGGGTTTTGTAAGTGAACAGGGAAGCCATAAAGAGTACATGGGCTGGACAATCATCAACACAAGTTTCCCAGCTCCATGATGGCTTCACTGGTTTCTAAGATGTTGGTACCGAACATCCTGTCTTAATAAATCCTTCATGATATCAGTATTGGATTTATTAACAAACGCATACTGCACCCTACTAGAGGTTCCCATGACACCTACCAAACGCTGGTGATGTCCGTTTCTAGTTTTAGTCAGCCTGCCTTCACCAGACATTTTTCTGGACCCTATGATAGAGAGCCAGTGCTCTCTGGATCCTGAAGCAATGCCTTCTCTGTGCAAAGGTGGTCACACCTTCCCCCCGAAGGAGCTGCCATGGGAGAAGTGGGTACTTCAAAGGACATGCCAACTTTGAACCCTGCCCTCTGCTGTTAGAAGCAGAGGCAACCCCCCAGTCCTGCCTCACTTTTGGCAGGAGAACTGGCTGGAAAGTTAGATACAGTAGGAGTTGGATTTACCTTTTTATTTAAAAGGTTTTATATAGCGCGAACATGACCACTGAGTGTATCAGAGCGCTTTGCAGTCTATGCATCATGAAGGGTACAAGCAAACAAAACAGAATCAACAAAGAGAAAAATTCACAGTCTTAAAATGTCTGACATTCTTGTGTGCCCGGCAGCTGGGCCACAAATCAACGGCTATGGCTCAGTGTCAAATGGAGAAGCCAGACTGAGGCAGAAATTTCTTCATCAAGAGCCCTTTGACTTCTTTTTTGAAGAGGGCAGTGGAAGGGTTCACCCTGACTTTTGGGGGAAGGAAATCCAGATCCTCAGAGCCATTCCTGAGAAGGCTCGATTGTGGGTTTAAAAAAAAAAAAATATATGGTTTGAGCAATAGGGTGCTGGTACTTCTGAAGGCTCTCGAACCACATGAGAGCTCCAGTTTCTGAGCGAGGTAAAGCGGGGTCTTGAAGTGTATGGATTTGTGTGGCATACATGCAATTTTTAACTGTATCCAAGTTTCATATGGAAGCCAATTCAGGGTCAGCAAGTCCAGAGAAATATGGTTGTATTTTTTGGTCTGAGTTATGAGCCTAGCAGCAGAATTGTGAGCAACCCTAAGAGGAGCCGTCTTAACTCCGGGCAAGCCACAAAGTGTTGCACTACCAGAGTCCAGCTTTGAGATCACTAATGCTAATGCTAACAACACTCAACTGATCCTCTCCCTCACCAAGGACCCCCTCACTGCCAAATCCAACCTCCACAAAGGAATGAAAACCATCGCCAACTGGATGAAGTGCAGCCGACTTAAGCTGAACACAGACAAAACAGAGATCCTCATCCTCGGCTGCAACCCATCGGCCTGGTATGACACCTAGTGGCCCTTGTCACTAGAGTCACCCCCGACACCAACCGACCACGCACGCAACCTGGGAGTCATCCTCGACTCAATGCTCACCATGACCAAGCAAGTCAACCGCAGTCTCCTCCTCCTGCTTCAACACCCTCCGCATGCTCTGCAAAATCTACAGGTGGATCCTGACAGACACGAGAAGAACTGTCACCCAGGCCCTTGTCAGCAGCAGACTCGACTACGGAAACGCCCTCTACGCAGGAGCCCCGACCAAGCTCATCAAACAACTGTAAATAATCCAAAACGCCTCTGCACGCCTGATCCTCGACATTCCACGCCACAGCCACATCACCCCCACCTGAAAAACCTGCACTGGCTCCCCATCGACAAGAGAATCTCCTTCAAACTCCTGATCCACGCACGCAAGGCACTCCACAAGACAGGCCCAGCCTACCTCAACAGTCGACTCTCCTTCTACGTTCCCAACCGTCACCTCCGCTCCGCCAACCTCTCCCTAGCCACCGTCCCGCGCATCTGCAGAACCACCACCGGAGGCAGATCCTTCTCCCACCGCGTCGACAAGATCTGGAACACCCTTCCCCTCAACCTACGACAGACCCAAGACCTGCTGACCCTCAGGAGACGACTCAAGACCTGGCTATTCGACCAGTGGTGGCAACCCCCCTCCTCTCCCTCAGCGCCTTGAGAACCTCGCGGGTAAGTAGTGTGCTTTACAGATCTTGTGATTGATTGATTGAATGCTTGCACTGCAACCTTTAGGTCATGAGCAGGGAGATAGGGTTTGAGTTTCCTTAGGATGCTGAGTTAGAAGTTCACTCCTTTTGTGAGGGAAATGATATGCTTCTGCATGTTCAGACTTTTGTCTAATATAATACCCAGAGAGGTTGCCGAATCCACGAGGTGAGGTCTACAGTTAAGAGATAGTAAGCTGATTCAACCATTGTTCTATGCCCTGAGATTGTTTGAGGGTTGAGATTAGGAGGAATTCAATTTTTAGAGCATTTAGCTTCAGGTGGTTACGTGTCAGCCAGCTTTGTGTTTCCAGCAGGACTAAGTTGAGAACCTGAATGCCCTCGGGGGAGGCGATCTTCAGGTATAGTTGGGTTTCATCCGCATACATGTGATAATGAATGCTGGATGATTTCAGAGTTTCTTTCAGAGGCTCCATGAAGAGGTTAAAGAGAGTGGGAGAAAGTACTGAACCCTTGGGAACCCCCAGAGTGACCAGTACAGGGATTGGTTCACCTTGAAGCTTTGGGATCTCTTCTGAAGGAACAAACAGAACCAGTTTCGTACATGCCCAGACAGCCCCATCCTGTGTTCCAGGAGGTCAATTAGGTTACCGTGTTTGACAGTATCGACTGCTGATGAAAGGTCAAGAAGGATCAATGAGCACGACTCATTATAGTCCAACATTCTTAGCACATCATCGACAATGTGCGTTAGCGCAGACTCTGTACTATGGCCCGGGCGGAAACCAGATTTGCATTGTCCAGGAGTTGGAAATGGTCGATGTGGTTACAGGGTTGTGCAAGCACACCTTTCTCCAGGAGCTTTGCCAAGGTGGGGATGTTAGAGATTGGGCGAAAGCTATGAAGGTCCATGGGATCAGCAGATGGTTTCTTTAGAATTGGGGTAACTTGACCCGATGTTAGGCAATCCAGAATAGTACCTTGTTAAAGTGATGCATTGATGATCGTAGTCCAAAGTGTTAGTAAGGAGGATCTGACTTCTGGGAAAAGGTTCAATCGCAGATGACCTTCACCCTGTACCACCCCTCAGGTGGGTCAGATGAGGTAGACCCCACTCTTTGCTATCAGCCATATTGAGGTTGAGCATAGTAGGCTATTAGGAGTCAGGGAATGCCCATCCTCCATGTGGAGGGAGCATATAGAGGGTTTAGGCACCCCACAGGTAGGCAGCCCATTGGCTATTACCTGGCCCCCAGCTGGGGTACCAGGCACTGAGACCTGCTGCAGCAGATCCTCTGAGCATAAAGACCATTGCTGGAAACAGCTCTGTTACTGAGAGACCATATCCTCTTGTTAGTGACTTCCACAGCATTCATCAGCAACATGTGGCACGAATGCCTACTTCATGACGGTCTGCTCTGCATCTCACCTGAAGCCTGTCCGCTGCCAATAAACTTTAAAACTCCTTGGTGGAGCCTTCCCTCTAGTGACCGCAAGTGTATCTGACTTGGCAGTCTATCACTATCTATATCTACACCAGCCATCCCACAACCGCGACCACTGGTTTGGCGGAGTTCACCATCCACAGACCTACAGTGACCTGCTGCCGGCAACTACAATGGTGTCTGTATTGCCGGTCTACTGAACTCCATTCAAGCTATACGCTTCCATTTCTTTCTATGACGACCGTGATGGTAAATATCTGATGGTATCGACTGCCAAGTGCCTAGATACTGAAACTACTTCTTATTTTGAACTGCTGTCAGTACCACAAACCTGAAACTCAGCTTCCACAGGAGCAGAAGAACTTTTCCTCAATTCCCAAGCTCCACTGCAAGTTAATAAATATATTCCACTCACAGTAAAGAGAGGGAAAGGGGATTGGGATAATAAGAGAGACTGCCATTGCTCTTCTTTAACGGAATACCTAGCAAGGGTCTTCACAAGCACCTGTAAACACAAAAACAATTTTAGTACTTCTTACACTGAACCCCTCCTTATCTCAATATCTTCCCTCTCAAACTATTCCTAATTACCTGTAATACACAGCGGTCTAGCTGCTCTCCTTAATGTTTGAATGACATTTGTACATTGTAGAACTATTATCTGTATATTTCAAGTTCTTTCTGTCTTTACTTTACAGATGCTGTAGAGGAAACTCCTGGTGGTAAGTACAAATATATACATATATTTAAACAGATGAGAGGTGTGGCAATGGGGGCTTGCTTTTCCCCAAGCTATGCTTGTTTACATATGGGCATGTGGGAAGAGCAAGTCCTCCATAATTGATTCATGCAAGTCATGTCTGAAAACATTATTGTTTGGTATCGTTATATTGACAATTTATTCTTAATCTGGACGGGTTCCGAATTAGCAGCAGAAAATTTTATTCAGGAAATCAATATTAACCAACTGAGCTTACAGGTCACAGCCTAGATAAGTCAGAAGTCTGTTAACTTCCTAGACGTAGAAGTCTTTATCCTGAATGGTAGACTTGAGACTAAACTACATCGCAAAGCAACAGCCGGGAATACGGTGCTCCACGCCAATAGTCACCACCCTGAACATCTCATCCGTAGTATACCCTACGGCGAGATGCTGCACATCAGGCACATTTGTAGTTTAGATGATGGCTGTTGGTCAGCCCAAGACGAAAGCAAAAAGAGGTTCATTTTGAAAACTAGATCCGTACCTAGACCTAAAGCCTTGTGCCACAGTACTGATACCAAGTTAGTCAACACTCTCCCCATAACCTCAACAGACCCACCGAGACTAATAATAACATTTAGCTGCCAACAGGGAGTCTTGTGAAAAATGTTCAAGAAAAACTAGGCACTTGTACACAATGACCCGGTGATAGGTGACTCTATGACAAATGCTCCCAATATCACCTTTCCGAAAGCTCGCTCCATGACTGACATGCTTGTGAAAAGCAGTCCAGAAATTGGCACCAAAAACAACTGGCTGCAAACCACCAAAGGGATTATCAAATGCTCCACTTGTAAAGCCTGTACACTAGGAAAAAGTACCACGTCATATAGATCCCCGTTTTCTGAAATTCCCCAAAAAATAACTAAGAAGTTAACCTGTTAAACTGATTTTGCAGGGTATGTGCTGGAGTGTACTTGTGGCCTGCAATTTATTGGTAGCACCAAGTTGCAGGCACACAAACGTATACTCCAGCACATGAGGGCCATTAGCAATCAAGAAGCTTCTTACCCAGTAGCCAGGCATTTCAAGGATAAGCACAACAGTAGCTTGGAACACCTTAGCTACTTCATCATTGATACCATCCCATCACTTAGACGTGGGGGGGATTGAGAAGCACTACTGAGGAAACTAGAGACACGATATATTCTTGCGCTTGATTCTAAGACACCGAATGGACTGAATTCTAGCGAAGATTTTTATACGTGTCTGTGAATCAGGTCGTAAGCACTTTATTGAATCAGTTTCAGTGCGTATACCATTAATACCAGTCAAACTGGATGTCATACCTCCTTAAGACATGTACAGATTCATGTTTTATCAAGTAATTTTGTTAATACAACATTTTTTTAAATGTTTTATTTTTCATTTTTAGCACGAGCACTTTTTCAGGCAACAGGCATAGGATTCACACACTGAGTACAAGGGTTAAGATATGTAAATTAATGATGAGGGCATGGAAATCATCTTACTTTAGATGAGATTTCAGACATTCATGTTGTAATAAATTCCTTAGGGTTCTTGATTTCCTAATCATCACGTATATCTATATTTTTTTAAGGGGATCATGTTAGGATTTTTCTATAATTTTTTAACATTTATGATGATATTAAATAAATGTTTTAGTAGAATTTTAGGCGAATAGTATACAGAGGGTTCAATAATTTTGACCTTGCTGAGTATTGTTCCTTCTATAAGTTAATGACTTAATGAATATGATACAACTTTGTGTCCAAATTATGCCTAGAATATTTTTGAGTTTTTTGTTCCCCTTTTTTCTCTTTTCCTTTGTTTTTGGTAGGTTTCTTTTGTGTGCAACCCTGGGTGGCCTAGGCTATATAGTAATACATCAAAGTAGCATATATACAAACACAATTTTTCTAAGAGGTCAACTACGTTTATATCTAGGCACTATTGGGACAACCAATTGAATAAGGAACACCATGTTAAATGTTTCAGGTACAACACATAGCGACACAGGCAAACCCTAAACCGGTCCAGCATGATTCACTTCCTATAGCAAAATATACCCACTTGGGTTTCATTGTGTTTCTTTGGACATAGGTACCACAGGTAAAATAGACAAGATTTAGACACTACATGTCTTTTGTAACAATGTTTTACATTTTAGGATTAGTAGGTTCAATTTATGTCCGCCAATGATGTATAACTAGCATTGATTATACAGTTGGACGTATTGTTGTTGTTACCTGTCTTAAGTCAATTATACACTAAACGTAGTGGTGCTCACAATCTGTGTATGCATAACACGCAAGATTTTAGCTCTATGATGTGTTTACCAGATTTGATTGAATTTTCAAGGCAGACGCCGCAAACATACAGATCTAAATATTTATATTTATATGTATTTATAGATTTGTAATATATATATCAGTATGTTCCCTTTTAACCTGAGTGTAAATATGCTACTAATATGGGCCAGTTTTCAGTACACACATGTCCTGAATTTTCAGCATTATGCAGTTAAAAGTGTGGTTCACCATTTAGTTTTGGGCTTGTTTCAATGTCTGTTTGCCTCTCCGGGCACGTGATATTGCACTGGCACTTTAAATAATCAGGCTTCCACCAACAGCGTCATGTGATCAAGGCCTCCAGTAGGGCAAAACGCGTCATGGCGGAGGTGCGTTAACGTTGGACTAAATAAAAAGTTTGCATGAGGATTTATGTGAGTTGGAGACAAAGTCCTTTGCGCATATATATATATATATATATATATATATATATATATATATATATATATATATTCACTTAAAAAACCATAGGTTTCACACATGTTATAGTTAGCTGGACATTTCACTCGTAAAAAACCAATGAAATTCACCCGTTATAGTTAGTTCAGGTAACTATAACTCACGCGACCGGAATCCACTGCTGATGACGTCAGATATTACATCACTGAATTTAGACACTTATTTACCCATTTATTCTTCCATTTACCTTTAGCTATACATATATTACAAATATTTATTTTACAGAAAGACACATATTCACTGGATGATGTAATCAGTGATGTAATATGTGACATCATCAGCAGTGGATTGCGGTAGCGTGAGGTATAGTTACCTGAACTAACTATAACGGGTGAATTTCATTGTTTTTTTACGAGTGAAATGTCCAGCTAACTATAACATGTGTGAAACCTATGGTTTTTTAAGTGAATTTGCAAGGTTTTTTAAATGCTAATTCCTAACTATAACGTGTGTGAAACCTATGGTTTTTTCAGTGAATTTGTACGGTTTTTTAAATGCTAAGTTATGTATTTATTATTTATTTATTATTTAAAGGTTTTTCACCGTGTGCGAACGGTGCGTGCATGGTGCGCTTTGCGCACCGTGCGAACGCTGTGGGCGCGCGGTGCGCTTCGCGCACCACACGCCCACGTTACGCAGTTCGCGGAATTTTCCCGTTTCGACCGTGCGCGCACGGTGCGCGCACTCTGTGATTTTTCTGAAAAAAAATAAAAACATATTTGGCCCTTGGGGGTCCTTCTGGGACCCCCTGACAAAGGCTAGGGGGTCAGGAACTGTCCACCCTGCACCCTTTTAACGTTCTCCACCTTTGTTTTTCACCCCCTCAGACTGTGAGAGACAAAATGGCGGCCGACACTTCCTGGTTTTGACCGATTCGAATGTTTACTAAGATCTAACAACCAATCAGAAGTGCGCTTGCGCACGGCAGGGTGCGCGCACCGTGCGCTCACCATGTGCGCCTATAGATATATATATGCTTTTAAATGCTATTTTCTCAGGAAATACTGAACAGATTTACACCAGACCTGCAAAAGGCACATCCCTGACCTGAGGACTACCTCTCTGCCAAATTTCAAGTAATTCTGTTCAGCCTTTCGGGCTGTAGCTTGGACTAAAGGTCCCTATGGAAAAATGCATGGGGAAAACGCATTTTGGGACCCCCCCTTTTTCTCAGCCCCCGCTTGACGAATCCCCCCGAGACTTTCAGGGAAGGAGCGTAGCGGAGCGCCCCACCTATTTTAAAAATTTCGCGAGGATTCGTCAATCGGCGACAAAGTTATTCCAAATAGAATGTTGCGGATTTCCTATGGAAACAAGTCCTAACTATAACTATCTACTGGCAACCGCCAGTAGATAATATATATATATATATATATATATTCACTGAAAAAACCATAGGTTTCAGGAACGTTATAGTTAGTTGGACATTTCACTCGTACAAAACCATAGAAATTCCGGTGTTATAGTTAGTTCATCTAACTATAACTTGCGCTCACGCAATGCACTGCTAATGACGTCACATATTACATCATTCATGACATGGTCAGTGACATCACTGATGACATCATCAGCAGTGCATTGCGGGGGCGTGAGTTATAGTTAGCTGAACTAACTATAACACCGGAATTTCTATGGTTTTGTACGAGTGAAATGTCGAACTGACTATAACGTTCCTGACACCTATGGTTTTTTCTGTGAATTTCTATGGTTTTTTAAATGCTAATTTCTAACTATAACGTGCCTGAAACCTATGTTTTTTTTTGTGAATTGCTATGGTTTTTTAAAATGCTAATTTCTAATCGTAACGTGCCTGAAACCTATGTTTTTTTCAGTTAATTGCTAAGGTTTTTTAAATGAAAGTTTGTAAGTCTAATGTACCTCAATCCTATTTTTTTTTTAAATTTTCTATACATATATATATTTATAAAAAATTGTGAATCATTTTTAATTAGGAAAACTATATTCATTCTTTTTTATGTAATATTATACAGAAGTCGTGCACCCTTCGCGCATCCTACACGATGGCTGCGCGCATTCCGGTAGCCATCTTAAAAAGTCACGCTGGGGTCGCGGCTTTGGCGTAATTTGTAAAGTATGAAATATCTTTAAATTAATTATAAATAAAAGTTTTCCTTTAAGTGTGTGTCTAAATTTATTAATAAAAGTTATGTTATGTTATTTTAATTTATTCAGCGCACAGCTACTCGGAAGTGTCCCGGCGCCAACAACAGAAAGGCGGCCCAAAAACACAGATGTCCATTAAAACAGCAGAGTCTTCAAAGACTTCCTGAACAGACGAGGATCAGAGATGGCCCTCAAAGTCAGGGGAAGCGAATTCCAGGCAAGGCAGGCTCTACGGGCAAAAGAGTTGCCCCCCAACCGTTGACGCTTAAATTTGGGCACCTGCATCAGCAGCAGTGAGGACGACCTCAGCTGTCTCCTACGAATGTAGAAGGTGAATCTGTCCTGCAAATAAGAGGGGCCTAATCCATAGAGGGCCTGTTGCACAATTGACAGCATTTTAAATTTCAGTCGTGTTTCAACGGGAAGCCAATGAAGTGACCGAAGCAGCGCCTGTACACTATGCCTGGAGGACAGCTCCCCTAGAAGTCTGGCGGCCGAATTTTGGACCACTTGCAATTTCTTTACAAGGTAGCCCGGGCTGCCCACCAGGAGGGCATTCACGTAGTCCAGGCGGTGGAGAACCAGTGCACGCACCACCGTCTCTCTGGCCTTATGTGGCAGCAAGGGGAGAAACTTCTCCAAACTCTTCATCAGCCCAAAGCATGTGCCGGCCTGTTTTTTTACATTCGATGCAAAGTTCAAGTTCTCGTCAAACCAGACGCCGATATTTTTTACGGCCCCATTAATCTCGGGGGTCATGGAAAGCCCGAGGGCCAGAGTCTTGTTCTGAACTCAGGAGAAAAGGAGCCAAACAGCAGGACCTCCGACTTTGCCTCGTTACATTTCAGCTGAGCATTAGCCAACCACTGAAAGACCGAGGACAGGCACTGATGAGGTCTAGCCACCGAGTCGTCTTCCTTATTCCAAGTGAACAGCAGCTGGGTGTCATCAGCATAGGCCATCACTTTAGCCCCCACTGACTCCGCCAGAAAAATCAGCGGAGTCACATAGATGTTAAATAGCAGAGGGCTCAGTGACGACCCCTGTGGTACCCCCGTGGTAACCCTCAAGGGGACCGAGGCACACGGAGGAAGTCAGACCTGCTGCATCCTTCCCTCCAAAAAGGAGCTGATCCAAAGCAGCGCCCTCCCAGATACTCCAATATCCAGGAGGCGGTCAAGGAGCATGGCATGGGCCACCGTGTCGAACGCCGCCGAGAGATCTAGCAATATCAATGCTGCTCTCCCGCCGGCATCCAGGCACTCCCGGATCGACTCCGAAACCTCCAACAGTGCGAATTCGGTACTGTAAGAGGCACGGAATCCAGATTGCGCCGGGTGAAGCACACCTGCTCCCTCCACAAAGTTAGTCAGTTGGAACGTGACCGCCTTCTCGCAAACTTTGGCCAAACTAGGCAAAAGCGAGATGGGACGATAGTTTTCAGGGAGCAAAGGATCAAGGGATGGCTTTTTAAGTAGCGGTAGAATTAAAGCGTGTTTTCATGCCATAGGCACATACGCTTCCCGTAATGATTGATTAACCAGGAGATTCACCTCTAAGTTGGTGGTGTCAGCCACATCGGAGAGTAGTCTAGCCACGCACGGATCGTTAGGCGAGCCAGACTTGAGGGCTTTAAGAATTCTAAGAGAACCTGTCAAGTCAATGGGACTAAAATCCGAGAAGCTGGAGATCAGAGGTGCCCTAGGCAGAAGAGGCGCCTGCTCAGGGCTACCAGACCTCACCGAGGACCGAAATGTCTCCTGGATGCTGATTATTTTATCCCTAAAAAAAGATGCCAAGGTATTACACCAGACTTCCGAGGCAGGGGATACCGCCACCTGGGCGCTAGGGGCTAGGAAACTATGCACTATGGCAAAGATCTCTTTAGAGTTGTTATTAGCGCGTTCAATACGGGCTGCATAATACAGACCCTTGGCCTCCCCTATCGCTCCAATAAAAGTATTTTTAAAGTATTATTTTCAATATAATTTCGATGAAAGTAAAGTTACGAAATGCGCTGTGTAGCCGCTTAATGTGCGCAACATCGCCCCACGCGTATTTCCGGGGTCGTGCAGTGACTTCGGCATACTTTTAAAGTTGAAATAATTACTATAGAAAGTTTGAATATGATATTAGACTGAACAGTTTTGCTAATATACTGATTAAAAGTTTATAGAATTTTTTTATCTATAGTGTATAATGACATATATGATTTTCACGGGTGTGCGAAGGGTGCGTGACGAGTGTGTGCACCCTACGGAACTTCATGTCAGCAAAAGAAAAAAGGAATCTGATTAATTGAAATCAATTTCATTGTGAAAAATGGAGGATCCATCCTTCTGATATTTCCCTTACATTTTGTCCTTGATAGAGAGAAGACATGTTTCTTGCTTCTCTTTATGTTGATATACCTTTTTTGTGTGTTTGTTTATTTTTAATACAACTATGGCTTCTAGTTTTGCAGAAATTGATCCACTTGCAGTAGAGGAGGAAGAACAGATGGTGCAACAGAAGAAGAAAAGAAAGGAAAGCATTGTTTGGTAATTTTTTAGTGTACAAGAGGACCTGCGATGGATGCCGCTTCTGCCTCCCGTAACGTAGAACAGCACAGTACGGTCAAACTGCGGTGGGCCGCACACTCGTAGACCTCTCATGGCACTGCTCCACACTTCGGTGTGGACGCTTTCCATTAGCTGTGTTTTCTGATGACGTGTCGCGCCGGCCCGTCCAACAACAGAACTCCTTTAGATCGAAACCGACTCTTCCACTTTCTCACCGGAAGTGAAACCAGGCCACGTGGACACTTTCACAATACAACAGCCGAGAATGCACTTTTTGGGAAACAAACACATTCCTTCCTCCTAATCAAATAAAAGACTCACTGAAGAACAGGCGCCAGCTTCGATCGTTAAACAGCTTTTACAACGACTTTTTTACTTCGCAATACCATTACAACGCATGCATTACCATGCATGCGTTGCGCATAGCGAAGTCATTACCACGGATATTTTTATATCGCATGGTCATTTACCACGCATGCCTTTACAACGCATTTCATTGTAAAGGTGTGAATGGTAAATGAACATGCGTTCTAAAAAAATTTAGAAAATCCACGTCGTTGTAAGGAAACATAGGCTGTTCCGTTTCCTCACAACGACATGCTCCGCCCCTCAGAGACGACGTGAAGCAGAAACCATGAGGAGTGACAGGTAAGGGGGATTGCGCATGGGGTGGGGGTGGGGGATACTTTTCTAGGGATTAGGGTAGTGCAGTGGTGTTTGGGTAGTGTAGGGGGTCGTGGTGGGGGTAGATTTTTTAGGGTAGTGCGGTAGTGTTTGGGTAGTGTAGGGTGTCATGCTGGGGTAGTGTTTATGGGCCCGATTCACAGAACTAACTTAAGTCAAAATCCTAAACTTACTACTTTTGGTATTCACAGAAGTTAGGATTTTGTCTTAAGTTTGTCTTAAGACAAACTTAAGACAAACTTAAGACAAACTTAAGACAGACTTAAGACAGACTTAAGACAGACTTAAGACAAACTTAAGACAGACTTAAGACAGACTTAAGACTGACTTAAGTTAGGATTTTGTCTTAAGTTTGTATTAAGTTTGTCTTAAGTCTGTCTTAAGTCTGTCTTAAGTCTGTCTTAAGTTTGTCTTAAGTTTGTCTTAAGGCTGTCTTAAGTTTGTCTTAAGTCAAACTTAGGACAAAATCCTAACTTCTGTGAATACCATAAGTAGTAAGTTTAGGATTTTGTCTTAAATTAGTTCTGTGAATCGGGCCCTTAGGGTTTAGGGTAGTGCAGTGGTGTTTGTGTAGTGTAGGGGGTCGTGCTGCAGTCAGTGTTTTAGGGTTTAGGTTAGTGCAGTGGTGTTTGTGTAGTGTATGGGGTCGTTCTGGGAGTAGTGTTTTAGGGTTTAGGGTAGTGCAGTGGTGTTTGTGTAGTGTAGGTGGTCGTGCTGGGGGTAGTGTTTTAGGATTTAGGTAGCGCAGTGGTGTTTGTGTAGTGTAGGGAGTCAATATGGGGTAGTGTTTTAGGGTTTAGGGTAGTGCAGTGGTGTTTGGGTAGCATAGGGGGTCATGCTAGGGATAGATTTAGGGTTTAGGGAATTGCAGTGGTGTTTGGGTAGTGTAGGGGGTCGTGCAGGGGTAGTGTTTTAGGGTTTCGGGTAGTGCAGTGCTGTTTGTGTAGTTTAGGTGGTTGTGCTGTGGGCAGTGTTTTAGGGTTTAGAGTAGTGCAGTGGTGTTTGGGTAGTGTAGGGGGTCGTGCTGGGGTAGTGTTTTAGGGTTTAGGGCAGTGCAGTGGTGTTTGTTTAGTGTAGGGGGTCGTGCTAGGAGTAGTGTTTTAGGGTTTAGGATGTAGGATGTAGGGTAGTGCAGTGGTGTTTGTGTAGTGTAGGGGGTCATGCTGGGGGTAGTGTTTTAGAGTTTAGAGTAGTGCAGTGGTGTTTGGGTAGTGAGGGGGTTGTGCTGGGGGCGGTGTTTTAGAGTTTAGGGTAGTGCAGTGGTGTTTGGGTAGTGTAGGGGGTCGTGCTGGGGTAGTGTTTTAGGGTTTAGGGCAGTGCAGTGGTGTTTGTGTAGTGTAGGGGGTTGTGCTGGGGGTTGTGTTTTAGGGTTTAGGGTAGTGCAGTGGTGTTTGTGTAGTGTAGGGGGTTGTGCTGTGGGCAGTGTTTTAGGGTTTAGGGTAGTGCAGTGGTGTTTGGGTAGCATAGGGGGTCATGCTAGGGATAGATTTAGGGTTTAGGGAAGTGCAGTGGTGTTTGGGTAGTGTAGGGGGTCGTGCTGGGGTAGTGTGTTAGGGTTTCGGGTAGTGCAGTGCTGTTTGCGTAGTTTGGTGGTTGTGCTGTGGGCAGTGTTTTAGGGTTTAGAGTAGTGCAGTGGTGTTTGGGTAGTGTAGGGGGTCATGCTGGGGTAGTGTTTTAGGGTTTAGGGCAGTGCAGTGGTGTTTGTGTAGTGTAAGGGTTCGTGATGGGGGTAGTTATTTAGTGTTTAGGTTAGTGCAGTGGTGTTTTTGTAGTGTAGGGGGTCGTGCTCGGGGTAGTGTTTTAGGGTTGAGGGTAGTGCAGTGGTGTTTGTGTAGTGTAGGAGGTCATGCTGGGGGTAGTGTTTTATGGTTAAGGGTAGTGCAGTGGTGTTTATGGAGTGTTTGGGGGCATGTATTAGGGTTAAGGTTAGTGCAGTGATTTTTGGGTAGTGTAGGGAGTCATGCTGGGAGTAGATTTAGGGTTTAGGGTAGTGCAGTGGTGTTTGGTTAGTGTAGGGGGTCATGCTGGGGAAGTGTTTTAGTGTTTAGGGTAGTGCAGTGGGGTTAGGGTTGTATATGGGGGCATGCTGGGGTAGTGTTTTAGGGTTTAGGGTAGCGCAGTAGTTTTTGTGTATTGTATGGGGTCGTGCTGGGGGTAGGTATTTAGTGTTTAGGTTAGTGCAGTGGTGTTTTTGTAGTGTTGGGTGTCGTGCTGGGGATAGTGTTTTAGGGTTTAGGGTAGTGCAGTGGTGTATGGGTAGTGTAGGTGGTCGTGCTGGGGGTAGTGTATTAGGGTTTAGGGTAGTGCAGTGGTGTGTGGGTAATGTAGGAGGTTGTACTGGGGGTAGTGTTTTAGGGTTTAGGGTAGTGCAGTGGTGTTTGGGTAGTGTAGGGGGTCGTGCTGGGGGTAATGTTTTAGGGTTTAGGGTAGTGCAGTGGTATTTGGGTAGTGTAGGGGGTCGTGCTGGGATAGTATTTTAGGGTTTAGGGTAGTGCAGTGGTGTTTGGGTAGTGTAGAGGGTCATGCTGGGGTAGTGTTTTAGGGTTTAGGGTAGTGCAGGGGTGTTTGTGTAGTGTAGGGGGTCATGCTAGGGTAGTGTTTTAGGGTTAAGTGTTTAGTGTAGTGCAGTGGTGTTTGTGTAGTGAAGGTGGTCATGCTTGGGGTAGTTTTTTAGGGTTTAGGGCACTGCAGTGGTGTTTGCGTAGTGTAGGTGTTTGTGCTGGGGTAGTCTTTTAGGGTTTAGGGCAGTGCAGTGGTGTTTGGTTAGTGTAAGGCATAATGCTGGTGTAAATGTATAGTTTAGGGTAGTTCAGTGGCGTTTGGGTAGTGCAGGGGGTCCTGCTGGGGTAGATTTAGGGTTTAGGGTAGTGCAGTGGTTATTGGCTAGTGTTTTGAGTTCATGCTGGGGTAGTGTTTTAGGGTTGAGGGTAGTGCAGTGGTGTTTGGATAGTGTAGGGGGTCATGCTGGGGTAATGTTTTAGGGTTTAGAGTAGTGCAGTGATGTTTGGGTAGTGTAGGAGGTCATGCTGGGGGTATTGTTTTAGGGTTTAGGATAGTGCAGTGGTGTTTGTGTAGTGTAGGGGGTTGTGCTGGGGGTAGTGTTTTACTGTTTAGGGCAGTGAAGTGGTGTTTGTGTAGTGTGGGGTCAAACTGGGGGTAGTGTTTTAGGGTTTAGGGCAGTAAAGTGGTGTTTGTGTAGTGTAGGATGTGTTGCTGGGGGTAGTCTTTTAGGGTTTAGGGCAGTGCAGTGGTGTTTGGTTAGTGTAAGGCATAATGCTGGTGTAAATTTATGGTTTAGGTTAGTTCAGTGGTGTTTGGGTAGTGTAGGGGGTCATGCTGGGGGTAGATTTAGGGTTTAGGGTAGTGCAGTGGTGTTTGGTTAGTGTAGGGGGTCGTGCTGGGGTAGTGTTTTAGGGTTTAGGGTAGTGCAGTGGGGTTAGGGTTGTATATGGGGTCATGCTGTGGTAACCTCCTCGACACAACAGCGCCAGACATCGCCTTCCTCACGGAAACGTGGATGAACGCCTCCTCATCCCCCGACATTGCCATAGCCATCCCGCACGGCTATAAGATCACCCGGATGGACCGCGTCAACCAAGCCGGAGGCGGCATCGCCATTGTCTACAGAAACACCATCCGCATCACGACCAACACCGACGACACCCTCACCACCGCCGAGCTCCTCCACTTCCAGATACACACCGACCCCAAAACCACCCTCAGAGGAACTCTCATCTACAGACCTCCGGGACTACGCACACAATTCAGCAAAGCCATCGCAGACTTCATCAGCCCGCTCGCCCTCGCCTCCTCCGACTACATCCTCCTAGGTGACCTCAACTTACACCTGTAGAACAACAAGGACATCAACACCACCACCCTGCTAGACAACCTCGCCAACCTCGGACTCAAGCAGCTGGTCAACACCCCCAACCACTGCGCCGGCCACACGCTTGACCCCATCTTCTCCTCGAGCAACCACATCTCCTTCAGCCACTCCACCAGACTAAACTGGACCGATCACAGCTGCATACACTTCAACTTCATGAAAACCACGACTCACCTCCGCCCGCAGCAAGCCCCCCGTAGATGCTGGAGCAAGATCACCACCAACCAGCTCACCACCTCCGTGAGCTAAAACCAACCCACCAACACTACGGACCCCAACGAAGCAGCCCGCAACCTCACACAATGGATCACCAACTGCGCCGACACCCTTGCACCACTGAAGAACCCTCCAAGCAATCCCGACAGCAAGAAAGCATCATGGTTCACCGATGATCTCAAAGACTCCAAGAAATCCTGCCGTATCCTCGAAAAAGCCTGGCGCCACGACCAGTCAACAGGAAACATGACAGCCCTCAAGAACGCCATCCGCAAACACCACCAGCTAATCCGCACCACCAAAAGGACTTCATTCAGAGACTGACTGGACAACAACACCCACAACAGCAAAGAACTCTTCAGCATCATCAAAGAGCTCTCCAACCCCAGCGCCAGCAACAACGACATCACACCATCGCAAGAACTCTGCGACTCACTCGCCACATTCTTTCACCGCAAGATCGCCGATATCCACAACAGCTTCGACGCTCAGTCTACACACCCAGCCACCAAACCAATGCCCCCCACCACTGCCCTGCGCACCTGGAACCCCGTCAGCACGGAAGACACCACCCTCATGATGAACACCATCCACTACGGCCCCCCTGCCGACCCCTGCCCACACCACATCTTCAACAAAGCTGACTCCATCATCGCACCCCATCTCCGGGACATCATCAACAACTCCTTCACATCCGCCACATTCCCGGAGAGCTGGAAGCATGCAGAGATCAGCGCCCTCCTGAAGAAACCCACCGCAGGAACCCACAGACCTCAAGAACTTCTGTCCCATCTCGCTCCTCCCCTTCCCCGCTAAAGTCATCGAGAAAACCGTCAACAAACAGCTGACCACCTTCCTCGATATGAACGGCTCCCTCGACCCATCACAGTCCGGATTCCGAGCGAACCACAGCACCGAGACCGCCCTCATCGCAGCCACCGACAACATCAGGACCCTGCTCGACAATGGTGAAACTGCCGCCCTCATCCTCCTCGACTTGTCGGCCGCATTCGACACTGTCTGCCATCGCACCCTGACCACCCGCCTCCACCACGCCGGGATCCAAGGGAAGGCCCTGGAATGGATCACCTCCTTCCTCGCCGACAGAACTGAGAGAGTCCGGCTCCCGCCCTTCCAAGCAGCGGCCACCAAGATAATCTGCGGCGTACCCCAAGGATCCTCGCTCAGCCCCACCCTCTTCAATGTCTACATGAGCCCCCTCGCAGCCATCGCATGCAAACACAACCTCAACATCATCTCCTACGCGGACGACACCCAACTGATCCTCTCCCTCACCAACGACCCCACCACTGCCAGAGCCAGCTTCCAGGAAGGAATGAAAGATGTCGCGGAATGTATGAAGCTCATCCGTCTGAAGTGAACTCAGACAAAACGGAAGTCCTGATCCTCGGACCATCCCCCTCCGCCTGGGATGACTCCTGGTGGCCCCCTGCCCTGGGCACCGCCCCCAAGCCCACGGACCACGCACGCAACCTGGGCTTCATCCTTGACTCCTCCCTCACAATGACCAAGCAAGTCAGCGCTGTTACATCTTCCTGCTTCAACACTCTCGGCATGCTCCGTAAGATCTTCTGGTGGATCCCCACTGGAACAAGGAAGACAGTCACCCAGGCCCTCGTCACCAGCCGACTGGACTATGGGAACGCCCTCTATGCTAGGACAACCGCCAAACTACAGCAAAGACTCCAGCGCATTCAGAAAGCAGCTGCACGACTCATCCTTGACATTCCCCGATGCAGCCACATCTCTGCTCACCTGAGAGACCTGCACTGGCTCCCCGTCAGCAAGAGGATCACCTTCAGACTCCTCACCCACGCACACAAGGCTCTCCACGATGCGGGCCCCGAATACCTCAATACCCGCCTCACGTTCTACACACCTACCCACCAGCTCCGCTCCACCAGCCTCGCCCTCGCCAACGTCCCACGGATTCGCAGAACCACCACCGGTGGAAGATCTTTCTCCTACCTGGAGGCCAAGACGTGGAACTCCCTCCCCACCCCCCTGCGACTGACCCAGGACCATCTCTCCTTCAGGAAGCACCTCAAAACCTGGCTTTTCGAGCAGTAGCGTCACCCCCCCTCCCAGCACCTTGAGACCCTCGCGGGTGAGTAGCGCGCTCTACAAATGTCCTGATTGATTGATTGATTGATTGATTGATACTGTTTTAGGGTTTAGGGTAGCGCAGTAGTTTTTGTGTAGTGTATGGGGTCGTGCTGGGGATAGTGTTTTGGGGTATAGGGTAGCACAGTGGTGTTTGGATAGTGTAGGGGGACGTGCTGGGGGTAGTTATTTAGTGTTTAGGTTAGTGCAGTGGTGTTTTTGTAGTGTTGGGGGTCGTGCTGGGGGTAGTGTTTTAGGGTAGTTCAGTGGTGTTTGAGTAGTGAAGGGGGTCGTGCTAGGTATAGTGTTTTAGGAATTAGGGTAGTGCAGTGGTGTTTCGGTAGTGAAGGAGGTCGTGCTGGGGATAGTGTTTTAGGGTTTAGGGCAGAGCAGTGGTGTTTGTATAGTGTAGGGGGTCCTGTTTCAGGGTTTAGGGTAGTGCAGTGGTGTATGGGTAGTGTAGACGGTCGTGCTGGGGTAGAGTTTTAGGGTTTAGGGTAGTGCAGTGGTGTGTGGGTAGTGTAGGAGGTCATGCTGGGGGTAGTGTTTTAGGGTTTAGGATAGTGCAGTGGTGTTTGTGTAGTGTAGGGGGTTGAGCTGGGGGTAGTGTTTTACTGTTTAGGGCAGTGCAGTGGTGTTTGTGTAGTGTAGGGGTCGAACTGGGGGTAGTGTTTTAGGGTTTAGGGCAGTGCAGTGGTATTTGTATAGTGTAGGGGGTGATGCTGGGGGTAGTCTTTTAGAGTTTAGGGCAGTGCAGTGGTGTTTGGTTAGTGCATAATGCTGGTGTATATTTATGGTTTACGGTAGTTCAGTGGTGTTTGGGTAATGCAGGGGTCGTGCTGGAGTAGATTTAGGGTTTAGGGTAGTGCAGTGGTTTTTAGGTAGTGTTTTGGGTTTGTGCTGATGTACTGTTTTAGGGTTGAGGGTAGTGCAGTGGTGTTTGGGTAGTGTAGGAGGTCGTGCTGGGCGAAGTGTTTTAGGGATTAGGATAGTGCAGTGGTGTTTGTGTAGTATAGGGAGTCGTGCTGGGGCAGTGTTTTAGGGTTTAGGGTAGTGAAGCGGTGTTTGTGTAGTGTAGGTGTTTGTGCTGGGGTAGTGTTTTAGGTTTTAAGGTAGCGCAGTGGTGTTTGGGTACTGTAGGGATCATGCTGTGAGTAGTGTTTTAGGGTTTAGGGTAGTGCAGTGGTGTTTGGGTAGTGAAGGGGGTCGTGTTGTGCATGGTGTTTTAGGGATTAGGGTAGTGCACTGGTGTTTGCGTAGTGTAGGGGTCCTGTTTCAGGGTTTAAGGCAGTGCAGTGTTGTATGGGTAGTGTAGGGGGTCATGCTGGGGTAGTGTTTTGGGGTTTAGGGTAGTGCAGTGGTGTTTGGGTAGTATAGGGGGTCATGCTGTGGTAGTGTTGTAGGGTTTAGGGTAGCACAGTGGTGTTTGGGTAGTATAGGGTGTCGTGCTGGGGTAGTGGTTTAGGTTAGTGCAGTGGTTTTTGTGTACTGTATGGGGTTGTGCTGGGGATAGTGTTTTAGGGTTTAGGGTAGCACAGTCGTGTTTTGGTAGTGTAGGGGGTCATGCTGGGGGAAGTGTTTTAGGATGTAGTGTACCACAGTGATGTTTGCGTAGTGTAGGGGTTTGTGCTGGGGGTAGTGTATTAGGGTTTAGGGTACAGCAGTGATGTTTGGGTAGTGTAGGGTGTTGTGGTGGGGTAGTGTTTTAGGGTTTAGGGTAGCACTCTGGTGTTTGGGTAATGTAGGGGGTCATGCTGGGGGTAGTGTTTTAGGGTTTAGGGTACTGCAGTGATGTTTGGGTAGTGTAGGGTGTTTTGTTGGGGCAATGTTTTAGGGTTTAGGGTAGTGTAGTGGTGTTTGGGTAGTGTAGGGGTTTATGCGGGGGTAGATTTAGGGCTTAGGGTAGGTCATAGGTGTGTGGGTAGTGTAGGGGGTCATGCTGGGGTAGTGTTTTATAGTTTAGGGTAGTGCAGTGGTGTTTGTGTAGTGTAGGGGGTCGTGCTGAGGGTAGTGTTTTAGGGTTTAGGGTAGTGCAGTGTTTTTTGGTTAGTGTAATGGGTCGTGTGGGGGTTAATGTAGGGTTTAGGGTAGTGCAGTGGAGTTTGGGTAGTGTAGGGGGTCATGCTGGGGGTAGATTTAGGGTTTAGGGTACTGCAGTGGTATTTCGGTAGTGTTTGGGGGTTTGTGCTGGGGGTAGTGTTTTATGGTTGAGGGTAGTGCAGTGGTGTTTTTGTATTGTAGGGGGTTGTGATGGGGTAGTGTTTTAGGGTTTAGGGCAGTGCAGTGGTGTTTGAGTAGTGAAGGGGGTCGTGCTGGGGGTAGTGTTTTAGGGTTTAAGGTAGCGCAGTGGTGTTTGGGTAGTGTAAGGGGTCATGCTGTGGTAGTGTTTTAGGGTTTAGGTTAGCGCAGTGGTGTTTGGGTAGTATAGGGTGTCGTGCTGTGGTAGTGGTTTAGGGTAGCGCAATGGTTTTTGTGTACTGTATGGGGTCGTGCTGGGGAAAGTGTTTTAGGTTTTAGGGTAGCACAGTGGTGTTTGGGTAGTGTAGGGGGTCATGCTGGGGGTAGTAGTTTAGGGTTTAGGGTACCACAGTGATGTTTGTGTAGTGTAGGGGTTCGTGCTGGGGGTAATGTTTTAGGGTTTAGGGTACCGCAGTGATGTTTGGGTAGTGTAGGGTGTTGTGGTGGGGTAGTATTTTAGGGTTTAGGGTAGCACAGTGGTGTTTGGGTAGTGTAGGGGGTCGTGCGGGGGGTAGATTTAGGGTTTAGGGTAGGTCAGTGGTGTTTGGGTAGTGTAGGGGGTCATGCTGGGGTAGTGTTTTACAGTTTAGTGTAGGCAGTGGTGTTTGTGTAGTGTAGGGGTCGTGCTGAGGGTAGTGTTTGAGGTTTAGGGTAGTGCAGTGGTGTTTATGTAGTATGAGGGGTTATGTTATAGGGTTTAGGGTAGTGCAGTGGTGTTTGGTTAGTGTAAGGGGTCGTGCTGGTGTAAATGTAGGGTTTAGGGCACTGCAGTGGTATTTGGGTAGTGTTTGGGGGTTCGTGCTGGGGGTAGTGTTTTAGGGATGAGGGTAGTGTAGTGGTGTTTGGGTATTGTAGGAGGTTGTGCTGGGGGTAGTGTTTAGGGTTTCGGGCGAGTGTTGGTGTTTGTGCAGTTTAGGGGGTCGCGCTGGGCCAAGTGCTTTAGGGTTAAGGGTGGTGCTGTAGTGTTTATGTAGTATGGGGGTTGTGTTTTAGTGTTTAGGGTAGTGCAGTGTTCTTTGGTTATTGTAATGGGTCGTGTGGGGGTGAATGCAGGGTTTAGGGTAGTGCAATGGTGTTTGGATAGTGTAGGGGGTTGTGCTGGGGTAGTGTTTTAGGGTTGAGGGTAGTGCAGTGGTGTTTGGGTATTGTAGGGGGTTGTGCTGGGGTAGTATTTTAGGGTTTAGGTCAGTGCTGTGGTGTTTGCGTAGTGTAGGAGGTCGTTATGGGGGTAGTATTTTAGGGTTTAGGGTAGTTCAGTGGTGTTTGGCTAGTGAAGGGGGTCATGCTGGGGGTAGTGTTTTAGGGTTCAGGGTACTGCAGTGGTGTTTGGTTAGTGAAAAGGGTTGTGCTGGGTTAGTGTTTTAGGGTTTAGGGTAGCGCAGTGGTGTTTGGGTAGTGTAGGGGTCGTGCTGGGGGTAGTGCGTTAGGGTTTAGGGTAGCGCAGTAGTGTTTGGGAAGTGAAGGGGTCGAGCTGTGGGTACTGTTTTAGGGTTTAGGGTAGTACAGTGGTGTTTGTGTAGGATAGGGGGTCCTGTTTTAGGATTTAGTGGTAGTGGAGTGGTGTATGGGTAGTGTAGGGGGTTGTGCTGGGTGTAGTGTTTTAGCGTTTAGTGTGGTGTAGTGGTGTTTGGTTAGTGTAGGACGTCATGCCAGGGGTAGTGTTTTAGAGTTTAGGGTAATGCAGTGGTTTTTGGGTAGTGTAGAGGGTGATGCTGGAGAAGTGTTTTAGAGGTTTAGTGTAGCGCAGTGATGTTTGGGTAGTATAGGGGGTCTTGCTGGGGTAATATTTTTGGGTTTAGGGTAGCGCAGTGGTTTTTGTGTAGTCTATGGGGTCGTGCTGGGGATAGTGTTTTAGGGTTTAGTGTAGCGCAGTGGTGTTTGGGTAGTGTAGGATGTCGTGCTGGGGTAGTGTTTTTGGATTTAGGGTGGCGCAGTGGTGTTGTGTTTTTTAGGGTGTTGTGCTGGGGTAGTGTTTTAGGGTTTTAGGGTAGTGCAGTGGTGTTTGGGTAGTGTAGGGGGTCATGCTGGGGGGAGTGTTTTAGGGTTTAGGGTACTGCAGTGATGTTTGGGTAGTGTAGGGTGTCGTGCTGGGGCAGTGTTTTAGGGTTTGGGGTAGAGCAGTGGTGTTTGGGTAGTGTAGGGGTCGTGCTGGGGGTAGATTTAGGGTTTAGGGTAGGTCAGTGGTGTTTGGGTTGTGTACGGGGTCATGCTTCAGGTAGATGTAGGGTTTAGGGTAGTGCAGTGTTGTTTGGGTAGTGTTTGGGGGTTCATGCTGGGGGTAATGTTTTACAGTTTATGGTAGTGCAGTGGTGTTTGGGTAGTGTTTGGGGATTCCTGCTTGGGGTACTGTTTTACAGTTTAGGGTAGTGCGGAGGTGTTTGTGTAGTGTAGGGGGTCGTGCTGAGGATAGTGTTTTAGGATAAAGGGTTGTGCAGTAGTGTGTATGTAGTATGGGGGTTGTGTTTTAGGGTTTAGGGTAGTGCAGTGCTGTTTGATTAGTGTTACGGGTCGTGCTGGGTAAATGTTGGGTTTTAGGGTAGTGCAGTGGCATTTGGGTAGTGTAGGAGGTCATGCTGGGGGTAGTGTTTTAGGGTTTAGAGTAGTGCAGAGGTGTTTGGGTAGTGAAGGGGGTCGTGCTGGGGATAATGTTTTAGGGCTTAGGGTAGTGCAGTGGTGTTAGGGTAGTGAAGGGGTCGTGCTGGGGGTAGTGTTTTAGAGTTTAGGGTAGCGCAGTGGTGTTTGGGTAGTGTAGGGGGTCGTGCTCGGTGTATTGTTTTAGGGTTTAGGGTAGCGCAGTGGTGTTTGGGTAGTGTAGGGGGTCATGCTGGGGATAGTGTTTTAGGGCTTAAGGTAGCACAGTGGTGTATGTGTAGTGTAAGGAGTCATGCTGGGGGTAGTGTTTTAGGGTTTAGGGCACCACAGTGATGTTTGCGTAGTGTAGGGGTTCGTGCTGGGGGTAGTGTTTTAGGGTTTAAGGTACCGCAGTGATGTTTGGGTAGTGTAGGGTGTTGTGGTGGGTAGTCTTTTAGGGTTTAGGGTAGCACAGTGGAGTTTGGGTAGTGTAGGGGGTCATGCTGGGGGTAGTGTTTTAGGGTTTAGGGTATAGCAGTGATATTTGGGTAGTGTAGGGTGTTGTGCTGGGGCAGTGTTTTAGGGTTTAGGGTAGTGCATTGGTGTTTGGGTAGTGTAGGGGGTCTTGCGGGGGGTAGATTTAGGGTTTAGGGTAGGTCAGTGGTATTTGGGTATTGTAGGGGGTCATGCTGTGGTAGTGTTTTACAGTTTAGGGTAGTGCAGTGGTGTTTGTGTAGTGTAGGGGGTCGTGCTAAGGGTAGAGTTTTACGGTTTAGGGTACTGTAGTGGTGTTTATGTAGTATGGGGATTATGTTTTAGGGTTTAGGGTAGTGTAGTGGTGTTTGGTTAGTGGAAGGGGCCGTGCTGGGGTAAATGTAGGGTTTAGGGTACTGCAGTGGTATTTGGGTAGTATTTTGGGGTTTGTGCTGGGGGTAGTGTTTTAGGGATGAGGGTAGTGCAGTGGTGTTTGGGTACTGTAGGAGGTCGTGCTGGAGGTAGTGTTTAGGGTTTAGGGGTGTGTGTTGGTGTTTGTGTAGTGTAGGGGGTCGTGCTGGGGGTAGTGTTTTAGGGCTTAGTGTAGTACAGTGCTGTTTGGTTAGTGTAGGACGTTATGCTAGGGTAATGTTTTATGGTTTAGGGTAGTGCAGTGGTGTTTGGCTAGTGTAGGGGGTCGTGTGGGGGGTAGATTTAGGGTTTAGGGTAGGTCAGTGGTGTTTGGGTAGTGTAGGGGGTCATGCTGGGGTAGTGTTTTACAGTTTAGGGTAGAGCAGTGGTGTTTGTGTAGTGTAGGCTGTCGTGCTGAGGGTAGTGTTTTAGGGTTTAGCGTAGTGCAATGGTGTTTATGTAGTATGGGGGTTATGTTTTAGGGTTTAGGGTAGTGTAGTGGTGTTTGGTTAGTGTAAGGGGTCGTGCTGGGGTAAATGTAGGGTTTATGGTACTGCAGTGGTATTTGGGTAGTATTTTGGGGTTCGTGCTGGGGGTAGTGTTTTAGGGATGAGGGTAGTGCAGTGGTGTTTGGGTATTGTAGGGGGTCGTGCTGGAGGTAGTGTTTAGGGTTTAGGTGCGTGTGTTGGTGTTTGTGTAGTGTAGGGGGTCGTACTGGGCCTAGTGTTTTTGGGTTAAGGGTGGTGCAGTAGTGTTTTTGTCGTATGGGGGTTGTGTTTCAGGGTTTAGGGTAGTGCAGTGTTGTTTGGTTAGTATAAGGGGTCGTGTGGGGGTAAATGTAGGGTTTAGGGTATTGCAGTGGAGTTTGGGAAGTGTAGGGGTCGTGCTGGGCGTAGATTTTGGGTTTAGGGTACTGCAATGGTATTTAGGTAGTGTTTGGGGGTTCGTGCTGGGGGTAGTGTTTTAGGGTTGAGGGTATTGCAGTAGTGTTTGGGTATTGTAGGCGGTTGTGCTGGGGTAGTGTTTTAGGGTTTAGGGCAGTGCGGTGGTGTTTGGGTAGTGTAGGAGGTCGTGCTGGGGGTAGTGTTTTAGGGTTTAGGGTAGTGCAGTGGTGTTTGGGTAGTGAAGGGGGCGTGCTGGGGGTAGTGTTTTAGGGTTTAGGGTAGGGCAGTGGTGTTTGGTTTGTGAAGGGGGTCGTGCTGGGAGTAGTGTTTTAGGGTTTAGGGCAGCGCAGTCGTGTTTGGTTGGTATAGGGGGTCATGCTGGGGGTGGTGTTTTAGGGTTTAGGGTAGCGCAGTGGTTTTTGGGAAGTGAAGGTGTCGTGCTGTAGGTAGTGTTTTAGGGTTTAGGGTAGCACAGTGGTGTTTGAGTAGTGAAGGGGCTCGTGCTGGGGTAGTGTTTTAGGGTTTAGGGTAGTGCAGTGGTGTTTGTGTAGTGTAGGGGGTCCTGTTTTAGGATTTAGGGTAGTGCAGTGGTGTATGGGTAGTGTAGGGGGTCGTGCTGGGGGTAGTGTTTTCGGGTTTAGTGTAGTGCAGTGGTGTTTGGTTAGTGTAGGACGTTATGCTAGGGTAGTGTTTTAGGGTTTAGGGTAGTGCAGTGGTTATTGGGTAGTGTAGAGGGTCATGCTGGGGTAGTGTTTTAGGGTATAGGGTAGCGCAGTGATATTTGGGTAGTATAGGGGGTTGTGCTGGGGTAGTATTTTAGGGTTTAGGGTAGCGCAGTGGTTTTTGTGTAGTCTATGGGGTCGTGCTGGGGATAGTGTTTTAGGGTTTAGGGTAGCGCAGTGGTATTTGGGTAGTGTAGGGTGTCGTGCTGGGGGTAATGTTTTAGGTTTTAGGGTGGCACAGTGGTTTTGGGTAGTGTAGGGTGTTGTGCTGGGGCAGTGTTTTAGGATTTAGGGTAGCACAGTGGTGTTTGGTTAGTGTAGGGGGTCATGCTGGGGATAGTGTTTTAGGGTTTAAGGTACTGCAGTCATGTTTGGGTAGTGTAGGGTGTCGTGCTGGGGCAGTGATTTAGGGTTTAGGGTAGTGCAGTGGTGTTTGGGTAGTGTAGGGGGTCATGCTGGTGGTAGATTTAGGGTTATGTTGAGGTAAGTGGTGTTTGGGTAGTGTAGGGGGTCATGCTTCGGGAAGATGTAGGGTTTAGGATAGTGCAGAGGAGTTTGGGTAGTGTTTGGGGGTCTGTGCTGGGCAGTAGTGTTTTACAGTATATGGTAGCGCAGTGGTGTTTTGGTAGTGTTTGGGGGTTTGTGCTTGGGGTAGTGTTTTACAGTTTAGGGTAGTGCTGTGGTGTTTGTGTAGTGTAGGGGGTCGTACAGAGGGTAGTGTTTTAGGGTAAAGGGTTGTGCAGTAGTGTGTATGTAGTATGGGGTGTTGTGTTTTAGGGTTTAGGGCAGTGCAGTGGTGTTTGATTAGTGTTACGGGTCGTGCTGGGGTAAATGTAGGGTTTAGGGTAGTGCAGTGGCATTTGGGTAGTGTAGTGGGTCGTGCTGGGGTAGCGTTTTAGGATTTAGGGTAGGGCAGTGGTGTTTGGTTAGTGTAGGAGTTCGTGCTGGGGTAGTGTTTTAGGGTTTAGAGTATTGCAGTGGTGTTTGGGTAGTGAAGGGGATCGTGCTGGGGTAATGTTTTAGGGTTTAGGGAAGTGCAGTGATGTTTGGGAAGTTAAGGGGGTCATGCTGAGGGTAGTGTTTTAGGGTTTAGGGTACCGCAGTGATGTTTGGGTAGTGTAGGGTGTTGTGGTGGGGTAGTGTTTTAGGGTTTAGAGTAGTACAGTGGTGTTTGGGTAGTGTAGGGGGTCATGCGGGGGGTAGATTTAGGGTTTAGGGTAGGTTAGTGGTGTTTGGGTAGTGTAGGGGGTCGTGCTGGGGTAGTGTTTTACAGTTTGGGGTAGTGCAGCGACGTTTGTGTAGTGTAGGGGGTCATGCTGAGGGTAGTGTTTTAGGGTTTAGGGTAGTGCAGTGGTTTTTGGTTAGTGTAAGGGGTTGTGCTGGGGTAAATGTAGGGTTTAGGGCACTGCAGTGGTATTTGGGTAGTGTTTGGGGGTTCGTGCTGGGGGTAGTGTTTTAGGGATGAGGGTAGTGTAGTGGTGTTTGGGTATTGTAGGGAGCCGTGCTGGGAGTAGTGTTTAGGGCTTCAGGCATTTGTTGGTGTTTGTGTAGTGTAAGGGGTCGTGCTGGGCCTAGTGCTTTAGGATTAAGGGTGGTGTACTAGTGTTTATGTAGTATAGGGGTTGTGTTTTATGGTTTAGGGTAGAGCAGTATTGTTTGGTTAGTGTAATGGGTCGTGCGGGGTAAATATAGGGTTTAGGGTAGTGCAGTGGCGTTTGGGTAGTGTAGGGGGTAGTGCTGGGGGTAGATTTAGGGTTTAGGGTACTGCAGTGGTATTTGGGTAGTGTTTGGGGGTTTGTGCTGGGGGTAGTGTTTTAGGGTTGAGCGTAGTGCAGTGGTGTTTGGGTACTATAGGGGGTTATGCTGTGGTAGTGTTTTAGGGTTTAGGTCAGTGCTGTGGTGTTTGGGTAGTGTGGGAGGTCGTGCTGGGGGTAGGGTTTTAGGGTTTAGGGTAGCGCAGTGGTGTTTGGTTAGTGAAGGGGGTTGTGCTGGGGGTAGTGTTTTAGGGTTTAGGGTAGAGCAGTGGTGTTTGGGTAGTGTAGGTGGTCGTGCTGGGGTAGTGTGTTAGGGTTTAGGGTAGCGCAGTGGTGTTTAGGAAGTGAAGGGGGTCATGCTGTGGGTTTTGTTTTAGGGTTTAGTGAAGTACAGTGGTGTTTGTGTAGTATAGGGGGTCCTGTTTTAGGATTTAGGGTAGTGCAGTGGTGTTTGGTTAGTGTAAGGGGTCATGCAGGGATAAATGTAGGGTTTAGCGTAGTTCAGTGGTGTTTGGGTAGTGTAGGGGGTCGTGCTGGGGGTAGATTTAGGGTTTAGGGTACTGCAGTGGTATTTCGGTAGTGATTTGGGTTCGTGCTGGGGGTTTAAGGTAGAGGGTAGTGCAGTGGTGTTTGGGTTTTTAGGGGAATGTGCTGGAGTAGTGTTTTAGGGTTTAGGGCAGTGTGGTGGTGTTTGGGTAGTGTAGGAGGTCGTGCTGGGGTAGTGTTTTAGGGTTTAGGGTAGTGCAGCGGTGTTTGGTTAGTGAAGGGGGTTGTGCTGGGGGTAGTGTTTTAAGGTTTAGGGTAGCACAGTGGTGTTTGGGTAGTGTAGGGTGTCGTGCTGGGGGTAATGTTTTAGGGTTTAGGATAGTGCAGTGGTGTTTGGTAAGTGAAGGGGGTCGTGCTGTGGGTAGTGTTTTAGGGTTTAGTTTAGCGCAGTGGTGTTTGGGTAGTGAAGGGGGTCATGCTGGGGGTAGTGTTTTAGGGTTTAGGGTTGTGCAGTGGTGTTTGTGTAGTGTAGAGGGTCCTCTTTTAGGATTTAGGGTAGTGCAGTGGTGTATGGGTAGTGTAGGGGTCATGCTGCGGGTAGTGTTTTAGGGTTTAGTGTAATGTAGTGGTGTTTGGTTAGTGTAGGACGTCATGCTACGGGTAGTGTTTTAGGGTTTAGGGTAGTACAGTGGTTATTGGGTAGTGTAGACGGTCATGCTGGGGTAGTGTTTTAGGGTAGCGCAGTGATGTTTGGGTAGTATAGGGGGTCGTGCTGGGGTAGTATTTTACGGTTTAGGGTAGCGCAGTGGTTTTTGAGTAGTCTGTGGGGTCGTGCTGGGTATAGTGTTTTAGGGTTTAGTGTAGCGCAGTTGTGTTTGGGTAGTGTAGGGTGTTGTGCTGGGGTTAGTGCTTTAGGTTATAAGGTGGCGCAGTGGTGTTGGCTAGTGTAGGGTGTTGTGCTGGGGGTAGATTTAGGGTTTAGGGTAGTGCAGTGGTGTTTGGGTAGTGTTTGGAGGTTCATGCTGGGGTACTGTCTTACAGTTTAGGGTAGTGCAGTGGTGTTTGTGTGGTGTAGGGGGTCGTGCTGAGGGTAGTGTTTTAGGGATGAGGGTAGTGCAGTGGCGTTTGGGTATTGTAGGGGGTCGTGCTGGGGGTAGTGTTTAGGGTTTTGGGGCATGTGTTGGTGTTTGTGTAGTGTAGGGGATCGTGCTGGGCCTAGTGTTTTAGGGTTAAGGGTGGTGCAGTATTGTTTATGTAGTATGGGGGTTGTGTTTTAGGGTTTAGGGTAGTGCAGTGTTGTTTGGTTAGTGTAATGAGTCGTGCGGGGATAAATGTAGGGTTTAGGGTAGTGCAGTGGCGTTTGGGTAGTGTAGGGGGTCGTGATGGGGGTAGATTTAGGGTTTAGGTTACTGCAGTGGTATTTGGGTATTGTTTTGGGTTCGTGCTGGGGGTAGAGTTTTAAGGTTGAGGATAGTGCAGTGGTGTTTGGGTATTGTAGGGGATGTGCTAGGGTAGTGTTTTAGGGTTTAGGGCAGTGTGGTGGTGTTTGGGTAGTGTAGGAGGTTGAGCTGGGTTAGTGTTTTAGGGTTTAGGATAGTGCAGTGGTGTTTGGTTAGTGAAGGGGTTTGTGCTGGGGGTAGTGTTTTTGGGTTTAGGGATGCGCAGTGGTGTTTGGGTTGTGTAGGGGGTCGTGCTGGGCGTAATGTTTTAGGGTTGCACAGTGGTGTTTGGGAAGTGAAGGCGGTCGTGCTGTGGGTAGTGTTTTAGGGTTTAGTGTAGCGCAGTGGTGTTTGTGTAGTGAAGGGGTCATGCTGGGAGTAGTGTTTTAGAGTTTAGGGTAGTGCAGTGGTGTTTGCTTGGTGTAGAGGGTCCTGTTTTAGGATTTAGGGTAGTTCAGTGGTGTATGGGTAGTGTAGGGGGTCGTGCTGGGGGTAGTGTTTTAGGGTTTAGTGTAGTGCAGTGGTTCTTGGGTAGTGTAGAGGGTCATGCTGTGGTAGTGTTTTAGGGTTTAGGGTAGCGCAGTGATGTTTGGGTAGTATAGGGGGTTGTGGTGGGGTAGTGTTTTAGGGTTTAGAGTAGTACAGTGGTGTTTGGGTAGTGTAGGGGGTCATGCGGGGGGTAGATTTAGGGTTTAGGGTAGGTTAGTGGTGTTTGGGTAGTGTAGGGGGTCGTGCTGGGGTAGTGTTTTACAGTTTGGGGTAGTGCAGCGACGTTTGTGTAGTGTAGGGGGTCATGCTGAGGGTAGTGTTTTAGGGTTTAGGGTAGTGCAGTGGTTTTTGGTTAGTGTAAGGGGTTGTGCTGGGGTAAATGTAGGGTTTAGGGCACTGCAGTGGTATTTGGGTAGTGTTTGGGGGTTCGTGCTGGGGGTAGTGTTTTAGGGATGAGGGTAGTGTAGTGGTGTTTGGGTATTGTAGGGAGCCGTGCTGGGAGTAGTGTTTAGGGCTTCGGGCATTTGTTGGTGTTTGTGTAGTGTAAGGGGTCGTGCTGGGCCTAGTGCTTTAGGATTAAGGGTGGTGTACTAGTGTTTATGTAGTATAGGGGTTGTGTTTTATGGTTTAGGGTAGAGCAGTATTGTTTGGTTAGTGTAATGGGTCGTGCGGGGTAAATATAGGGTTTAGGGTAGTGCAGTGGCGTTTGGGTAGTGTAGGGGGTAGTGCTGGGGGTAGATTTAGGGTTTAGGGTACTGCAGTGGTATTTGGGTAGTGTTTGGGGGTTTGTGCTGGGGGTAGTGTTTTAGGGTTGAGCGTAGTGCAGTGGTGTTTGGGTACTATAGGGGGTTATGCTGTGGTAGTGTTTTAGGGTTTAGGTCAGTGCTGTGGTGTTTGGGTAGTGTGGGAGGTCGTGCTGGGGGTAGGGTTTTAGGGTTTAGGGTAGCGCAGTGGTGTTTGGTTAGTGAAGGGGGTTGTGCTGGGGGTAGTGTTTTAGGGTTTAGGGTAGAGCAGTGGTGTTTGGGTAGTGTAGGTGGTCGTGCTGGGGTAGTGTGTTAGGGTTTAGGGTAGCGCAGTGGTGTTTAGGAAGTGAAGGGGGTCATGCTGTGGGTTTTGTTTTAGGGTTTAGTGAAGTACAGTGGTGTTTGTGTAGTATAGGGGGTCCTGTTTTAGGATTTAGGGTAGTGCAGTGGTGTTTGGTTAGTGTAAGGGGTCATGCAGGGATAAATGTAGGGTTTAGCGTAGTTCAGTGGTGTTTGGGTAGTGTAGGGGGTCGTGCTGGGGGTAGATTTAGGGTTTAGGGTACTGCAGTGGTATTTCGGTAGTGATTTGGGTTCGTGCTGGGGGTTTAAGGTAGAGGGTAGTGCAGTGGTGTTTGGGTATTTTAGGGGAATGTGCTGGAGTAGTGTTTTAGGGTTTAGGGCAGTGTGGTGGTGTTTGGGTAGTGTAGGAGGTCGTGCTGGGGTAGTGTTTTAGGGTTTAGGGTAGTGCAGCGGTGTTTGGTTAGTGAAGGGGGTTGTGCTGGGGGTAGTGTTTTAAGGTTTAGGGTAGCACAGTGGTGTTTGGGTAGTGTAGGGTGTCGTGCTGGGGGTAATGTTTTAGGGTTTAGGATAGTGCAGTGGTGTTTGGTAAGTGAAGGGGGTCGTGCTGTGGGTAGTGTTTTAGGGTTTAGTTTAGCGCAGTGGTGTTTGGGTAGTGAAGGGGGTCATGCTGGGGGTAGTGTTTTAGGGTTTAGGGTTGTGCAGTGGTGTTTGTGTAGTGTAGAGGGTCCTCTTTTAGGATTTAGGGTAGTGCAGTGGTGTATGGGTAGTGTAGGGGTCATGCTGCGGGTAGTGTTTTAGGGTTTAGTGTAATGTAGTGGTGTTTGGTTAGTGTAGGACGTCATGCTACGGGTAGTGTTTTAGGGTTTAGGGTAGTACAGTGGTTATTGGGTAGTGTAGACGGTCATGCTGGGGTAGTGTTTTAGGGTAGCGCAGTGATGTTTGGGTAGTATAGGGGGTCGTGCTGGGGTAGTATTTTACGGTTTAGGGTAGCGCAGTGGTTTTTGAGTAGTCTGTGGGGTCGTGCTGGGTATAGTGTTTTAGGGTTTAGTGTAGCGCAGTTGTGTTTGGGTAGTGTAGGGTGTTGTGCTGGGGTTAGTGCTTTAGGTTATAAGGTGGCGCAGTGGTGTTGGCTAGTGTAGGGTGTTGTGCTGGGGGTAGATTTAGGGTTTAGGGTAGTGCAGTGGTGTTTGGGTAGTGTTTGGAGGTTCATGCTGGGGTACTGTCTTACAGTTTAGGGTAGTGCAGTGGTGTTTGTGTGGTGTAGGGGGTCGTGCTGAGGGTAGTGTTTTAGGGATGAGGGTAGTGCAGTGGCGTTTGGGTATTGTAGGGGGTCGTGCTGGGGGTAGTGTTTAGGGTTTTGGGGCATGTGTTGGTGTTTGTGTAGTGTAGGGGATCGTGCTGGGCCTAGTGTTTTAGGGTTAAGGGTGGTGCAGTATTGTTTATGTAGTATGGGGGTTGTGTTTTAGGGTTTAGGGTAGTGCAGTGTTGTTTGGTTAGTGTAATGAGTCGTGCGGGGATAAATGTAGGGTTTAGGGTAGTGCAGTGGCGTTTGGGTAGTGTAGGGGGTCGTGATGGGGGTAGATTTAGGGTTTAGGTTACTGCAGTGGTATTTGGGTATTGTTTTGGGTTCGTGCTGGGGGTAGAGTTTTAAGGTTGAGGATAGTGCAGTGGTGTTTGGGTATTGTAGGGGATGTGCTAGGGTAGTGTTTTAGGGTTTAGGGCAGTGTGGTGGTGTTTGGGTAGTGTAGGAGGTTGAGCTGGGTTAGTGTTTTAGGGTTTAGGATAGTGCAGTGGTGTTTGGTTAGTGAAGGGGTTTGTGCTGGGGGTAGTGTTTTTGGGTTTAGGGATGCGCAGTGGTGTTTGGGTTGTGTAGGGGGTCGTGCTGGGCGTAATGTTTTAGGGTTGCACAGTGGTGTTTGGGAAGTGAAGGCGGTCGTGCTGTGGGTAGTGTTTTAGGGTTTAGTGTAGCGCAGTGGTGTTTGTGTAGTGAAGGGGTCATGCTGGGAGTAGTGTTTTAGAGTTTAGGGTAGTGCAGTGGTGTTTGCTTGGTGTAGAGGGTCCTGTTTTAGGATTTAGGGTAGTTCAGTGGTGTATGGGTAGTGTAGAGGGTCATGCTGTGGTAGTGTTTTAGGGTTTAGGGTAGCGCAGTGATGTTTGGGTAGTATAGGGGGTTGTGCTGGGGTTGTGTTTTAGGGTTTAGGGTAGTGCAGTGGTGTTTGGGTATTGTAGGAGGTCGTGCTGGAGGTAGTGTTTAGGGTTTAGGGGCGTGTGTTGGTGTTTGTGTAGTGTAGGGGGTAGTGCTGGGCCTAGTGTTTTAGGGTTAAGGGTGGTGCAGTAGTGTTTTAGTAGTATGGGGGTTGTGTTTCAGGGTTTAGGGTAGTACAGTGTTGTTTGGTTAGTGTAAGGGGTCGTGTGGGTGTAAATTAGGGGTGGGCGGAATTCGCGGAATCGCGTTACGCAAATCTCCGCGAAACGGTAAAAAATCTCCGCGAACACGCAGAAATTCCGCGAACACGCTGAATTGCTTGTTCGCGATACTTTTTTCCTGTTCGCGATCGCTGTTTGCGTGCTCGGGGTGAAATATCTCGCGAACACGCATATTGAGAACGCGAACAAGCAAAAAATTTCGCGAAGTCGCGGAACGCAGATTTTTTGGCAATTTCGCGTTCTCCGCGGAACGCGAAATTACCCAAATTCCGCAAATTCCGCAAATTCCGCAAACGGAACGGAATTTACCGCCCAGGCCTAGTGTAAATGTAGGGTTTAGGGTAGTGCAGTAGCCTTTGGGTAGTGTAGGGGTCGTGCTTTAGGGTTGAGGGTATTGCAGTAGTGTTTGGGTATTGTAGGGGGTTGTGCTGGGGTAGTGTTTTAGGTTTTAGGGCCGTTCGGTGGTGTTTGGGTAGTGTAGGAGGTGATGCTGGTGGTAGTGTTTTAGGGTTTAGGGTAATGCACTGGTGTTTGGGTAGTGAAGGTGTCATGCGGGGGTAGTGTTTTAGGGTTCGGCAGTTGTGTTTGTTTTGTGAAGGGGGTCATGCTGGGAGTAGTGTTTTAGGGTTTAGGGTAGCGCAGTGGTGTTTGGGTAGTGTAGGGGGTCATGCTGGGGGTAGTTTTTTAGGGTTTAGGGTAGCGCAGTGGTGTTTGGGAAGTAAAGGTGAGCGTGCTGTGGGAAGTGTTTTAGGGTTTAGGTAGCACAGTGGTGTTTGAGTAGTGAAGGGGCTTGTGCTGGGGGAGTGTTTTAGGGTTTAGGGTAGTGCAGTGGTGTTTGTGTGGTGTAGGGGGTCCTGTTTTAGGATTTAGGGTAGTGCAGTGGTGTATGGGTAGTGTAGGAGGTCGTGCTGGGGGTATTGTTTTAGGGTTTAGTTTAGTGCAGTGGTGTTTGGTTAGTGTAGGACGTTATGCTAGGGTAGTGTTTTAGGGTTCAGGGTAGTGCAGTGGTGTTTGGGTAGTGTAGGGGGTCGTGCGGGGGATAGATTTAGGGTTTAGGGTAGGTCAGTGGTATTTGGGTAGTGTAGGGGGTCATGCTGGGGTAGTGTTTTACAGTTTAGGGTAGTGCAGTGGTGTTTGTGTAGTGTAGGCGGTGGTGCTGAGGGTAGTCAGTCAGTCAGTCAGTCAAAACCACTTTATTCGATTATTAAAAATCATAAAAGTATGCTATACAGATACAAAGATATAAAAGACAAATGATAACAAGTATACATAAAAATATACAATTTCATTTGAACGGATAAAATTCAGAAATTACCATAACCATTTAGATAGTCAATACAGATTCAGGAGTCAACTATTAGAGGGGATCAACATCATGGACAGTTCTTAGTCTGACCCTCCTCTCTCTGACAGCTGCCACTAAAAATCTGGCAACACAGAACATAATTAATGGAGACTGTAACAAGTTTAAAAAACATAGAGCTGGCTTACACTGGCTAAAATTCATACTTTTTAAGAGAGGAATAATAAACCTTTTCCTGGCATGTTTAAAAAATGTGCAGAAAAACAAGAAGTGCGTAATGTCTTGAGGGGAAAAGTCGTCGCACTTGCAAGGTGCAATGTCTTCTAATCTTCTCCAACCCTCCACGTCCCAGAGAACCATGTGTAATTGGTTGAACCGTAATTTGGTTAACAACCATCTGTGGAAAGAGTTAGAGACTATTGTTAGATAGGGTGGGATCCCCGAAGACGGAGTTAGCAAAACATGCGCCCTGACCGATGGTTTACAGATTTCAAAACCCTCTCGCTCTGCCTCTTTTAGTTTCTTAAAGTTAGATTTTACCCACTCTAGATCTGCCTTACATAGGGATTCGGGGTTAGAGAAAATATCTGGTCTCCCCACGTATGCAGCAAGCGTCTCAATGTTAGAGAGTCACTGGATTTTATTCCTATAATCTAAACTTAGGCAGTCCTTTAGGATTTTATGGTTGAGCGAGAGGTTCGGATTTAGCCATGTTTTTATCTATAATAATAATGGTGCTAATTTAATGATGTCTGATATATAACCAATCACAAGTTCCAAGTGAACTGAATAGGAAGCTGTAGATTGTGGGAAGCCAAGAAGAGAGCGCAAAAATTTGTTTTCCTCCGTCTGAATCACATCATGCTTAATATAGCCCCAGATTGATGCCCCATACCTAACAATAGAAATAGTTTTGGCCTTGTAAATGGTTAAAATTGCCTCTACTGGTTTCCCACCCAGTCTTTTTGTGAAGCCCAATACTGCCCCACCAGAGTTTCTCGCAGAGTTTACTTTTAATTAAAGCTGGGGGGACCAAGAACTATTGTCATCGAAGACTACTCCTAAGTAGGTGAATACTCTCACGCGTGAGATTTCTTCTCCCCCACAAAAAAAGAGCTTAACCTTTTTTTTTGCCCGGCCCAGTGACATCACGTGAGATTTGTTATTATTAACTACCAGGTCCAGGTTTTTCATGAACTCCCCAAACGAGTCCAACAGTTTCTGCAGCGCCAAGGGGGTCCTGGCCAGGAGAACAGCATCGTCCGCGTATAGGAGGACCGGGATCGGGGTACTTCCCATACGCGGAATGTCCAGCATTGCTAACACCAGGCTATGTTCCAGGGCGTTAATATATAATGTAAATTGCATAGGGGCTAAAATACATCCCTGTCTCACCCCTCTGCTGGATTTAAAACTGGACGTACATTTCCCCTCAGCCGTCATCCAAATGGAGGCGTTTAGGTCTTTATGGAGCTCAGCTAAAAAATACATGAGCGACCTATCAAGCCCCAATTCCAGCAGCATTGTCCACAGCTTAGACCTATTAACAAGGTCAAAAGCTGTGGACAAGTCCATAAAACCCAAATAAATTGAGCCACTAGCCGCCTTGGTATACTTGGCTGTAATTAGGAGAAGGTTCAGGCATTGATCCTCTGTACTCCGCCCAGCTCTAAAGCCGTATTGGTCGTCTGACAGAATGTTATTGTTTGAGGCCCACCCCGTTATCCTAGCTAGAATAACTTTCCCCAAGATCTTTATAGAGGAATCCAGCAAGGATATTGGCCTGTAACATCTCGGGTCTGCCCTTTGACCTTTCTTAAAGATCGGAATGATAACCGACCGAGACCATGATTTTGAGAATCCAACGCAAGCCGCATTATTAAAGACATTAGTCAATATATTGGCCCAAAACAAAGGATTGGCCTTGTACATATCGGTTGGCACTCCGTCTGGTCCAGGGGCCTTCTTTCCAGCTGAGTCTTCAATTGCCTTAATGACCTCTCCTATATGAAACCTAACTGGCGTAGAGGTGGGTACCAGGTCTTGACCCATAAAAGGTTCTAATTCGAGGTGACTACCATATATAGCTTCAAAGTGGCTCAACCAATCCTCCTCTGCAATGTTAGTTTCCAACACATTATTCTTAATGTTAGAAAATAAGGGCGTATTAATAATTGACCAAAATTTTGCACTGTCCTTTAGAGTAGCTTTGTCCATAAGATCCGCCCAGGCGTTATGTTTAATTTCTTTTTTCCTATCCTCCAGTATTTTCTTGTGATCTCTTCTAAGCTGAGACACCAGAGTTTTGTTCCTCGGGCGTGCCTGAAGAGCTTTTTTAAGGCAATTGTAGGATTTGGTGCATTTATGGTCAAACCAGCCGTTGGCTGGACTATTAATTGCAGAACTACAGTTACGAGTTAATTCGTTTGCCACTTTAAGACAAATTGATTCGAACGAGGAGATAACTTGCTTCCCCAATGCTTGTTGATCTCCACAAATTTCTAAATCCGTAGCCGCCTCAGAAGTAATAATATTAAAAAACTCCTCTGGAATTATCTTACTCCAGTTTAACCTCCTTCCTGGTCTTTTGTCCTCACTTCAACAACCATCAAGGAGGGTATGGATGTATTTAAAAAAGAGAAACCATCAAACAATTCGATTGTCACAGGGTTATGGTCGCTAAAAGTTGACTGTATAGCGTTATAAAATACTACATAATTTAAAAGACAAGGAGAAAGAAAAATGTAGTCAATTATTGTGTTACTATCTCTACCTATAAATGTTGGAACCCGTGTCCTTTGGTCGGAGAAGCATGGTTCATACAATTCATTTTCGGATAAAAGTTTCTCCAGTGCTTCCCCTTTTTTTGAGTGCTCAAAGTGTTGTGGGGTTATATATTCTGGCCCATCAATATCAATTAACAAACAATCATGACTACATAAGTGCACATTAAAATCACCTAACAAGATAAAATGACAAAAAGTGGTTTGCTTTTGAACATAACTTTTCAAAAAATCTGACAACCAGGTCAAATGAAAATTCGGCGAATCCCCTTGCTGAGAGTTATAACAATTTACTAACAATAATTTAAATTCCAGAATAAGGAAATTATTCGATATACAAGGTATCCTAGTAGCTGACCCTCTTACATTCACCGATACCAAAACCATTAAACCCCCTATGGCCCTCCCGGACGATGATTTTTTTGCAGGGACAAAATAGGACGTAAAGCCGTCCAACCAAAAGTCACAGTCAATTTCCCAGGTCTCTTGAAAAGCCATGATATCATAGTCCCTCAAGAAATTTAACCAGGAGGGATTATCTCTCTTAGAACGCATGCCCGCCACATTCCAAGTTAACATCTTAAGGTTAGCCCCCTTTGAGTTCCTATTTGACAATGGTCTACAATTGTTACCAGCAGGATTCGTGGGTACTTGAACATTTTCCTGAGGCTCCAAACCGGCGTAAGGCTTATCCCTAGAGCCCTCGGTAGCCTCTCGTCAATCACACAAATCCAAGGAAGAAAATACCTCAAAGCGATTTCGAGTAGGAACAATGGGCCCAAAGTTAAAAAAATTATCATTTACTGGGCCCTGGTCGGGAAATGGCATTGGTGTGATCAATTGTCTATAAGTTCTCAAGTTTAAGCTATGTGGGGGAGCACTGGGGGGAAGATTATAAAAGAAACCAAGAGGACGCGCCTTGATGCTATTTACATCTTGTGCCAATGAAGCAGCCCTCAATAAGACTGTAGCCACGTGCTGTGGGTGTCTAAAGTTAACTATTATACAATCACCAGCACAGGATTTTTTCGAAGGCCCAATCCAACTCACTCGTCTAGTGCTTAGGATTTCATTATCAAGATTTAACGGAAATCCACACTTTCTGTGCAACCAGGATACCGTTTTCGATTTGAGAGAGTCATGAGATTCCTTGTGCATAGAAGTTGATTGACTATCCTGGGGGGGTACATTAGTTAAGATCACAGCGTAAGGGGAACATGCCGGGGGTAGATTTATAAACCTACTTTTCTTTGTCTCCTGGCTGTTCAATGACGCAACCAACCCCGTGGGGGCCAATGTGGCAGTTCTTTGTGCAAAGGTGGGCTCTGATAGAACTGGCACGGAAGTAATGGCAGGCACGGAAGTAATGGCAGGCTGGGGGGGGATGATGCAGGTTAGCTACTCTGGCTACATTCTCCTGCCCAACTACTCCCGTCGATTTGATGTTGCTATCTAACAATTTTAGATGTTTAGAAAGCAAGCCTCCCAGCTTCTTGACCTCATCGGCCATAGTGTCTAATTTCTGTACTAGGGGTTGCACTAACTGGTTTAACTTGGCATCAATTATATCCTCCATGGAGCGTAATAGTACGGACAATTGGTCCAGGTGTGTTAAGCTGTTGCCCACATTACTGTCTGCATAAGAATTCGAGGTCTCATCTAAATTGGCCTGTACAGATTCGCTAATCTCAACCCTTTTTCTGGACTTCTCTCCCCCCCTTTTATTATGCTGCTTTCTGCAGTTCCTCACTGGCCTAGCATCAGGGATGACTTCATCACAACTTTCCCCCGGAATAAATGTATTATAGGCCGGCAGATCCTTATGAACCTGAGCTGTGACCAATAAGGCAGCTGGAGTGGCCTGCTCACTGCTGCCATGGTCTGGCGGGCTCACTATAGGAGTATGGGGAACAATGGGGCTCGGTAGGGGACTGTCCATTCCCAGAGAGGCCCTACGGTCGCTATTTATTTTGTTAACCTTTTTCACCAGATAGTTATCAAGAGGGCCTGACCCCAAGGTACATGGATCCTTCGAACCTGTAGGCATTGTGGAGGTTAGTTGAAATATTATATGCTAACAGCAATAAAATACAATGTACCTCACAAACACCAACAGGGCAATAAAGGGTAATAATGATTTACCTACAACGATGAACACCTCTAATGCCAGATAAATCCGTACGAAGTACTAAGGGGATGGCCCAGCCCAGCCACGGTCAGTCCCGGACTGTCACAGCTTCTCCCGGCGCCGACCCGCACGCGGACCCGCGATGCGGGGGCACAGCAGGAATTTATGCGCCTCCAGGCGCGAAACAAAGTCCGGCGTGTTCCAGGTCCGCCGCTAGGGCAGTAGGGAGTTGGAGTCCGGGGCCGGTAAATGAGAACAGGCTGCCAAGAACCACTCGAAGACCAGCGACGCTGTAGGCACAGCCCCACCACAGGTAAGTGAAGCTCAGGCACTCCGGGTCAGCAGAGGTCCTCCCGCTCTGTCAGGGGCACAGCAGGAATTTATGCGCCTCCAGGCGCGAAACGAAGTCCGGCGTGTTCCGGGTCCGCCGCTAGGGCAGTAGGGAGTTGGAGTCCGGGGCCGGTAAATGAGAACAGGCTGCCAAGAACCACGCGAAGACCAGCGACGCTGTAGGCACAGCCCCACCACAGGTAAGTGAAGCTCAGGCACTCCGGGTCAGCAGAGGTCCTCCCGCTCTGTCAGGGGCACAGCAGGAATTTATGCGCCTCCAGGCGCGAAACGAAGTCCGGCGTGTTCCGGGTCCGCCGCTAGGGCAGTAGGGAGTTGGAGTCCGGGGCCGGTAAATGAGAACAGGCTGCCAAGAACCACGCGAAGACCAGCGACGCTGTAGGCACAGCCCCACCACAGGTAAGTGAAGCTCAGGCACTCCGGGTCAGCAGCGGTCCTCCCGCTCTGTCAGGGGCACAGCAGGAATTTATGCGCCTCCAGGCGCGAAACGAAGTCCGGCGTGTTCCGGGTCCGCCGCTAGGGCAGTAGGGAGTTGGAGTCCGGGGCCGGTAAATGAGAACAGGCTGCCAAGAACCATGCGAAGACCAGCGACGCTGTAGGAACAGCCCCACCACAGGTAAGTGAAGCTCAGGCACTCCGGGTCAGCAGAGGTCCTCCCAGCTGAGGGTAGTGTTTTAGGGTTTAGGGTAGTGCAATGGTGTTTATGTAGTATGGGGGATATATTTTAAGGTTTAGGGTAGTGTAGTGGTGTTTGGTAAGTGTAAGGAGTCGTGCTGGGGTAAATGTAGGGTTTAGGGTACTGCAGTGGTATTTGGGTAGTATTTTGGGGTTCGTGCTGGGGGTAGTGTTTTAGGGATGAGGGTAGTGCAGTGGTGTTTGGGTATTGTAGGGGGTCGTGCTGGAGGTAGTGTTTAGGTGCGTGTGTTGGTGTTTGTGTAGTGTAGGGGGTCGTACTGGGCCTAGTGTTTTAGGGTTAAGGGTGGTGCAGTAGTGTTTTTTTTCGTATGGGGGTTGTGTTTCAGGGTTTAGGGTAGTGCATTGTTGTTTGGTTAGTATAAGGGGTCGTGTGGGGGTAAATGTAGGGTTTAGGGTATTGTAGTGGAGTTTGGGTAGTGTAGGGGTCGTGCTGGGCGTAGATTTTCATTGAGGAAGCGCCGTTTTTCGGCGCCATCTTCGTCAGTAGCGCTCTAGCGCTCACGCGCTTGGGAGGAGAGCCTGCATAAACGGGTCATGAGGACGCGCAGCGGGAGCGCCTGATGAGCGCCGGAGGAGCGCCAGAGGAAAGCCCGTTTGCACCCGTTCGCGCACGATCGGGCCTCGGGCTCAGACACTCTGCTCAGGTAAGAGTCTATACTCGTGATGACCTTCCAGCGTTCAAGGGAATAATCATTTCCCGGTGCTTACATACGCTAGACCTGACGAAAGGCCACCGAGCATGTAATCATTGCCCTTTTCAAGCATCGGAACAGGTTTTTGACGAGACTAAACAGACTACTACCCTGAAGATGGCCTTACTTAACTGTCGATCCCTGCCTGGACATAAGGAAGAAATTTCACTTTTAATTACCCTCGGAGATCTTGACGCCCTGTTTCTTGTGGAGACTTGGCTGGGGGAACATTCTGGCCCAGATCTGGTCGAGGCACTACCCCCAGGATACATAGTACAGCATAAAGACCGTCCAGGGAGGGTAGGAGGAGGGATTGCAATTATCCATAGGGAGAATATAAGCTGCCGACTACAGGACACTAGGATTCAGGGATGTGAAAGTACACATTTCACCCTTCATCCCTCATGTGAGAGCTCGATAGCAGGGATGTTGATCTATCGACCACCAGGCTCCCTTGGCACATTTCACGAAAGCCTGCTGGAGGCGGTGATAGGAGGGGTTTGCACGGTCTCGAACTTCCTGCTACTAGGAGATTTTAACCTCCATTTTAACAAGCTAGGAGATAGGACAGCGAAAGACTTAGAAAATGACCTAGAGAGCTATAACCTCAATCTTAAGGTTTGGCGCCCCACGCATAAGTCAGGAAATACTCTTGACCCCATCTTTACTAACACTGCAACTATAACAGTCCTGGAACCTTACCCTGTCCCCTGGTCGGATCACTCGGTGATCCCTTTTCACTGGAGAATTTCCAGGATGAGTACCACTACTTCCTCAGACAGAGGACTAATAAGATCCTGGACAAAACTTGACGTGGACGAATGGAAGGGACTGTTAGAAAGCAGTAAGCCACTGGATAATCCTAATGTAGAAGGGGCTGTCAATAATTTTAATCACTGGATTACCCAATCCCTAGATAAGCTTATACCGAAAAAACCCTCAACAATTAGGAAGGGAGAGCTGAAACATCCATGGTTTACCTCAGACTTAAGGTTACTAAAACAAGAATGTAAAAGGGCAGAACGCCACTGGCGGAAGGATTTTAGCGTGGAAAGGAAGATCAGTTACAAAGCCACACTGAAGAAATATACAATTACCCTTATTACCACTAAAACTGCATTCTTTGCGAATAAAATCGAATCCGCCGCCAATGCCCCCAGGGAAATGTTTAAGATTGTAAAGCTCTTGACAAAAATCCCAGATCCCCCCGTAAAAGCAAACGAGCAGGACACAAAATGTGATGACATGGCGAACTACTTTCAGACTAAAATACATAAAATTCTTGAGACGATTCCACTACCGGATCCGGTCTCACATCATAGGGTACCTCCTCCGGAGGAAAGAAGTGAATTCCCAACACTCTCCGAGTTTGCCCCCCTCACGGAGGAGCTTCTCCCCTCTCTGATAAGGAGTATAAAAAGTGGATCACCACGAGACCCAGTCCCCATGAAAATACTCAACCAGGCACTTCCAACCATCAGCAAACCGGTAATTAAGATGGTTAACACCTCCCTGGAATCGGCTACGGTCCCAAAGGCATGGAAAGTGGCCATGGTTAGATCTCTGATCAAAAAGCCGAGCCTCGACCCAGGAGACCCGGCTAACTACCGCCCGGTATCCTTGTTACCTGGGATGGGGAAATTAACCGAAAAATTGATAAACACCCAATTGGCGGCATTTCTAGAGAAGTACAATCTTCTCCATCCATCCCAGACGGGGTTCAGGAAGGGAGAAGGTACCGAGACAGCACTGTTGAGGGTGGTAGAAGAGGCCAGAAGGATTTTGGATGCAGGTGGCAGCGCGGCCATTATCCTACTGGACCTCAGCGCTGCCTTCGACACGGTAAGTCACCACCTGCTGCTGGCTCGACTTCGAAACATCGGGGTAACAGGGAAAGCCTTGGAGTGGCTGAGATCCTTTCTTGAGGATAGATACTTTCAGGTGTTTGAGGGTAATAACTGCTCTCGCTTGTTAGCGTTACAGTGTGGGGTACCACAGGGGTCGTCACTCAGCCCCACACTGTTTAATATCTACATGGCCCCGTTGGCGGAACTAGATGCTCCGTTTGGCATCCAGTTAATAAGCTACGCGGATGACACCCAGCTGGTGTTTTCCCTGCAACAAATAGATGCCCCCCCGAACAATTTGGCTAATTGTCTGGAGGTGGTAGTAAACTGGATGAATGCGTCTCAGCTCAGACTTAACGGAGAAAAAACCGAGCTGATGCTCTTAGGAAAGCAGGATATCCCCGACTGTCTAGCCTGGCCCGCTTGCATGGGGGCCATACCATCGCCAAAGCCGGAAATAAAGAGTTTAGGCTTCTGGCTCGATAACACTTTGTCCTTCGAAACTCAAGCCAGAAAGACCTCTGCAGTTTGTTATGGGATACTCAAATCCCTGTGCAAAATCCTGCCCCAACTTCCTGAAAAAGCAAGGAAGACCGTAGTTAAGTCCTTGGTTCTATCACGAATTGACTACGGGAATGCTATATATCTTGGGGCACCAGCATCCACTTTTAAAACCCTACAAGTGGCTCAGAACTACGCTGCCAGGATTTTGACGGGAACTAGTCGATATAAGTCGGCGAAGCCAGCTCTAAGATCGCTTCATTGGCTCCCGGTGAGGGAACGGGTGCGATTTAAATCCCTATGCATCACATATAAGATCATGCATGGAGAAGGCCCTTCCATTTTGGAAAATATGATAAGGCCCTATAGGCCCCAACTTAATCTCCGCTCGAGTGAACACAACCTGGCAATTATCCCTAGGATAAAACGAGCCCGCTCGGGCGGCCGGCTCTTTTCTCTGCAAGCAGCAAGTGAATGGAATGCCCTCCCATGTAATTTGAGGCAGGAACAGACCTTCCTTCAGTTCAGGAAGAAACTTAAAACCTTCTTATTCCCCAGAAATTAGCTCGTAGTAGGAATACAGATCGGACTAGCCCAGGGTCACCGTTGCCAAGAGCGCTGGGATGCCTAGGGGTAGCCATGCGCTATATAAGTGATTTTACAATTACAATTACAATTACAATTTTGGGTTTAGGGTACTGCAGTGGTATTTGGGTAGTGTTTGGGGGTTCGTGCTGGGGGTAGTGTTTTAGGGTTGAGGGTATTGCAGTAGTGTTTGGGTATTGTAGGCAGTTGTGCTGGGGTAGTGTTTTAGGGTTTAGGGCAGTGCAGTGGTGTTTGGGTAGTGTAGGAGGTCATGCTGGGGGTAGTGTTTTAGGGTTTAGGGTAGTGCAGTGGTGTTTGGGTAGTGAAGGGGGCGTGCTGGGGGTAGTGTTTTAGGGTTTAGGGTAGGGCAGTGGTGTTTGGTTTGTGAAGGGGGTCGTGCTGGGGGTAGTGTTTTAGGGTTTAGGGCAGCGCAGTCGTGTTTGGGTAGTATAGGGGGTCATGCTGGGGGTAGTGTTTTAGGGTTTAGAGTAGTGCAGTGGTTTTTGGGAAGTGAAGGTGTCGTGCTGTAGGTAGTGTTTTAGGGTTTAGGGTAGCACAGTGGTGTTTGAGTAGTGAAGGGGCTCGTGCTGGGGTAGTGTTTTAGGGTTTAGGGTAGTGCAGTGGTGTTTGTGTAGTGTAGGAGGTCCTGTTTTAGGATTTAGGGTAGTGCAGTGGTGTATGGGTAGTGTAGGGGGTCGTGCTGGGGGTAGTGTTTCAGGGTTTAGTGTAGTGCAGTGGTGTTTGGTTAGTGTAGGACGTTATGCTAGGGTAGTGTTTTAGGGTTTAGGGTAGTGAAGTGGTTATTGGATAGTGTAGAGGGTCATGCTGGGGTAGTGTTTTAGGGTATAGGGTAGCGCAGTGATATTTGGGTAGTATAGGGGGTTGTGCTGGGGTAGTATTTTAGGGTTTAGGGTAGCGCAGTGGTTTTTGTGTAGTCTATGGGGTCGTGCTGGGGATAGAGTTTTAGGGTTTAGGGTAGCGCAGTGGTATTTGGGTAGTGTAGGGTGTCGTGCTGGGGGTAATGTTTCAGGTTTTAGGGTAGCACAGTGGTTTTGGGTAGTGTAGGGTGTTGTGCTGGGGGCAGTGTTTTAGGATTTAGGGTAGCACAGTGATGTTTGGGTAGTGTAGGGGGTCATGCTGGGGATAGTGTTTTAGGGTTTAAGGTACTGCAGTCATGTTTGGGTAGTGTAGGGTGTTGTGCTGGGGAAGTGATTTAGGGTTTAGGGTAGTGCAGTGGTGTTTGGGTAGTGTAGGGGGTCATGCTGGGGGTAGATTTAGGGTTTTGTTGAGGTAAGTGGTGTTTGGGTAGTGTAGGGGGTCATGCTTCGGGTAGATGTAGGGTTTAGGATAGTGCAGAGGAGTTTGGGTAGTGTTTGGGGGTCTGTGCTGGGCAGTAGTGTTTTACAGTTTATGGTAGTGCAGTGGTGTTTTGGTAGTGTTTGGGGGTTTGTGCTTGGGGTAGTGTTTTACAGTTTAGGGTAGTGCTGTGGTGTTTGTGTAGTGTAGGGGGTCATACAGAGGGTAGTGTTTTAGGGTAAAGGGTTGTGCAGTAGTGTGTATGTAGGATGGGGTGTTGTGTTTTAGGGTTTAGGGTAGTGCAGTGGTGTTTGATTAGTGTTACGGGTCGTGCTGGGGTAAATGTAGGGTTTAGGGAAGTGCAGTGGCATTTGGGTAGTGTAGGGGGTCATGCTGGGGTAGCGTTAAAGGATTTAGGGTAGTGCAGTGGTGTTTGGTTAGTGTAGGAGTTCATGCTGGGGTAGTGTTTTAGGGTTTAGAGTAGTGCAGTGGTGTTTGGGTAGTGAAGGGGATCGTGCTGGGGTAATGTTTTAGGGTTTAGGGTAGTGCATTGATGTTTGGGAAGTGAAGGGGGTCATGCTGAGGGTAGTGTTTTAGGGTTTAGGGTACCGCAGTGATGTTTGGGTAGTGTAGGGTGTTGTGGTGGGGTAGTGTTTTAGGGTTTAGTGTAATGTAGTGGTGTTTGGTTAGTGTAGGACGTCATGCTACGGGTAGTGTTTTAGGGTTTAGGGTAGTACAGTGGTTATTGGGTAGTGTAGACGGTCATGCTGGGGTAGTGTTTTAGGGTTTAGGGTAGCGCAATGATGTTTGGGTAGTATAGGGGGTCGTGCTGGGGTAGTATTTTACAGTTTAGGGTAGCGCAGTGGTTTTTGAGTAGTCTGCGGGGTCGTGCTGGGTATAGTGTTTTAGGGTTTAGTGTAGCGCAGTTGTGTTTGGGTAGTGTAGGGTGTTGTGCTGGGGGTAGATTTAGCGTTTAGGGTAGTGCAGTGGTGTTTGGGTAGTGTTTGGAGGTTCATGCTGGGGTACTGTTTTACAGTTTAGGGTAGTGCAGTGGTGTTTTGTGGTGTAGGGGGTCGTGCTGAGGGTAATGTTTTAGGGTTTAGGGTAGTGCAGTGGTGTTTATGTAGTATGGGGTTTATGTTTTAAGGTTTAGGGTAGTGCAGTGGTGTTTGGTTAGTGTAAGGGTTCGTGCTGGGGTAAATGTAGGGTTTAGGGTACTGCAGTGGTATTTGGGTAGTGTTTGGGGGTTCGTGCTGGGAGTAGTGTTTTAGGGATGAGGGTAGTGCAGTGGTGTTTGGGTATTGTAGGGGGTCATGCTGGGGGTAGTGTTTAGGGTTTTGGGGCATGTGTTGAAGTTTGTGTAGTGTAGGGGGTCGTGCTGGGCCTAGTGTTTTAGGGTTAAGGGTGGTGCAGTATTGTTTATGTAGTATGGGGGTTGTGTTTTAGGGTTTAGAGTAGTGCAGTGTTGTTTGGTTAGTGTAAGGAGTCGTGCGGGGATAAATGTAGGGTTTAGGGTAGTGCAGTGGCGTTTGGGTAGTGTAGGGGGTCGTGATGGGGGTAGATTTAGGGTTTAGGTTACTGCAGTGGTATTTGTTTATTGTTTTGGGTTCGTGCTGGGGGTAGAGTTTTAAGGTTGAGGATAGTGCAGTGGTGTTTGGGTATTGTAGGGGATGTGCTAGGGTAGTGTTTTAGGGTTTAGGGCAGTGTGGTGGTGTTTGGGTAGTGTAGGAGGTTGAGCTGGGGTAGTGTTTTAGGGTTTAGGGTAGTGCAGTGGTGTTTGGTTAGTGAAGGGGTTTGTGCTGGGGGTAGTGTTTTGGGGTTTAGGGATGCACAGTGGTGTTTGGGTTGTGTAGGGGGTCGTACTGGGCATAATGTTTTAGGGTTGCACAGTGGTGTTTGGGAAGTGAAGGCGGTCGTGCTGTGGGTAGTGTTTTAGGGTTTAGTGTAACGCATTGGTGTTTGTGTAGTGAAGGGGTCATGCTGGGAGTAGTGTTTTAGAGTTTAGGGTAGTTCAGAGGTGAATGCTTGGTGTAGAGGGTCCAATTTTAGGATTTAGGGTAGTGCAGTGGTGTATGGGTAGTGTAGGGGGTCGTGCTGGGGGTAGTGTTTTAGGGTTTAGTGTAGTGCAGTGGTTATTGGGTAGTGTAGAGGGTCATGCTGTGTTAGTGTTTTAGGGTTTAGGGTAGCGCAGTGATGTTTGGGTAGTATAGGGGGTTGTGCTGGGGTAGTATTTTAGGGTTTAGGGTGGCGCAGTGGTTTTTGAGTAGTCTATGGGGTCGTGCTGGGGATAGTGTTTTAGGGTTTAGGGTACTGCAGTGATGTTTGGGTAGTGTAGGGTGTCGTGCTGGGTCAGTGATTTAGGGTTTAGGGTAGTGCAGTGGTGTTTGGGTAGTTTAGGGGGTCATGCTGGGGGTAGATTTAGGGTTTAGGGTAGGTTAGTGGGGTTTGGGTAGTGTTTGGGGGTTCGTGCTGGGAGTAGTGTTTTACAGTTTATGGTACTGCAGTGGTGTTTGGGTTGTATTTGGGGGTTCGTGCTTGGGGTAGTGTTTTACAGTTTAGGGTAGTGCAGTGGTGTTTGTGTAGTGTAGGGGGTCATGCTGAGGGTAGTGTTTTAGGGTAAAGGGTTGTGCATTAGTGTGTATGTAGTATGGGGGTTGCCTTTTAGGGTTTAGGGTAGTGCAGTGGTGTTTGATTAGTGTTACCGGTCGTGCTGGGGTAAATGTAGGGTTTAGGGTAGTGCAATGGCATTTGGGTAGTGTAGGGGGTCGTGCTGTGGGTAGTGTTTTAGGGATTAGGGTAGCACAGTGGAGTTTGGGTAGTGAAGGGTGTGGTGCTGGGGCAGTGTTTTAGGGTTTAGGGATGTGCAGTGGTGTTTGGGTAGTGTAGGGGGTCCTGTTGTAGGATTTAGGGTAGTGCAGTGTTGTATGCATAGTGTAGGGGTCCATGCTGGGGATAGTGTTTTGGGGTTTAGTGTAGTGCAGTGGTGTTTGGTTAGTGTAGGACGTCATGCTAGGGGTAGTGTTTTAGGGTTTAGGGTAGTGCAGTGGTTATTGGGAAGTGTAGAGTGTCATGCTGGGGTAGTGTTTTAGGGTTTAGAGTAGCGCAGTGATTTTTGGGTAGTATAGGGTGTCGTGCTGGTGTAGTATTTTCGTGTTTAGGGTAGCGCAGTGGTTTTTGTGTAGTCTATGGGGTTGTGCTGGGGATTGTGTTTTAGGGTTTAGTGTAGTGCAGGGGTGTTTGGGTATTGTAGGGTGTCGTGCTGGGGGTAGTGTTTTATGTTTTAGGTGGCGCAGTGATGTTGGGTAGTGTAGGGTGTTGTGCTGGGGGTAGTGTTTTAGGGTTTAGGGTAGTGCAGTGGTGTTTGGGTAGTGTAGGGGGTCATGCTGGGGGTAGTGTTTTAGGGTTTAGGGTACTGCAGTGATGTTTGGGTAGTGTAGGGTGTCATGCTGGGGCAGTGTTTTAGGGTTTAGAGTAGTGCAGTGGTGTTTGTGTAGTGTAGGGAGTCATGCTGGGGTAGATTTAGGATTTAGGGTAGGTCAGTGGTGTTTGGGTAGTGTAGGGGTCGTGCTTGGGGTAGGTGTAGGGTTTAGGGTAGTGCAGTGGTGTTTGGGTAGTGTTTGGGGGTTCGTTCTGGGATAGTGTTTTACAGTTTATGGTAGTGCAGTGGTATTTGGGTAGCATTTGGGGGTTCGTGCTTGGGGTAGTGTTTTACAGTTTAGGGTAGTGCAGTGGTGTTTGTGTAGTGTAGGGGCTCGTGCTGAGGGTAGTGTTTTAGGGTAAAGGGTTGTGCAGTAGTGTGTATGTAGTATGGGGGGTTGTGTTTTAGGGTTTAGGGTAGTGCAGTGGTGTTTGATTAGTGTTACGGGTCGTGCTGGGGTAAATGTAGGGTTTAGGGTAGTGCAGTGGCATTTGGGTAGTTTAGGGGGTTGTGCTGGGGTAGTGTTTTAGGGTTTAGGGTAGTGCGGTGGTGTTTGGGTAGTGTAGGAGGTCGTGCAGGGGTTAGTGTTTTAGGCTTTAGAGTAGTGCAGTGGTGTTTGGGTAGTGAAGGGGGTCATGCTGGGGGTAATGTTTTAGGGTTTAGGGTAGTGCAGTGTTGATTGGGTAGTGAAGCGGGTCGTGCTGGGGGTAGTGTTTTAGATTTTAGGGTAGCGCAGTGGTGTTTGGGTAGTTTAGGGGGTTGTGCTCGGTGTATTGTTTTAGGGTTTAGGGTAGCGTAGTGGTGATTGGGTAGTGAAGGGGGTCGTGCTGTGGGTAGTGTTTTAGGGCTTAGGGTAGCACAGTGGTATATGTGTAGTGTAGGGGGTCGTGCTGGGGGTAGTGTTTTAGGGTTCAGTTGTGTTCAGTGGTTATTGGGTTGTGTAGAGGGTCATGCTGGGGTAGTGTTTTAGGTGTTTAGGGTAGTGCAGTGGTGTTTGTGTAGTGTAGGGGTCCTACTAGGGGTAGTGTTTTAGGGTTTAGGGTAGTGCAGTGGTGTTTGTGCAGTGTAGGGGGTTGTGTTGGGGGTAGTGTTTTAGGGTTTAGTTTAGTGCAGGGTTGTTTGTGTAGTGTAGGGGATGTGCTGGGGGCAGACCTTTAGGGTTTAGGGTAGTGCAGTGATGTTTGGGTAGTGTTGGGGGTCGTGCTGGGGTAGTGTTTTAGGGTTTAGGGCAGTGCAGTTGTTTGTGGTTAGATTAAGGGGTTGTGCTGGGTATATTTGGGGTTTAGGTTAGTGCAGTGGGGTTTGGGTCGTCTAGGGGTAGTGCTGGGGTTAGATATAGGGTTTAGGGCACTGCAGTGGTGTTTGTGTAGTGTAGGGGGTCGTGCTGAGGGTAGATTGTTAGTGTTTAGGATAGTGCAGTGGTGTCTGTGTATTGTACGGGGTAGTATTTTAGGGTTTAGGGTAGTGCAGTGGTGTTTTTGGAGTGTAGGGGGTAGTGTTTTAGGGTTTAGGGTAGCCCAGTGGTTTTTGTGTAGTGTATGGGGTCGTGTTGGGGATAGTATTTTAGGGTTTAGGGTAGCACAGTGGTGTTTGGGTAGTATAGGGTGTTGTGCTGGGGATAGTGTTTTAGGGTTTAGGGTAGCGCAGTGGTGTTTGGGTAGTGTAGGGTGTTGTACTGGGGGTAGTGTTTTAGGGTATGGGGTAGCACAATGGTATTTGGGTGGTATAGGGGGTCATGCTGGCGGTAGAGTTTAAGGTTTAGGGTGCCACAGTAATGTTTGCGTAGTGTAGTGAGTCGTGCTGGAGGTAATTTTTTAAGGTTTAGGGAACTGCAGTGATGTATGGGTAGTGTAGGGTATCGTGGTGGGGTAGTGTTTTAGAGTTTAGGGTAGCGCGGTAGTGTTTGGGTAGTGTAGGGGGTCGTGCTGGGGCAATATTTTAGGATTTAGGGTAGTGCATTTGTGTTTGGGTAGTATAGGGGTTCGTGCTGAGGGTAGATTTAGGGTTTAGTGTAGGTCAGTGGTGTTTGGGTAGTGTAGGGGTTATGCTGGGGGTAGATTTAGGGTTAAGTGTAGTGCAGTGGTGTTTGGGTATTGTTTGGGGGTTCGTGAAGGGGTAGTGTTTTACAGTTTAGGGTAGTGCAGTGGTGTTTGTGTAGTGTAGGGGGTAGTCTTTTAGGGTTTAGGGTAGTGTGTTGGTGTTTGTGTAGTGTAGGGGTTCGTGCTGGGGGTAGTGTTTTTATTGTTAAGGGTGGTGCACTTGTGTTTGTGTAGTATAGGGGGCGTGTTTTAGGGTTTAGGGTAGTGCAGTGGTGTTTGGTTAGTGTAGGGGTTCATGCTGGGGTAAATTTAGGGTTTTGGGTAGTGCAGTGGTATTTGGGTAGTGTTTGGGGGTTCGTGCTGGGGTAGTGTTTAGGGTTAAGGGTAGTGCAATGGTGTTTGGATAGTGTAGGAGGGCGTGCTGGGGGCAGTGTTTTAGGGTTTACGGTAGTGAAATGGTGTTTCTATAGTGTAGGGGGTCGTGCTGGGGTAGTGTTTTAGGGTTTAGGGTAGCACATTGTTGTTTGGGCAGTGTAGGGGTCATGCTGGGGATAGTGTTTTAGGGTTTAGGGTAGTGCATTGGTGTTTGGGTAGTGAAGAGGGTTGTGCTGGGGGTAGTGTTTTAGGGTTTAGAGTAGCGCAGTGGTGTTTGCGTAGTGTATGGGGTCATGCTGGGGATAGTGTTTTAGGGTTTAGGGCAGTGCAGTGGTGTATGGGTAGTGTAGGGGGTCATGCTGGGGATAGTGTTTTAGGGTTTAGTGTAGTGCAGTGGTGTTTGGGTAGAGTAGGAGGTCATGCTGGGGGTAGTGTTTTAGAGTTTAGGGTAGCGCAGTGGTGTTTGGGTAGTGTATGGGGTCGTGGTCGGTGTATTGTTTTAGGGTTTAGGGTAGCGCAGTGGTGTTTGGGAAGTGCAGGGGGTCACGCTGGGGGTTGTGTTTTAGGGCTTAGGGTAGCGCAGTGGTGTTTGGGTAGCATAGGAGGTTGTGCTGGGGTATTGTTTTAGGGTTTAGGGTAGCGCAGTGGTGTATGGTTAGCATAGGGGGTCATGCTGGGGGTAGTGTTTTAGGGTTTAGGGTAGCGCAGTGGTGTTTGGGTAGTATAGTGGGTCATGTGGGGGTACATTTAGGGTTTAGGTTATCTCTGTGGTGTTTTAGTAGTGTAGGGAGTCATGCTGGTGGTAGTGTTTTAGGGTTTAGCGTAGTGCCGTGGTGTTTGGGTACTGTAGGGGGTCATGCTGGGGGTATTTTTAGGGTTTAGGGTAGTGCAGTGGTGTCTGTGTATTGTAGGGGGTGGTGTTTAATTGTTTAGGATAGCCCACTGGTGTTTCTGTAGTGTAGGGGGTTGTGTTGGGGTAGTGTTTTAGGGTTTAGGATAGTGCAGTGGTGTTTGTGTAGTGTAGAGGATGTGCTGGGGGCAGTATTATAGGGTTTAGGGTAGTGCAGTGGTGTTTGTGTAGTGTAGGGTGTCGTGCGGAGGGTAGATTGTTAGTGTTTAGGGTAGTGCAGTGGTGTTTGTGGAGTATAGGGGGTAGTGTTTTATTGTTTATGGTAGCCCAATGGTTTTTGTGTAGTGTATGGGGCCGTGCTGGGGATAGTGTTTAGGGTTTAGGGTAGCGCAGTGGTGTTTGGGTAGTATAGGGTGCTGTTCTGGGGTAGTGTTTTAGGATTTAGGGTAGTGCTGTGGTGTTTGGGTAGTATAGGGGGTCATGTGGGGGTAGATTTAGGGTTTAGGGTAGTGCAGTGGTGTTTTAGTAGTGTAGGGGGTCATACTGGTGGGAGTGTTTTAGGGTTTAGCGTAGCGCAGTGGTGTTTGGGTAGTGTAGGGGGTCATGCTGGGGGTATTTTTAGGGTTTAGGGTAGTGCAGTGGTGTTTGGGTAGTGTAGGGGGTCACACTGATGGTAGTGTTTTAGAGTTTAGGGTAGTGCAGTGGTGTCTGTGTATTGTAGGAGGTTGTGCTGGGGGTAGTGTTTTAGGGTTTAGGGTAGCGCAGTGGTGTTTGTTTAGTGTAGGGGGCCGTGCTGGGGGAAGTGTTTTAAGGTTTAGGGTAGCGCAGTGGTGTTTGGGTAGTGTATGAGGTCATGCTGGGGCTAGTGTTCTAGGGTTTAGGGTAGCGCAGTGGTGTTTGGTTAGCGTAGGGTGTCGTGCTGGGGTTAGTGTTTTAAGGTAGCGCAGTGGTGTTTGGGTGGTATAGGGAGTCATGCTGGGGGTAGATTTAGGGTTTAGGGAAGTGCAGTGGTGTTTGTGTAGTGTAGGGGATGTGTTGGGGCAGTATTTTATGGTTTAGGGTAGTGCAGTGGTGTTTGTGTAGTGTAGGGGATCGTCCTGAGGGTAGATTGTTAGTGTTTAGGGTAGTGCAGTGGCGTTTGGGTAGTATAGTGGGTCATGTGGGGGTACATTTAGGGTTTAGGTTATCTCAGTGGTGTTTTAGTAGTGTAGGGGGTCATGCTGGTGCTAGTGTTTTAGGGTTTAGCGTAGTGCCGTGGTGTTTGGGTACTGTAGGGGGTCATGCTGGGGGTATTTTTAGGGTTTAGGGTAGTGCAGTGGTGTCTGTGTATTGTAGAGGGTAGTGTTTTATTGTTTAGGGTAGCCCACTGGTGTTTCTGTAGTGTAGGGGGTTGTGTTGGGGGTAGTGTTTTAGGGTTTAGGGTAGTGCAGTGGTGTTTGTGTCGTGTAGGGGATGTGCTGGGGCAGTATTTTAGGGTTTAGGGTAGTGCAGTGGTGTTTGTGTAGTGTAGGGGGTCGTGCTGAGGATAGATTGTTAGTGTTTAGGGTAGTGCAGTGGTGTTTGTGGAGTATAGGGGGTAGTGTTTTATTGTTTAGGGTAGCCCACTGGTTTTTGTGTAGTGTATGGGGTCGTGCTGGGGATAGTGTTTTAGGGTTTTAGGGTAGCACAGTGGTGTTTGGGTAGTATAGGGTGCCGTTCTGGGGGTAGTGTTTTAGGGTTTACGTTAGCGCTGTGGTGTTTGGGTAGTATAGGGGGTCATATGGGGGTAGATTTAGGGTTTAGGGTAGCGCAGTGGTGTTTTAGTAGTGTATGGGGTCATACTGGTGGGAGTGTTTTAGGGTTTAGCATAGTGCAGTGGTGTTTGGGTAGTGTAGGGGGTCATGCTGGGGGTATTTTTAGGGTTTATGGTAGAGCAGTGTTGTTTGGGTAGTGTAGGGGGTCGCACTGGTGGTAGTGTTTTAGAGTTCAGGGTAGTGCAGTTATGTTTGTGTATTGTAGGGGGTTGTGCTGGGGGTAGTGTTTTAGGGTTTAGGGTAGCGCAGTGGTGTTTGGGTAGTGTAGGGGGTCGTGCTGGGGGGAGTGTTTTAAGGTTTAGGGTAGCGCAGTAGTGTTTGGGTAGTGTATGAGGTCGTGCTGGGGCTAGTGTTTTAGGGTTTAGGGTAGCACAGTGGTGTTTGGGTATCATAGAGGGTTGTGCTGGGGGTAGTGTTCTAGGGTTTAGGGTAGCGCAGTGGTGTTTGGTTAGCGTAGGGTGTCGTGCTTGGGTTAGTGTTTTACGGTAGCGCAGTGGTGTTTGGGTGGTATAGGGGTCGTGCTGGGGGTTGATTTAGGGATTAGGGCAGTGCAATGGTGTCTGGGTAGTGAAGGGGGTTGTGCTTGGGGTAGTGTTTTAGGGTTTAGGGTAGCACAGTGGTGTTTGGGTAGTGTAGGAGGTATTGCTGGAGGTAGTGGTTTAGGGTTTAGGATAGCGCAGTGGTGTTTGTGTAGTATTGGGGGTAGTGCTGGGGGTAGTGTTTTAGGGTTGAGGGTAGTGTAGTTGTTTTGGAGTAGTATAGGGAGTCGTGCTGGGTTAAATTTAGGGTTTAGCGTAGTGCAATTGTGTTTGTGTAGTGTAGGGGGTCGTGCTGGGGGATTGTTTCATTGTTTAGGGTTGTGCAGTTGTGTTTGGGTAGTGAAGGGGTCGTGCTGGGGTAGATTTAGGGTTTAGGTAGTGCAATGGTGCTTGTGTATTGTACGGGGTCCTGCTGGGGGTAGGGTTTTAGTGTATAGGGTAGATCAGTAGTGTTTGTGTAGAGTAGAGGGTCATGCTGGGGTACTGTTTTAGGGTTTAGGGTAGCACAGAGGTGTTTGGGTAGTGTAGGGATCATGCTGGGGTAGTGTTTTAGGGTTTAGTGTAGCGCAGTGGTGTTTTGGTAGTGTAGGGTGTTGTGCTGGGGGTAGAGTTTTAGGGTTTAGGGTAGCGCAGTGTTGTTTGGGTAGTGTAGGGGGTCATGCTGGGGGTAGTGTTTTAGGGTTAAGGGTAGTGCAGTGGTGTTTGTGTAGTGTAGGAGGTAGTGATTTAGGGTTTAGGGTAGTGCAGTGGTGTTGTGTAGGGGGTCATGCGGGGGTAGTGCTTTAGGGTTTAGGTCAGTGCAGTGGTGGTTGTGTAGTGTAGGGGGTCGTGTTTTAGGGTTTAGGGTAGTGCAGTGGTGTTTGGGGTAGTGTAGGGGGTCATGATGGGGGAAGTGTTTAAGGGTTTAGGGTAGTGCAGTGGTGTTTGGGTTGGGTAGGGGGTTGTACTGGGGTAGAGTTTTAGGGTTTAGGGTAGTGCAGTGGTGTTTGTGTAGTGTAGGGGTTCGTGTTTTAGGGTTTAGGGTAGTGCAGTGGTGTTTGGTAGTATAGGGGGTCGTAATGGGGGTAGATTTAGGGTTTAGGGTAGTGCAGTGGTGTTTGGGTAGTGTAGGGGGTCGTGGTGTAGGGTTGAGGGTAGTGCAGTGGTGTTTGGGTAGTGTAGGGGGTAGTGATTTAGGGTTTAGGGTAGTGCAGTGGTGTTTTGTAGAGGGTCATGCTGGGGGTAGTGTTTTAGGGCTTAGGTTAGTGCAGTGGTGGTTGTGTAGTGTAGGGGGTCGTGTTTTAGGGTTTAGGGTAGTGCAGTGGTGTTTCGGTAGGGTAGGGGGTTGTACTGGGGTAGAGTTTTAGGGTTTAGGGTAGTGCAGTGGTGTTTGTGTAGTGTAGGGGGTCGTATTTTAGGGTTTAGGGTAGTGCAGTGGTGTTTGATAGTATAGGGGGTCGTAATGGGGGTAGATTTAGGGTTTAGGGTAGTGCAGTGGTGTTTGTGTAGTGTAGGGGGTAGTGCTGGGTGTAGATTTAGGGTTCAGGGTAGTGCAGTTGGTGTTTGGGTAGTGTAGGGGTTTGTGGTTTAGGGTTGAGGGTAGTGCAGTGGTGTTTGGGTAGTGTAGGGGTCGTGCTGGGGGTAGGTTTAGGGTTTAGGGTAGTGCAGTGCTGTTCGGGTACTGTAGGGCGTCATGCTTGGGGTAGTATTTTAGTGTTTACGTTAGCGCAGTGGTGTTTGTGTAGTGTAATGGGTCATGCTGGGGACAGTGTTTTAGTGTTTAGGGTAACGCAGTGGTTTTTGGGTAGTGTAGGGGATTGTGCTGGGGCTTGTGTTTTAGGCTTTAGGGTACCACAGTGGTGTTTGGGTAGTGTTGGGGACGAGCTGGGGGTAGTGTTTTAGGGCTTAGGGTAGCGCAGTGGTGTTTGGGTAGCATAGGGGGTTGGGCTGGGGGTAGTGTTTCAGGGTTTAGGGTAGCGCAGTGGTGTTTGAGTAGCGTAGAGGGTTGTGCTGGGGGTAGTGTTCTAGGGTTTAGTGTAGTGTAGTGGTGTTTGGTTAGCGTAGGGGGTCATGCTGGGGGTAGTGTTTTAAGATATAGGATACCGCTGTGGTGTTTGGGTAGCGTAAGGGGTCATGCTAGGGGTAGATTTAGGGTGTAGGGTAGTGCAGTGGTGTTTGGGTAGTGTAGGGGGTCGTTCTGGGGTAGTGTTGTAGGGTTTGGGGTAGTGCAGTGGTGTTTCTGTAGTGTAGGGGGTCGTGCTGGGGATAGTGTTTTAGGGTTTAGGGTATTGCAGTGGTGTTTGTGTAGTGTATGGGTTCATGCTGGAGGTAGAGTTTTAGGGTTTCGGGTAGCGCAGTGGTGTTTGGGTAGTGTAGGGGGTCATGCTGAGATAGATTTAGATTTTAGGGTAGGTCAAAGGGTGAAAACAACATTTTATTTTATTTTTAAAAATCGCGGGGTGCGCGCACGGTGAAAAACCCTTAAAAAAAGAAAAAAAACATATAAGAACGTGAAAAGGGGGCAGGGTAGAGAGCTCCTGACCCCCTAGCCTTTGTCAAGGGGTCCCTGAAGGACCCTGAAGGGTGAAAAAAACATTTTATTTATTTTCCAAAAAATCGCGAGGTGCGCGCACGGTGCGTGAATGGTGAAAAACCCATAAAAAAAAAACATTTAAAACTGTTTATAATTTTATAGAAGATATTAACTATGCTGTTCAACTTTATCCAAATTCAAACCAAAAATTATATAAAAAAAATAATACATACATAAATTAGCATTTAAAAAACCTTTGAAATTCACTGAAAAAACCATAGGTTTCACACACGTTATAGTTAGGAATTAGCATTTAAAAAACCTTGCAAATTCACTTAAAAAACCATAGGTTTCACACACGTTATAGTTAGGAACTAGCATTTAAAAACCTTGCAAATTCACTTAAAAAACCATAGGTTTCACACATGTTATAGTTAGCTGGACATTTAACTCATAAAAAAAACAATGAAATTCCCCCGTTCTAGTTAGTTCAGGTAACTATAACTCGCGCCACCGCAATCCACTGCTGATGACGTCAGATATTATATCACTGATGACATATGTGTCTTTCTGTAAAATAAATATTTGTTATATATGTATAGCTAAAGGTTAATGGAAGAATAAATGAGTAAATAAGTGTCTAAATACAGTGATGTAATATCTGACGTCATCAGCAGTGGATTGCGGTCGCGCGAGTTATAGTTACCTGAACTAACTATAACGGGGGAATTTCATTGGTTTTTTACGAGTGAAATGTCCAGCTAACTATAACATGTGTAAAACCTATGGTTTTTTAAGTGAATTTGCAAGGTTTTTTAAATGCTAATTCCTAACTATAACGTGTGTGAAACCTATGGTTTTTTAAGTGATATTTATATATATATGATGTATATATGTGAATAGATATATATATGTATATATATATGTGTATATGTATATATGCGTATATATGTATATGTATATATGTGTGTATATATATACGTGTAAGAATATGCTGGGTCTGTTATCCAAATATGCTGCTATAGAACTTGAACAAATTATAAAGGACAGTGAGAAACTCAAAGAAGAATTGGAGAAGCATAGTGCACAAGATGAGATTAAAATAGCACTTGAACAGATGGAAATTATACTTGATAAGTATGAGGAAGAGATAAAACAAAAGAAGAAGCGAATGTTTCTCAGGGACAAACAAGATTATGCTAGCGGAAGGATTTTGACATTTGGTAAAAGATATGATGGCGCAATTAAACAATTTAAACAAATTGGAAAGTTCAGACAACCGGAAGTGGTAACATCGGAATCTGGCTCAGAATATTATTCAGATTTGGAGGAGTAGTCCAAGACCCTAAGAGGAGAGGCTCCAACCTTCAGGCCTCCTGAAGAGTATTGTTTTTTACAGACAAATATGACATTGATATCAAGACCCCCGGAGACAACGCGCGGAAGAGGTTCAAGCATGAGAGGAAGAAAACAAGAAGGGGAGGAAGGAAACGTAAAGGAAACAGTGCCACATGGGAGACAAACACGGCAGTCGAAACAAAAATGATGGGTGAGAAAAATCAAACAGTACTAAACTTATCCTCCCATGTTTTGACTAAGGCGGAAGAATCTTTACTTGTACTTGGTTTGACATTTTGTCCGATGGCAAATTTTGATTACAGCAGAACTAGAATTGATGTTTTCCTTTTTGTTCGCAAACTAAAATTGATTAAAATGTTTATGCAAAAGAAAAAACGTGCTTCGGAATTTGTTACTGGAGGGGCTAACTGGGATTTTCAAGTATCCAAAGGATTGTGCCTATCAGATATAGAAGACCTAGCATGTGCAGCAGAGCTATGTGGTGAAGCAATTGATGGACAGGATGAATGTGATATGTTAGAGCAGATGGGCTTGCAAATGGGGTGGACAGTACCCACCAAGTTTAAACCCAAGTCCACATTCAATCCCAACACACCACATGATGACCTCGATACTTTCCATGAGGTAGTTGTCAGAGACCTTATGCAGGTCTGGGACAGCACTTAGAACAGACATGCGCACAATTTGACACAGGAGCAAAGATTAGCACTAGGTACTCTAAACAATGATCCGGGGTTTGTAATTAAACCTCCGGATAAAGGTGGGAATGTGGTCCTCTGGGACATCAACCTTTATAAACAAGAAGCTAACAGACAAATGATCCTTTCAGGAAACTACATGAGATCTAGTAGAGAAAACTATACTTTGGCAGTAAATGCCTATTATGACAAACTTGGGCACAGGAGGGAGAAAGGACTATTAGAGGAGTCTGAATACAGATTTTTCTTTATCAGACATCCAGTAGCACCTTGCTTTTATATGCTACCAAAAGTCCACAAAAAAAAACTAATCCCCCAGGTAGGCCAATAGTTTTGGCCAATGGTAGGCTTCTGGAGAATACATCTATTCTTCTAGATGCTTTTCTCTCCCCATGTTTTAAATCATCCATCATACTGTAGAGACAGTACTGATTTTATTAATAAAATCGAGGGAATAACATGGCAGGAGAACTATTGGCTTGTTACGATTGATGTGGTATCCCTGTATACTTGTATAAGGCACTCTGATGGTTTAAATGCCTTTAAACACGTTTTTAGGGATAGGTCTATCTTTTTGTATGATCAAACTCACATGTTGCTTGATATGCTGATATTTTGCTTGAACAATAATTTCTTTCTTTTTGAGGACAAATGGTTTAAACAAGAGGTTGGCACTGCGATGGGGAGCTGCTTTGCGCCGAGTTACGCCTGTATGATGACGGGATGGTGGGAGGAGCAACTGGTGTGGATTGATGCAAATGAGAATTTGAAGAAACACATTGTCTTTTACACACGATTCATAGATGACATCTTTATGATCTGGGGTGGATCGAAATCAGATCTTAACAGATTATTTGGAACCCTAGATGACAATGATGTTAACCTCCGCTTTACACATAGGTATGACAAGAACGAGATGGATTTTCTTGATGTGCATGTAAAGATTAAAGAGGGTGTTATAACAACTGACCTGTATAGGAAGTCAACAGCTGGAAATAGCATATTACACGCCAGGAGCCACCATCCTCCAAAACTGAAATAGAGTATCCCATATGGGAAGCTCTTACGAGCTAAACGTAACTCTGAACGTGCCTTTGAAAAAGAACAGCAAACTATGATAAGGAGATTCAGGGCGAGAGGTTACCATGAAGATGTCCTAATAATTGCCAAAGAGAAAGCAATGAAAAAGGAAAGAGCAGCGTTATTGGTAAAAAGACCTAAAAATAAGATAAGTGATAATAAGATCAGAATGATTACCACATTCAATGTGGAAGCCAGAGCAGTATGTGGTACCCTCAGAAAACATTGGCATATGGTCAGAAATGACCCAGTCATAGGCTCAGTTGTGAATGCGCATCCGCAGATAACGTACCTTAAAGCTCGTTCACTGAAAGACATGCTTGTGAAAAGCTATATGGGGGCAACAAAGAAACTAACCTGGATACAACAACAAAAGGGTTTCTTTAAATGTGGTAAATGTAAGGCTTGTGGTACAAGCAAAAACATCAAGACATATCCACTGTTTACAGGGAAAACTGGTGTCATAAAGAAATTTATGAATTGTAACACAGATTTTTGTGTGTATGTGATAGTGTGTCCATGTGCTAAAATGTACGTAGGTAGCACGATTTTCCCTGTGAAAAAGCGTATTCTTGAGCATATGAGAGCAATCAGAAATGTGGACCTGAATTATTCTACTGCGAGACACTGGCTGAGGTATCATGACAAAGATGTTAATTGTTTCTCATTCTTTGGTATTGACAGGGTGTTGGCAAACCCCAGAGGGGGGGACCGTGAGAAACAATTGAGAGTGCTGGAATCACAGTACATCATCCTCTTAGAGACCAAGAACCCCTTCGGTTTAAACGAAGATGAAAAACTTTTTATCCACATCGGATGAGTATCCACTCGGTTCCTTATCCTATCATATTTTCTCTGCCCTTTGCTTTTTGGAATTACCAATTTCTCTATTCATGCTGTGTCTTGGTGGAGGGCACTCTGTCATGGCGCAGCAATAGGAGTTTGGAAACCTCACATGAGACGTGATTTTCAGTAAACCCCCTTCCCAATAGTGTGATGAAGCACTGGTTTTACTGGTTTTAAACATTTACCAGGCAAATTATGTTTCACTATTGATTTAATTATTTTATGTATTATTGATCTATTGGGCAACATCGCTGTTTAAGAACCCCTTGCTCTTCCTTGTTGTGCCTTAAATTTATTTATTTTTTTGCACTACACATTTTTCACCAAATCACTTTCTTGTAAGTGAGGGACCCTTGTAAATACCCCCCTCACTTCTTTTTTGTTTTGTGTCCTTGGATTGGAACATAGGGTATTTCACTAACGTATTGTAATGGGACCATGATCTCAAATGTTTGGATTTGATGTAATGTAAATTATTTAGAAATTAGGGTTAGCCACATGGCGTGATTTGTGATTATGTAAAGGTCCCAATTGAAAGACTTTACAATGTATTTGCGAAACAGACTGAATTTATAATACCTGATTATGTATTTTGTTTCGACATTCATAGTGTAATTTATTATACTCTGTATAAATATGCAAGAGCCACTTGGCTAATGATGATTTATCTTTATCTTTGAGCACTCGATCGAGTTGTGTGCTCGAGTGATTGAACAAATTATGAACTATTGCATTTATAATTCATTTAATTTAATAATGTCAAAACTAGTGCTTTGTTTTGATTTGTGAAACGAAATGCGTTTCACTTGTATAATTCATGCAAGTCTGTTTTCTAATTCTATGGTTGTATGTGTCTATATTATCTTTTCTATCTTCAACTCCTCCCGGGGCTGCTGCTGGGCCGAGATCTGCTGCTGTGCTTGGCCCGGGCCTGGGTTCTGCGGCGCGCGTGGACATCTTTGCTTCCTGAGGTCGGGACCAGAGAATTTGCAGCACCTGCACCCTTAGGACGACTGCATCGGTAGGCTCGCTGCTGCAGGGTCTGTTTGCGGTAGGGCAGGGGGTGCATACGCTGAACCGCCTGCTCTGGCCCACAGCCCCCTGCCTGCGCCCAGGGTCTGGGCCTCTACCATCGGACCTGGTGAAGTGGACGGTACGCCTCCTTATCGCGGAGGCCCTGCAGCGCCTCCCGTCTTCTGCCACATTCTCCTGCCGGCTCGCATGGTCCGCCACTTCGCCCAGCAGGGGCCGACAGGTGTATCCTCCAGTGCCCGGCTGTGGTGCGGCCTCTCCTCGCCAGGTCGGACAACTCCTGCTTGAGGTCTGTGTCATGCCTCTGCGGCCTGCAGCGCTAAAGTTCCCCAGCTCGCCTGCGGTTTGGGTCCTAACTGGGCTGCCTCACCTCATGCGGGCCCAGCCTCCTGCATTCCAATGCTCGCTTCTGTGCAGCCCTTTGCTGATGAACTCACTTTCTGGGGCCGCCTGCTGTGACTGGCCGGCGTGCCTGGGGCCCGGAGGTGGCATCGGAAGACAGCTCCTGCCTCAACCTTGGGGATGCTGGTGCCCGCTTTGAGGTTACCCTGCGGCACTTCCCGCCTCCTGCCTTGCCCTTCTGCTGGCCTGCATAGCCCGCCGCCTCGCCTCAAGGGGGCTGGCGGGTGCACCATCTGTTATCTGACTGAGGCACGGCCTGTTTGTGCTACGCTAGGGGCTTCCTGCTCCAGACCGACGCCTCGCCCTGCTGTTTGCGCCGGTACATATCCCCGGCTCGCCTCTGGTCTGTGGCTTCACTGTGCTATCCCACTCTCTGCTGGCCTTGCAGCCTTTGTTTCCACGCTGGTCCTGGCGCCCCTTCTTTTCACTGCTCCTGTTGTCCGGGTTTGTCTGCTGCAGCTGGCCGGCACACCTGGGGCCTGACACGTTTGCTGCGCCCTACGTTTGTGGGAAGAACGCCCGCCTGTGAAACTTGCCCACTTCTGGAACATCAGGCCACTGGTTTTCCTCTCTCTCCTCGGGTGGGCAACCAGGGCCTCCACTGGCTGACTGCATACTATCCACACCTGGAAGCCCCTCTTCCTTCAGTCAGAGTTCCTACCGTTGGTCGCTCCAGCTCCCCATATCGCTGGTCATGGGCAGAACCGACACCAGGCAGTCAAAGATCGCGTTTTACCAATGCCGCCAGACGCGCCAGGACAGGAGTGTGCCGGGGCAGACTGCGTTGACCCCCCGGCTACAACAGACATGGCGCAATCTCGAGAGGATGATCTAAAAGCCATTATGCTGGAGGTCAAGTCCACGGTCACCACCATAGTGACGCAGCTGGACCAGTTGTCGGCCCGCCTGGGCACGGTGAAGACCCGGGTTGACTCCCATGACGCCCGACTGCTACATGTCGAGACCAGGGTGTCTGATGTGGAGGACGCTGCCGTCCAGGACCGCCAAAAACATTTGCAGATGGACAAGTTGCTCGCCATCATTCGCGGTAAGAATGAGGACCTGGAGGCGCGTTCCCGTCGCAGTAACGTCCGCATCACTGGGGTACCCGAAACCGCCAACATCTCTCGCATGGAGGACTTCGTTTAGCAGCTAGTCCGGGAGCTCTTTGCTGACGTGCTCTCACCCGTCTTCACTGTGGAGTGGGCCCACCATTCCCTTGGCCCCCGGCCGGCCCCCGGTTTGCCGGCACGTCCTATCATTGCCAAGAACTTCAGAGACGGAGACGCCATCCCCCGAGCTGCTCGAGAAAAAGGGGACATTCGTCATCAAGGAAACAACCTCTCATTCTACCCGGACTACACCGTCACAGTTCAGGAAGCACGTCGTGAGTTCTTACCGGCCAAACGGATCCTGCAGAAGCATGAGATCCCCTACTCACTTGCGTACCTGGCCAAACTGCACGTTAAACAGGGCACCAAAACTCTCACTTTCCCGGACCCCGAAGAAGCACTGGCATTCGCCAAGAAACTTGACAAATCCCTCCGCTCTTCACACGCGAACTCCCAGGCGGCCGCTGCTGAGCACCTCAGTGACAATGACTGACTTTACATTTGCCCTTTATGATGGTCTCCATAGGTTTTTCGTGTTTTCATCTGTTCTCCACTAAAGGTTCTTCCTAGTGTCTGCATGCTCCTGTTGCTTGGCCACCTTGCTTAACTGAAGGGGTGTCCGCCGAGCCCTGCCATGCCCTGCCGGGATAATTCCCTATCTTAATATGGTTTCCCCTCCTCCAAGTTGTGGGTTCCTAGGGTGGGATTGGGTGGTTTCTCAGCCTGATTGGGGGTTGGTGTGGGTGTGGGGGTGGCAGGTTTTTTAGGGTTTGTTTTGGGGGCAGGAGTGGGTGTTGGGTTCGGGGTCCTCTTACCGCTGCTGTTTGTTCTGTCGGGGTGGGGAAGCTAGATGGGGGTTGAGACATTGATAAGCTTCTGGGATTGGAATTTGATTTGCTATCATGGGAGGGTATGCTGGGTGGGGGGTTCTGGGATGTTACCTTTGATTGTTCTTTATTGGTTCTCTGAGGTCAGATTGTATCAACGCACTGTGCTTCTTGTTTCCTTCTGCAGCAATTCCATGTACGACATACTCCCCTGTCCAAATTGTACTGCTCTTACCTCTTACTGGGTCTCTGCACATTGGGGTCTTCCTCTAACGCTTGGCCTGCCCAGGCAACTGGCTTCCAATTTATCATACCATTTGTTGGGGGTGTTTATCTTCCGTTACTGCCGGTGGGAGGTACTGTGCTGCTGCACGCCATCTGTGTCTGCCTGATGTCTTTCCTACTTGCACTGCACCACATTTCACTCGGGTATAGTACAACATGACTGATACTATTTGTTGAACCTTGAATATACCTGGTCTCAATGATCAACGAAAAGCCAGGCTCATTCACTCTCACTTGCAGCGACACAGGGTAGACATATGTCTCTTACAGGAGACGCACTTCATGCCTGGGTCCTCCTCCAGACTCCAAGGGGGGTCTCGATTCTGATACGCAGGGGTCTCCCCTGGCAAGCTATTCAGGCACTCACGAATCCCAATGGTAGATACGTAATTCTGCATGGCTTCTTGTTGACTCACCCCCAAGACGATCGCTGCTGTATACGGCCCCAATTCAGGTGATACTGATTTCTTCAATCACATATGGCATCTTATTTCTTCCTTTGGCCCGGCGGCTATTCTCTGGGGGGGGAAATTTTAATGTTACCCTTTCAGCGGCACTGAACAGCTCTGGTCCGCATTCTTCCCATCCATGCGCTACCGCATCGCTTCAGTCCATACTTACTGACAACTCTCTTTATGATGCCTGGCGTCATGTTTGGCCTGATGCCCGCGAGGGCACTTGCATCACCGGGGCTCGGGGCTGCTGGTCACGCATTGATCTTTGGCTCACCTTCCCGGAAGTCCTCACCTGGCTTATCACTGCAACCCATATGGCACGTACCTTTTCGGATCATGCACCGGTTCAAATCAGCCTTCGTCTCCCTAACTCCCCACAGCGAGCATTCACATGGCGGCTCCCTTCGAACGCGCTCCGCGACACAGTTTTTTGCGACGAGATCCAAACAGCAATCACTAATTATTTTGATCTAAATGTGGGCTCCGTAGAATCTCCTTCTGTTCTTTGGCAAGGCATCAAAACAGTAATACGAGGCGAGTGCATTTCTAAACAGGCCGGTGTCCTCCGTTCTATCTGTACCACTCTGGCAAAGTTGGAAACTGAAATTAGGTCTCTGGATGCTGCCCAGGCTGCACACCCCAGGCCCTAGACCCTCGCGCTTTTAAGACGAAAGCACACCAAATTTTCTGAAGAGGCTGATAGAGAACTTGCCTTTCTGGGTAGAGAGGCCCGAGCTCGTCGCTTTGGGGAGGGTGATCAGCCTGGAAAGACCTTAGCCAGCCTCCTACGCCCTCCTCAACGCTGCGTCGTATATTACGGCTCTCAGAGATGGGGGCCACTCCAGAACCACCTCTCTTGAAGAAATTAAGGCCCGTTTCATGGATTTTTACTCACAGCTCTATACAGATAGCCCCCCTCCCCTCGCGAGAGGCCTTCAAACAATATTTCAAGACTATCGCGTTGGTATGGCTGGAGGATTATCATCGGAAATTAGGGAGGAGATTCTCGCTGCCATCAGCAGCTTCCCTGGTGACAAGGCCCCCTGTCTGGATGGTCTTCCTGCCTCTTTTTATAAAATGTATGCATCGCTTTTAGAACCGCATTTGGCTGCTATGTACAATGACTCTTTTGATAACGGCCTCATTCCTCAGTCCCTCCGTGAGGCAATGATAACGCTGTTACTCAAGCCTGACAAGCCAGCCGACTGTCGCGATTCCTTTCAACCCCTCTCTCTTATCAATATTGACAATAAAATCTTTGCTAAATTCATCGCCTCTTGCCTTCTTCTACTTATGCCTCTCATTGCCCTCCCTGACCAGTCCGGTTTCATTCCTGGCCGGGTCACCTCGCACAACCTCCGGACCATATTCTCTGTTCTTCACCAGATCAACCCCAGCCTCCCCGCAGTAGCCGCTCTTCTAGACGCCACTAAGGCATTCGACATGCTCGAATGGCCCTTTCTATTTTTTCTCCTACCACGCATTGGTTGTAGCACTATGTTTCTACGAAAGATATCTCTTCTATACACTCACCCCTCGGCTCATTTTCGAATTAATGGGCAGATATCAGAGCCCATCTGTATTGAACGCGGCACTCGGCAGGAATGTCCTCTATCACCTATGCTCTTTGCCATCGCGATGGAGCCCCTAACGGGCAGACTCCAGCAGCATCGCACTCAGAGGGGTATAGGTTTCTCAGCTCGCTCCCTCCTGGTATGCAGACGACATCACTTTGTATGTTCGCCACCCCCAAGACAATCTTAGCCCTCTTGTAGGGGAGATAATACGCTTTGGTGCACTGTCTGGCATACAGGTGAACTGGAGCAAGTCTGTGTTATTCCCCCTTACGGACACCACCAGACCATTTACGCTGGAATTTCCCTTTATATGGGCCTCTGGCCCCACCCGCTACCTGGGTATCTGGCTGAGTAGGGACCTAGATGACCTCTGGAGATCTAACTTCGTGCGTGCTGTGGATTGGCTAGAATCCAAAATTCCGAATTGGAGTCGGCTCCCATTTTCTCTTGCCGGCCGCATAGCCATTGCTAAGATGGTGGTTTTGCCAAAATTCCTTTACCTTTTTTTTAACATCCCTATCCTCCTGACTGCTCATTTCTTTCGCAAACTACGTTCCGTGATCATCTCTCTAGTTTGGACCGGTAAACAACCTAGAGTTGCGTATGATATCCTCTCTCTCCCCATGTCAGTAGGGGGCATGGGTGCTCCTAATTTTAAGCTTTATGCATTATGTGCTCAGGCCAGCTTTTTGCTTTTTTGGATTCACCCCTCCCCTTATCAACCACACGTGGCTGTGGAGACTGATATTGCATCTCCCTGGCCGCTGACCACGGCCCTATTTGCCCCGGCGTGTCACCCTGCGAGCGGAGGTGGACACGGTTGAGACATTGCGTTGGGCCTGGTCTGGTCTGCTCCGAATCTCCAACTTCCCGATGCTGTCGGCAAATGCCATGCCTATTGTATGATATCCTGCTTTTCCCCCTCTCCAGCCTTCCGGCATGTATAAACATGCATCACGTCTGGGTCTGTCGACATTGGCAGATTTATATACCGGCAACACATTCTATTCTCTTCCAGCCTCTTCTGGTCCGCTGGACACCCTCTTGTTCTATCAGTTACATGCTATATGCCGGGAGTTATATCCTACATTCCCCCAGCCTCCACCTACGATGCCAGCCCTCGATTTTACATACACATCCCCGACTCCACACAAAATTGTCACTAATTTATACGCACTCACGTTGTCGTCCACTTCCTTCTCCACTGATAGGGCACATGTGGCGTGGGGCGTGGACCTGGGCATGGACATCGCCCAGGCCGATTGGCTTTACTGCTGCAATCAGACGAAGAAACTGTCACCCATCTACCGGCTTCGTCTCATTCATTTCAAGTATCTACATAGACTATACCGTACTCCTGTCTAGCTTCACAAATTAGGACTCATACCCAGCGATGGTTGCATGCGTTGTGCTGCCCCTGCCGCGGACTTTGCTCATCTAGTTTGGCTATGCCCCAAGGTGTCGGAATTTTGGCAGGCGGTATGCGCCGCTATCTCCGAGATTACTTCTGCTACGGTGCAGCCCAATCCTCTGCTGTGTTTGCTAGGCTTAGTAAAATTCTACCCGGATGATTCTCGCCGCTTGATTGCAATGCTGCTTGTGTTGGCTAGGCATAGGGTGGCCATGTGCTAGGGTCGCAGACCGGCGCCTAAATTTGCTCATTGGCTTGAGGACGCCTCGAAATGCCAGACCTTGCTATTGGAATCCTGGGACTTACTACCTGCGAGGTCTACTCCAATTGATATATGGGGACCTTTAGTGACATATCTCCATTCCCGAGTTCCTTTGAGCCGTGCTGCCTCTCCCGCGCTCCCTGCCGGCACCCCGTCGGTGCTGGTCAGTGACTGCCTCCCTCTATCCTTCTGCCTCCCCTGTTTGCTGCACTTGCCACCATCACTGCAGTGGTGGCCACATCTCCTCTTGGGAGGGGATACATATGTTCATTCTGTTATCACAACAGTATCCCACGGAATTTGTCTTTTGCATTTGGGGAATGTCTTAACATATACGATAATTGACTCGGAATCCATGTCGATCTGATCTGATGCAAATTGTATTCTGACTGTTTTGAACTTGTCGATCAAGGTTTTGAAAATTAAAAACAAAAAACAAACAGCTAAATCTACCCTCAGCACGACTCCCTATACTACCCAAACACCACTGCACTACCCTAAACCCTAAAACACTACCCCCAGCACGACCCCCTACATTACAAAAACACCACTGCACTACCATAAACCAAAAAACACTACCCCCAGCACAACCCCCTACACTAAACAAACACCACTGAACTACCCTAAATCTACCCCAGCACGACTCCCTATATTACCCAGACACCGCTGCACTACCCTAAACCCTAAACCACTACCCCCAGCACGACCCCCTAAACTACCCAAACACCACTGCACTATCCTAAACCCTAAAACACTACCCCTAGTACAACCCCCTACACTACCCAAACACCACTGTACTACCCTAAAACAATACCTCAGCATGACCTCCTACACTACCCAAACACCACTGCACTATCCTAAACCCTAAAACACTACCCCAGCACGACCCTCTACACTACCAATAGACCACTGCACTACCCTAAATCCTAAAACAGGACTCCCTACACTACCCAAACACCATTGCACTACCCTAAACCCTAAAACACTACCCCCAGCACCTTCACTACTCAAACACCACTGCACTACCCTAAACCCTAAAACACTACCCCCAGCTTAACCCCCTTCACTACCCAAACACCACTGCACTAACATAAACCCTAAAACACTACCCCCAGCGTGACCACCTACACTACCTAAACACCACTGTGCTACCCTAAACCCTAAAACACTACCACCAGCACGACCCCTACACTGCCCAAACACCACTGCGCTACCCTAAACCCTAAATCACTACCCCCAGCACGACCCCCTTCACTACACAAACACCACTTCACTACCCTAAACCCTAAAACACTGCCCCCAGCACGGCCCCCTACACTACACAAACACCACTGCACTACCCTAAGCCCTAAAACACTACCACCAGCACGACCTCCTACACTACCCAAACACCACCGCACTACCCTAAACACTAAAACACTACCCTAGCACCACCCCCTACACTACCCAAACACCACTGCACTACCCTCAACCCTAAAACACTACCCCCTGCAAGAATCCCCAAACACTACCCAAATACCACTGCACTACCCTAAACCCTAAATCTACCCTCAGCACGACCCCCTATACTACCCAAACGCCACTGCACTACCCTAAACCCTAAAACACTACCCCCAACACGACCCCTTACACTAACCAAACACCACTGCACTGCCCTAAACCCTAAAACACTACCCCCAGCACGACCCCCTACACTACACAAACACCACTGCACTGCCCTAAACTCTAAAACACTACCCCCAGATGGCCCCCTACACTACCCAAACACCACTGCAGTACCCTAAACCCTAAAACACTACCCTAGCACAACCCCCTGCACTACCCAAACACCACTGCACTACCCTAAAACACTAACCCAGCACAACCTCCTACACTACCCAAACACCACTGCACTATCCTAAACCCTAAAATATTACCCCAGCATGACCCCCTACACTACCCATACATCACTGCACTACCCTAAATCCTAAAACAGGACTCCCTACACTACCCAAACACCACTGCACTACCCTAAACCTTAAAACACTACCCCCAGCACGACCCCCTTCACTACCCAAACACCACTGCACTACCCTAAACCCTAAAACACTGCCCCCAGCACAAGCCCCTACACTACACAAACACCACTGCACTACCCTAAACCCTAAAACACTACCCCCAGCACAACCTCCTACACTACCCAAACACCACCGCACTACCCTAAACACTAAAACACTACCCCAGCATGACCCCCTACACTACCCAAACACCACTGCACTACCCTCAACCCTTAAACACTACCCCCTGCAAGAACCCCCAAACACTTCCCAAATGCCACTGCACTACCCTAATCCCTAAATCTACCCTCAGCACGACCCCCTATACTACCCACATGCCACTGCACTACCTTAAACCATAAAACACTACCCCTAGCACGACCCTGTACACTACACAACCTCCACTCCACTACACTAAACCCTAAAACACTACCCCAGCATGACCCTCTACACTACCCAAACACCACTGCGCTACCCTAAACCCTAAAACAGGACCCCCTACACTACACAAACACCACTGCACTGCCCTAAACCCTAAAACACTACCCCCAGAATGACCCCTTCACTACCCAAACACCACTGCGCTACCCTAAACCCTAAAACACTACCCCCAGCATGACCCCCTACGCTACCCAAACACCACCGCACTACCCTAAACCCTAAAACACTACCCCTGCATGACCGCCTACGCTACCCAAACACCACCGCACTACCCAAAACAATAAAACACTACCCCCAGCATGACCACCTACGCTACCCAAACACACTGCACTGCCCTAAACCCTAGAACACTATGCCCAGCACAACCTCCTACACTACACAAACACCACTGCACTACCCTAAACCCTAAAGCACTACCCTCAGCATCACCTCCTACACTACCCAAACACCACTGCACTACCCTAAACCCTAAAACACTACCCCCAGCATGACCCCTATACTACTCAAACATCACTGCACTACCCTAAACCCTAAAACACTACCCCCACCACAACCCCCTACACTACCTAAACACCACTGCACTACCCTAAACCCTAGAAAAGTAACCCCCACCCCATACTAAATCCCACTTACCTGTCACTCCTCGTGGTTCCTGCTTCACGTCATCTCTGATGGGCTGTGCATGTCGTTGTGAGGAAATGGAACAGCCTAGGTTTCCTTACAACGAAGTGGATCCTCTACATTTTTTTAGAACGCATGGTCATTTACCACACATACCTTTACAATAAAATTAGTTGTAAAGGTATGCGTGGTAAATGACCATGCGTTCTTAAAAAATGCATAGTAATGACTTTGCGATGTACAACGCATGCATGGTAATGCATGCGTTGTAATGGTATTTCGAAGTAAAAAATTTGTTGTAACAGCTGTTTACCGATTGAAGCTAGCCCCTGTTCTTCAGTGAGTCTTTAATTTGATTAGGAGGAAGGAATGTGTTTTTTTACCGAAAAGTGCATTCACGGCTGTTGTATTGTGAAAGTGTCCGCGTGGCCTGGTTTTACTTCCGGTGAGAGAGTGGAAGAGTCACTTTCGATCTAAAGGAGTTCTGTTGTTGGACGGGGCCGGCGCGACACGTCTTCAGAAAACACAGCTACTGGAAAGCGTCCACACCGAAGTGTGGAGCAGTGCCATGAGAGTTCAACGAGTGTGCGTCCCACAGCAGGTTAACCGTACTGTGCCGTTCTACGTTACGGGAGGCAGAAGCTGCATTCATCGCAGGTTCTCTTGTACACTAAAAAAGGACCGAACAATGCTTTCCTTTATTTCTTCTTCTGCTGGACCATCTGTTCTTCCTCGTCTACTGCAAGTGGATCGACTTCGGAAAAACTAGTAGCCATAGATGTATTAAAAATAAACAAACACACAAAAAAGTATATGAATATAAAGAGAAGCAAGATACAAGTCTTCTCTCTATCAAGGACAAAAAGTAAGGGAAATATCAGAAGGATGGATCCTCCCTCTTTCACAATGAAATTGATTTCAACCAATCAGATTCCTTTTTTCTTTTGCTGTCATGAAGTCGCATAGGGTGCACGCACTCATCACATTGCCTTCAGGCACCCGCGAAATTCATATATATCATACACTATAAAAAAAAATGTTTAATCTTTTAATAAGTATATTAGCAAATCTGGTCATTCTAATATCAGATTCAAACTTTCTATAGTAATTTTTTCAACTTTAAAAGTACGCCGAAGTCTTGACTTTGGCTCGATCTCAGCGTGATCACGGCACGACCCCAGAAATACATGTGGGGAGATGTTGCGCACATTAAGCGGCTACACCGCGCAGTTTGTAACTTTACTTTCGTCGAAATTATATTGAAAATAATACTTTAAAAATACTTTTATTAATCAATTTAGACAAAAACTTAAAGGAAAACTTTTATTTATAATTAATTTAAAGATATTTCATGCTTTACAAATTACGTCAAAGTCGTTACCCCTGCGTGACTTTTTAAAATGGCTACCGGAATGCGCGCAGCCATCATGTAGGATGCGCGAAGGGTGCCCGATTTCTGCATATTACAAAAAAAAGAAACCAATGTAGTTTTCCTAACTAAAAATTATTCACTATTTTTTTAAATATATATATATATATATATATATATATATATGTATAGAAAATAAAAAAAACAGGATTGAGGTATATTAGACTTACAAATTTTCATTTAAAAAACCTTTGAAATTCACTTAAAAAAGCATAGGTTTCAGGCACGTTATAGTTAGAAATTAGCATTTAAAAAACCATAGAAATTCACTAAAAAAACATAGGTTTCAGGAACGTTATAGTTAGTTGGACTTTTCACTTGTACAAAACCATAGAAATACCGGTGTTATAGTTAGTTCAGCTAACTATAACTCGTGCCCCCGCAATGCACTGCTGATAACGTCACATATTACTTTATTCATGACCTGGTCAGTGACATCACTGATGACATCTCAAATGACATCACTGATGAAATCACTGATGACATCATCCACGTGAAAATCTGATGCACCTCCTCACACCTGAATATAACCTTTGATACACCCACTATAAAATACAGACTACCATTTTCGAAAAAATAGACACATCATTACCAGTTATTAAATACGTGCTGACTGAATCCTAGGTCTACACACACATCCACTCATTCACCAATACAGTCACTCATACATGCAGTCACTCATCAATACAACACTATCATATGCACTCATACACCTATACAGACACACACACACTGCCACATATCCAGAGTTACTCCTCCACCTAGTCAGACATGCAAAGAATCAATCATACTTTCATTTACTCACCTCTACAGTTATACAGACACCATCTCACTTATTCATACAGATGCTAACACATAATTATTCTCTATAGAATCACTGATACAAATACACACTCATTCATGCAACCACTCTCACAATTACTTACTCTCACATATAGTTATTTATATACACCATCACTCACAAATACTGCCTTTTACATATGTACTTACTTGCACATGTACCACTGAGACATCCATTCACTCACCAGCACAACCCATACACACACTCACCCATCCATACAGCTATTTCCACATGCACTCTGGAACCCATACACCCAGTGAATCAACCACTCACACATCTATGCACAGAGTCACACACCTCCCATCCACCCACACACACACACTCAAGCAGCCATACAAATACTCAGGCAAGCAATCAATAACCCATATAGACACTCATGCAGCTACTCACCAACCCATGCAGCAGCTTACACAACAACAGACTGACTGATATAGACTTTCACACAGTTTAGTCACTAACCAATGCATTCAGAAACACATTTAATCACTCACTTATACAGTCGGTCATGTACCTACTAAATCCTCCATAGAGACACTTATGCACCCACTCATTCTTCAATACAGCTTGGCATATATAAAAAACAAATTTAAACTTTACGGAACACACAGTCACTGGATGATGTCATCAGTGATGTCATCAGGGATGTCATTTGAGATGTAATCAGTGATGTCATCAGTGATGTCACTGACCATGTCATGAATGATGTAATATGTGACGTCATCAGCAGTGCATTGTGGGGACACGAGTTATAGTTTAGCTAACTATAACACCGGAATTTCTATGGTTTTGTACGAGTGAAATGTCCAACTAACTATAACGTTGCTGAAACCTATGGTTTTTTCAGTGAATTTCTATGGTTTTTTTATATGCTAATTTTTAACTATAATGTGCCTGAAACCTATACTTTTTTAGTGAATATAAATATGTCTATATCCACAAGGAATAACTATTGCAATTCAGTAAATCGTATATAGAGGAGTTGACAGTATTAGATGCAAAGCTCAATGCTGTAATCCAGAATTAAATGTAGAATTGGATTGAAATGTTCAGAGGTCTCTTCACTCAAAAAATAACATATATACAAATAGTCTTTGGAATTTCCTCTCACAAAATGGTTGCCAGAATGAGCAGACATTAATAGTCAATGATTCGACTCAACAGCTTTGACTTACTTGGACTTCTTCTCTTCTTCCTTCTAAATTCAATGACGGAATGGACTTAACAAACTTCGAAAATCAGCTGTGCTCCGAAAATACCTGATAAGCGAGACTCCAGTGTACTCTCAACTGGATACTAGCAAAGAAAAAATCTAAGAGATATGACAGGCGGAGCAGCGCGGATGAAAGAGGTACTCCCCTGACAAATTTACAGTCGTAGGCATGCGTGAAAACAAAACACTGCTTTACCTCAGGAGAAGATGGTTGTTGTGTGCTAAGCGCATAGTGCATGAGTGAGATAGCAGCTACACTTCTCTTTGAGACAGAACACTAGACCGCTGACCATCTGGAACATAATCAATTGGCAGCCGCTATCTTGGAATTCCTACATGGGCTAACCTGGATCTGCTTGAACATTACCAACAGGAGCCTCTGCAAAATGGTTCAGTGGCACTTGCCAAATGGGTAACTAGGCAATCTCTTATACTTTAGCTCAGTAGGGGGATGAACAAGAGCAGATTTTGCCCGGAATCATCCAGCCCTCACAGTACCCCAACCAAGGCCCCTTCTCCTCCCTCTATGGGATTCTTGTGATGTGTCATGTAAAATTTTCAAATCAGTCTAGGGGCATGAACATTAGAACTAAGCTCCAATTACCTTTCCTCTGGGTCAAAACCTTTCCAATCTACTAAACAAAATAGCTTACCTTTCTTTTCTTTTGAATCTATAATTCGTTTTCCTTCGAATTCTTCTTCTGACTGGAACTGAACTGGGGCTGGTGGTAGTTCTTTTCTAAAAGCTGGTGGATTTCTTTTAATTAAAGTTACATGTAACACTGGATGTATTCTTAACTTGATCCATTAGATACAGCCACAGACGTGAGTCCCTTGATCACTTTGCCACTGGATTCAAGCAAGCCTGGCTGAAGACGGCTGAAATGCCAGAAACCGGTCATAGGAAGCTTGTTTCCCTTACAGGGAAGTCATGGCTTGGCAGTTCGGGCTGGACTGTTCCCATGAGGCACAGGGTCAGACTGATTTGCATATGGCCATGTCTGAACTGGGACGGCTAAAGAACGGTGGTGGATTAAACCCAGATCAGTAGACTGGGGGTGAGTGCTTGCAATGTTCAACACTCCGTCCATCATTTCCTTTGGTTTTGCTCCATTCCTGAAAGGCATCTTTTACTGCCAACAAATCTTTGTCCGTTATGTTGTTAATTGTTTATCTCTGCGGCCATCAATTTTTGGGATCGATAGGCCACTGGATGGAATTGACCAGTTTTCTTATGTCTTTGAGACAGGATTCTACCAATTACGAAATTGGACGCATCTGATTCTACATAGAATCGGATGCAACAGAATCGGGGGTGTTGTAAAAGTTTCTTTCAGTAACTGGAAAGCCTCCTCAGTTTCAGTACTCCAAACAAACTTCTCTTTCTTTTCAGTAAACGAGTGAGAGGACTGACCTTTTCAGAAGATAAAGCGCCTATAGAAATTGGCGAATCCAATAAAACGTTGTATTTCTTTTACGTTTCGGGAAGGAGGCCAATCCTTGATTGCTCTCACCTTTGCGTCATCCATGGATACTCCATTATGAGACAAAATAAAATCCAAAAATGCCACTCGAATGGTAAGAAAAACACACTTTTCCAGATTAACATAGAGCTGATTGCAAGCAATCTTTTGAAAATCGCATGCACATGCAGAACATGTTCCTCCATGTTTGCATAGAATATGAGAATATCATCGATGTATACAACTGCAAAGCGATCCAAAAATTCTCCGAGAATTTCGTTGACAAAATGCTGGAAGGCTGCAGGAGTGTTGCACAGGTCAAAAGGCATGACCTGATACTCAGACCGAATCGTGTTCGGAACGTTGTCTTCCATTTATCACCCTCCACCATCCATACTGAGTGATAGGACCCTCTTAAATCCAATTTGATCTATATTCAGGATTTCTTTACATGGTCCAAAAGTTCTGAAATATCGGTTCTTCTTGCTGACTTGGTTTAAGGCTCGATAATCAATACATGCCTGAAGTTTTCCATCCTTCTCAGGGACGTAAAACCGACAGAGATGAGACAGGGGACTGGGAAGGTCGAATGATCCCATTGTCCAAATATTTGTCCAAATATTCCTTCAAATGGCGATTCTCAGCTTCAGAGAGGGCATAGATTCTGTTGCATGCCAACGATGCACCTGGTTGCAATTCCATCTTGCATTTATACTCTCGATGCAGGGGTAATCTCTTGGCCACTTGTTCATCAAAGACGGATGCCAGGTCATGATATTCTCTTGGGAGCTTTTGGACTTCTAGTGCACAAATCATATGAGACTGTGTGTTTAAAAGGGATGGTGGAGATGGCTGATGATCTGTGATACACAACTTGTAACACTGTTCTTTACAGTATTCAGAATTCATCTCCACAGTTCTTCTGGCCCAATCTATCTTCGGATTATGTTCAGTAAGCCAAGGCAGTCCAAGAAAAAGCCGAAATTGAGGGGCATCGATGAGACTGAATGTCAACAAGCTTAGATGGTGGCCGGGTCCTATCAATGAAATTTCCTCGGTAATGGGTCCTGAAGAGAGGTTGGTTCCATGTACTGGCCAAACTGGTTTAGGCATTTCTTTCCTTAGAAAGTGAATTCCTAGCAACTTGGCAAATTTAATATTGCAGAAATTTCTTGTTGCTCCTGAATCTATCATGACAGAGACATCATCCACTTCAGTCACTCCAAATTTGATCAAGCTGGAAATGATTAAATGAGGGACAAAATATTGTAATGTGTTAGCGACTAGTTTTGTATTTGGAGTTGTCTTATTGGAAGCACCCACCAGAGCAACTCCTACCATGACGTACGTCTGACATAGGGGATTCTGCAGGACCAAAGTGAAGAGGAGGAGGGCAGCCTGTAGACTCCACAATAAAGTTAAGTGTGTTTTATTTACCTTGAGTTTAATTTTAATTTAAAAAAAAAAAGGATTAGGGTGGGGGTAGGGAGGTTCCGGGGCTGAACTCCGCTCCGCGGCGGAGTCAGAAGTTTTGCATGAACTTCTCATTCTCTGCGGAACGCGGAGTATGCAAAAATCCTCAAGCTCAGCCAGCAGAGCGGAGTTCCTGCCCAGAGTTACTCAGATTTATTCTTGAGTTTGTGTCTCATTCATTACCTCTGTGAGTACAACAAATGCTTAACACTGTCCTCTAATAAGTCTAACTGCTCACCCACACTAATACAAAAAGAGAGTTAGTATTATCTGCTTGTTGCCTCTATATTTCTCTGGGGAAAACTCTCACTCTCTACATAGTATACTTCATTTTAGTGCACAGTACAGAGAGGCGGTATCTTAAAATGTATAAAAACGTCTATGCAATGCAGGGTAGCAAGCAAAAATGCTGCACTGCACTGCCTTGCATAAAATAGATAGAACAGCAATTCTTCATATTTACAAAGATAGAGACCATTTCTGTTCTTTTTTTGAGCTGGTGTGTGCAGCTAAGCACCAATGCAGACACCCTTCCAGCATAGTGCAAGGGTGCTTGTGTTACAGGCGGGACTATTTCTGTGCAGAAAGGTTAACCTTCTTGCACAAAAAAAATCATTACATGTATTTTCCTCTTTATATGTGTGCTGCAAAAAATGATATTTCTCCTCACGCCACCTCACATGGGAACATTCTGATGCAACCCCATGTTTACTGACCTTAGTAAATAGGAGATTGTGTAAAAATTCATATCTGGACTCATGAAACACCTTTTCAATTCAGAGTAATGTGAGGCACTGATTGTGGCTAAGCCACACAGAGCCATTCAAGTGGGTTTGCCTAACTTAGTAAATCCCATTTAAAGGCTTGAGTTGCCTTTTGTCACCTTGGACCTTGATGTCTTTCTGAGGTTATGCCTGGAGATTTGGAAATGTGTCTACAATGTGTGTGTGTGTGTGTTTGTGAGCTGCCTTTGCTCCTGGGCCTCTATGGATGTATATATGTGTATGAGCATGGTAAGTTTCTGTGAGTATGTCTTCCAATGTGATGTGCCTGTCGATGTTAATGTGGGTGTTAGAAACCTAGCCCCAGATTTGCACAGATTTTGCATCTAGTTTGTGTTACTTTTTATACACGGACCCGATGCAAAATCCAGGATGGCATTTGTAAACTAACGCAAATGATGAGTTGTGTTGGCATATGACCAAAAGTATTGCAATGGAACACATTCATTTGCATCAAAGGAGTGTTCGATGGATGGTGAATGAATGGTGCATGGACATTCCTGTGCATCCACCCATGGACTCTGAGGGTAAATTGATATCTAGCTAGACTTGCATACTTGGATTTACACCTCCCTGAGGCTGGCATAATAAAAGAATATGTTTTACGTTTTCTCCTTTCTTACTCTCTGCATCTGTGTTGCATTCAGAGGAAATGTCATTATAGTGTAGTTTTTGTGTAGGAAGGGAATCCATTCTGCACAAATATGATCCTGCTCACAGCTCACTTACCCTTGTCCTATGGCGCAAGGGCGCCTGTCTTGAGGCATTGCTGCAGAAAGTGTGCCAACGGATGGAAAGAGCATTACTGTGCCAATTCTTTGTAAATATGGCATAGTTCAGCTCTCTTCAGTTGACACAACACAGTGCAGCAACTTTTTTTGCTGCCCTGTGTTGCATAAAGTCTTTGCAAATCTGGCCCTACGTGTTTATCTGAGTGTTGTCGTGACTAGTGATATGAATGTGTGTTTATTATTTCTTATATGACACTCAATACGGGCCAAGAGCAATATATACCTATTATTGGTCCAACTATAGGAATAAATATCAGGCCAATGCCCGTGTTCCTCTGTGCCTCTGCATCACGCCATGCTTGGATCGCTCTTTGTAGGGCATTATCCGCATTCTTGAGAGCTGCCTGCGCTGCTTGCAGTTGTTGTCTGGCAATGGACTCCTGCCCATGCTGACCAGAGAGTTGTTGTTTAAGACTTTCTTCCCGAGCTTCTAGTGCCTTCCGATCACCATTGAGTCGATTTATCTCGACTAAGCGCTCTTCCAAATTTGCGTTCAAAGCTTTCATTTGTGCCAGGGATGACTGCTCCGCCTTTGACAGACTTTTCTGGGATGACTCCAGGAGTTGGCGAACATTTTCAATGCCTTGCGCAAGGTTGGTGGTGGTCAGCAAGGTTTCAGCAACAGACGTCAAGGAATTTAAGCCCTCCACAAAAGGTGGCAAAACAGCCTGCTCATAACTCTTTTCTGTAACAGGAATGGCACCCAGAACGTGACCCGGAAACATTGTACCTTAAAGGGTGAGAGAAGAATAAAGGTTAGAGACATATTAGGGTTTCAGAGTACTCTACAGCTTGACAATGTTTTACAAGACTTGTGGCAACTTTGTGCCGCTGCCGACACCAGGGCACTTTCAGCAGAGTGGCCCATTATGTGCTTTGCGTTCAGAGCATTAACCTGCAGGGGGTGCGGAGGCCTCTTGATTTCAGTTCCAGCACCCCTTCTTTTGTTTGAGTCTTAGAGCCACATGTACAAAGCATTTTTGCGGTCCGAAATGGCCGATCGGTTCTGACCACAAAATTGATTTTACATATGTACAAAACACATTACCGAATCAGTTTGTGTTTGTAATTTGGTATTTGGAAAGGGAGACTTTAAGGTTTCCCTTCCAAATACTAAATCTAAATGGGATATATCGTATTACAGCTGCAAAATATTCATATTTTACCAGCTTCTCAAAGGAGGTGATAAACCTTTTGCAAATGAGGAGTCCCCAAAGAACCCCTTCCTCTTAGACAATGGAAAGTCATTTTTTTGGTTTAGAGCAGGCAGTGGTTCCACATACCACTGCCCGCACTTAAAAAAATGAATCTGCAAAGTTTCCTTATTTTCTTGTTTTAAACGTATCACATTTTACTTTAAGAACAAGGGGCTTCATTTGTCTTGAAGAAATTGTAGAGCTGGTGCAGGGTTATTTTGCCAGTTTACATAGTGGTCTTTGCTTACCATAGGAATGTTAAAGTCATGTGTTCTAAGCTGTAAACAATACAATATTCCTATTATTATCATTAAAAAAAGTACATAAAATAAAAGAACAATGCAATAACAGAGCACAAACAGTCATACATTGTCCAAGTACAGCACAACTTCACATTGCAATACAGCATCAGATACATAATAGAAAGCAGCACCACATTGACAAATATACACAAACAATCTTGTCACACATTACCACCAACAGAAACTTGTTTTTCTTACACAAGGGTAAAATGTGTTTGTCCCAAACACTTGCTTAACTTTCCACCAATCTGTTGATATGGCTATGTAGTCATCAGCATCTTGCAGACTGCCAGGCGAGCCAGGAAAGTGTCATCTGTGTGCATTCACAAAGTCTGTTTATAGGATGTGTGCATACTTTTATATATGAGACAGGTGTGCTTGTGAGAAGGGTCTTTTCTTTTGATTGACTAGTCTGAGGACCTGGAAGGAGGCCTAAAGGTTATCTGAAGATTTTGTTTTAATCCATTGGCTTTGGGTGTTAAATCCAGGACATTTAGCACAAGGCAGTGAGCTCTAAAAAACATTTTAGATCAATAACAAAGAACGCGGAGCCTGATTCATACAAATGCAAATTCAGGTCTCTGATTTACAAAATGTAAAACTGAACTTGAAAACCCACTTACTCATAGTAAGAATTCTGACACTGCGGTGGAATTTTACATTTTAAATAATCTGACAATGGTGACATTTGTGGGTGATCAATGACAATGATTTGCACCAAAGTAGGTGCGGGTATTCATTTACATTTGGTAAAGACATTAACAACCTCAATGTAGTTGAAATGGACATCCCTACCCTGTATGCACTTTAATTGTGCATTTCCACACAGGATTTGGTTGGAAACTTACACCTGATAGATGTTGTATGGTGGTTAGGAAGGGATGGATATGGATAGGGGTTCAGGGGAAACAGATAAATGCAAAGAAAAATCTATCATATGCAAAATAAATTTTCTGTGTTTGAAGTCTCCGGTAGGCTCAGAAAAAAACTCTTAAGGATTATGCTTAATTTGAGTTTTTTATCTGTCTGTACATTATGTAAAGTTTTTGCATGTAGAAGACTCATCTTAACAGAAAATAATCAAACAGATATTGAAGTAAAATGTGGATGTGCAAGTCATTTGCTGATAATGTTCATTTTGTCAAACTCTTTTGAAAAAAAAGGCCCCAATATGCTAACATTTTAATTGGGATATCTCATTTGTTTGATACAGCACTGACGCAAAGTCGTTTTTGGGATGTACAAAGCCCCTCAAATGAGATTTTCATGTGTTTGTAAAAAATCATAATGGAAACTATTACACTACGCTTGCTTTCTTTACCTTGCATCAAGTTGAAGTTACAAGGGTGGTGCATGGGCATTCCTATGTAGTTTGATGCAAACCCATATATAAAAAAGAATTGTTAATATGAGTTTGTACCGAAATGGTATGACTACCTGAGCCTGGCATTATAAGGGGAATTTGTTTTTACTCCTTTTTGCATGTGTACTGCATTCTGCTGCAGCATATAAAATGATTAAATAGCCTCTGAGGTTGTTTTATTTTGTGCAGAGACCGCTCATTACAAAACACCTATTCTGCTCACAATGCAGGCACCATTGGGCATCCCAAAGTGTACCAGTGCAGTGAGAAAGCAGAACTATTCCATATATTTGTAGATGTGCCACTATTAGCACTGGCACTTGGTTGGCTGAGGCAGTGTCCAGCCAGGCAGAACCTACCACTCCCATTTATTTATTTATTTGCAGGTTTTTATAGCGCTAGAATCGACTCCAGCTGGAGTATCTCTGCGCTTCTGGCGGGTTAGTCCTTTATCAAGAGTAGAACAGGCGGAAGTCACTAGATCGCATTTATGAACAACAAGGTTTTAAGTTGTTTCCTAAACATCAAGTGTTCGGAGCAGGAACGAATAGCTACAGGGAGACAATTCCACAATTTAGGTCCCAACACTGATAGTGCCTTACTTCCGTGCCTGGCCTTCTTGGCACGCGGTACTACCAGTAAATGCCCATTGCTGGATCTGAGCATTCTGGATGGAATGTATGGAATAAATTTCTTTTCCAGATATAGTGGACCTTGTCTATTTAGGCTCTTATGTATTAGGCAGCAAGTTTTAAATTTTATCCTTTGGCGGATAGAGAGCCAGTGGAGTTCTTCTAAAAGTGGCTTTGATGCTGTTCTTAGAGGGGCATTAAGAACAAGGCGAGCCGCAGTATTTTGTATTACCTGAAGTCTATTCAATACTCCCTCATTTGCAGAGAGCAACAGACCGTTGCAGTAGTCGATCCGACTCATAACAAGGGCCTGCACCAGCGTCTTCCTGAATTGGTCCGGCAGTAATGGAAAGACTTTACGTAGCAGGCTAATAGTATGGAAACATACGCCTGCGACATAATTCGTATGTTGTTTTAGTGACAAATCCTGGTCAAGGCGAATCCCCAAGTTTTTAACGATCTGTTTGGGCTCAGGTGCTACGCCTAGACCAGGAGGCCACCAGTCTGGAGTCCAGAGTATTTTGGCTTCACCGAACAGCATGACCTCCGTTTTACTAACGTTACACTGTAAGTAATTAGTGGACATCCAACATGCTACAGCTTCCATGCCTGCAGAGAAAGAGCTCCTCAATTCCGAGGTAAGAGTCTTAAAAGGGAAGAGGAGCTGCGTGTCATCAGCATATGACACGGGGATGAAGCCAAATTTACGCATCACTCTTGCCAGGGGAGCCACGTAGATGTTGAAAAGCGTTGGGCTTAGACAAGAGCCCTGTGGTACCCCTTTCAAGACTTTTACCTCTGCTGAGCGATACGTACCCATGGTGACAGTCTGGGTGCGATCAGAAAGGAAGCTTCTCAGCCATGCCAGGGCTTTGTTCTTAACCCCCACGTTCGACAACCGGTCAATAAGAATGTTATGAGACACGGTGTCGAACGCTGCTGATAGATCTAATAAGACTAGGATCACAGAATAGCCTTTATCTTGGAGCATGTGCAGGAGTGGGTGATTATACTTACTGTATAACCTGAGCTCACCCTTGGATAGTTTGCACTGAATAGTCAGTCTTATCACAGAGGCAATGTGTGAAGCATTTGGCAAAGCCCTCTCACAAAATAAATACACTGTTGTCACAAAATAGACTTCACATGTGGTGTATGTAAATAACATTTGTATTCAACACACACATTCATTAATACAACATGGACATCATGTATTTCTGGGCATAATTCACATTTGGAAATATTACTAGCAGTTCTAGGCCCAGACGTATATGCACACTTGGGAAACATTTTACTTTACCCGCATCATCAGAGAAATGTTGTCAGAACTAGGCCCACCCTGGCTAATATTACAATTTGATTGCACACAGTTATAGGGTGCAGCCCAGATTACAGCAATTTTAGGAATGTTTACACACAGATAATTACAACACTTTTTAACCAGCAAGGTTGGCCAAGGTTGCATGGTTAAAAACCAATGTCAAAAGTTGTATTAAATTTGGCAAGAAATCAACATGTAAAGCAACACTGGTGGCGATGCATTGTGTAACAGGCAATCCTCACACAGCCACTCCCATACACTCTTTTACTCAGCACTGATACGCGATGCCACAGATATCCATATGGGACACTCTTGCATACACACACACACACACACACACACACACACACACACCACTGCAATGTGGTGCAACTGATATCTGGCAGTTCAGTTGACAGTAAAATGCACACCCCTGGGCTCAAACCCCCCTCACAATTCCAGCTAACTCCCCACTACCCTTCACCCATGGGTTGGAGATAATCAGCCCTCCCCCGGATACTAGGCCTATCGCAGCCAGAGTCACACTTAATCAGGGTCCCAGGGAAGAAGGTGGGGGAAGGTAGCAGGGCTAATCAGGATGCAGCTCACAAATGGGGGGGTTGGCCACTACTCAGGAAGTTCACCCATAGGATGCATAGCAGAAGTGGTCTGAGGGCAATAGTCAACACTCAATTAATTCCACAGTATGTCTTCCAGCACCAGCTGGTTCTGCAAAGCACAGGGGTGGGGGCATGCAGTCTACTGATCTGCTTCCGATCAATCTCAGAAGCATTCCTTCAGCCTAGTCAGTTCCTCTCACTACCCAGGCCCGATATGGGCAATACTACTTGGCAACATGAAGTTGTTGGGTCGGGTGAAGAGAGGGCAGTTGGTCCACTTCACTGAAGGCAAAAAAGGAACAATCGATGAATGGGTGATGAAGCAGGGAAGACCCTCGGAAGAAGAAGACACCCCATCAGACACATGTAGATTCATGTAGCACCCATGAAATCTGGGCATCATGTCTGGTGAGTGTTGATACGAGTTACACCAGACCATTCCAGTCACACACAATGAAGAGTCGTAAACACAATAAATCCCTGGAAATGAGGCAACATGTCCAGTGCACCTTGATACGAGTTGGACCAGACAGTTTTGATCACACACAATGAAGAGTCACACTCTCAGTACCTCCCTGGAAATGAGGCACAATGTCTGGTGCATGTAGATCGGAGTCCCACCAGACAATTCTGGACACACAGAATGAAGAGTTGCCATTTCTTACCTCCCTGGAAATGAGGAACGATGCCTGGTGTGTGTTGATATGGTTTGCATATCAACACACACCAAGCATGGTGTGGGACCAGACAATTCTGGTCACATACACAGGTGCAAGTTTAGCAGTGCTGCATGAGGTATAATGCTGCACTACTGTGGGTACGCCCTCACCTCCGAGGGTTGCAACCTGGGAATCAGACACCACATTCAATAAGCATGCAGTTGGTATGTTGCAAGGGAGGGATTTGGCACAATCAACAAAGCGAGACACGCTGGATCCCACAACCAGTGAATCTGCTCACCACCAACAAGATGCGTATGTGTGTTGAGGTGCCCATGATACAAAGCCACAAGTGGCACACTTCTGGGGTACCCAGAAGGCAGTCCGGGCTCCATGCATAATCATTAGTTCCATGCTCTAGGTGCTACCAGTCGGTATCCAAATGACAATATTTGCACGTAAGAGGGCACCACTATCCAGGTGTCGCAATTTGATGGTGTGGGTTCCTCGCAGAAGATCTTTGATTTTCATGAGACCCTAAAAGAAATTGGGCAAGCCAACACGCCCTTGGAGAAAACACTTAAGGGTGGAACAGACCAGCAGGTAGTGAACCCAGGCCAGTCACTATTCTGGAAGGGTACACGGTCACACAGTTTCTTCCAAAGGCAGTAATCCTCCTTGTGCACAAAAGAGTCCTCTGGCAGTGTGTACCACACAGTTCCATGTTCTCTAGTCCCATGTCTCCACAACTGCATCTCTGCCTGGCTAAATTATGGCACCAGTACTGTAATATGCCATTCAAATTGGGGGACATTCAGGGTGTTTCCCCTTGAACCGCAGATGTCTCCACTAAATTTCAATCATGTCTACCATGAGGGTGTGGAATACAGATCCTAATCTTTAGTAGGGCCATGCTCTGCTCCCAGAGGCCAAGTGTTAAAATCTCTCCCTCCTATTCATCCAGACAGGCCCTTAAATAGCAGAGGTCCGTCGTTCCAGTTGCATGCCCAAGGTTTGAAACTCTCGCTTGGGAATGCACGGATGTGCTCCCTCATTCTCCAGTGTGGACTGGACCAAGCTTAAATCACACAAAGAGTTTTAGAATAGAGAAATTCCCATTTTCTAGAAGTAGCATTTCTTATCTATCCATGACAAATCCAACTGTACCTCAGACGTGGGTTTGTTATTGTGAATCCAATGATAGGAAACATTATGAGGCTACTACACAGCAAACCACTATTGCAACCCGGGGTAATTTCAACCATTCCCATATGTTAACCTATGAGAAGAGCAGAACTCATAGGTAGTTAAACACATATAGGTATTCTTCAATACCTGGACAGGAATCACACATGTATACCTTTCCGTCCTTTCACATACCACTTACTTTATCTCTTAAGACTTACTCCAGAGGTGCTCTAGTGATAGCGAAGAGTCACCTCGGGATTGCGTAGTGGTTTTGAAAGGCCAACCAGTGAAATGTCACCCGAACAGGCCTTCTTGCCAAATATTTAAATGTGCCATAGGTGCAAGTGCACATAAACAGACCTGCTCTTAATATGTGTCGGAAAGGTACGCACTTTAACACTGCATTTTCAGTGGGAAAGTGCCCAGAGCCCTAAAGCCACTACACAAAAACCAGTAAATCCCTGGTGGTATCCCATGGGAAGAGCCAACCTCATAGGTAGAGGAAACCCTCATGTGGGTTCTTCACTAACTAGGCATGGAAGACCCATGTGTATTGCCCTGCCTTTAGCCTACTACTTGCTCCACCCCTCAGGGATTCCCCTAGAGGTGCTCCAGTGGTAGTGGAAGGTTCAATAAGGGGTGGCTAACAAGTTAGAAACACCACCCTGAGCCTGGGCGCAACTGCTCAACCAGAGTCCTGCAATGACAGGCCTGCAACATGTTTGAAAGGCTATTCTTGTGGGTGACACAATCAGTGCTGTCACCCACTAATAACCAGTGCAGTACGCCAGTGAAGAAGCCTCATGCCCGATGATGTAGGATGGTGTTTCGGAAGATCTAACAGTACTCTTGCAGCAGCATTTTGCAGCGATTGGAGTTTTAAGAGCTGTCTTTCTCCAATTCCAACATACAGTGCATTGCAATAATCAATGCGGGATAGAACTAGAGTCCCAACAACTGTTTTCCTTAAAGAAAAAGGAATAAAAGGCAATATTTTCCGAAGAACCTTAATCGTCATGAAACAGGCCGAGGTGACCTGGTTGATTTGAGAAGTTAAAGTTAGTTCTTTGTCAACCAGGAAAACCCAGGTTCTTTACTTTTGATGCTGGGATTGGACACACACCTGCTTTTGGAGGCCACCATAAGTGGTTCCAGATAGAGGGTTTTTGGCCAAATTCAATCACCTCAGTTTTCTCTGTATTCATCCAGCTCATGACACTGGAGAGACAATTCCTAAATCTCTCCGTTGTGACTCCCACACTCTGAAACAGAGATACCACCAGCTGGGTATCGTCAGCATAAGATACCAGTTTTAAACCTTGATCTTTTATTAGGTGTGCCAGTGGTGTTACGTACAGATTAAACAATGTAGGGGATAGCGCGGATCCCTGAGGGACTCCACATGGGAGAGAAAACTCTTCAGACTGAAATCCTTCCGAATGGATTTGTTGTATTCTAGAATCCAGAAAGGACCGAAGTAGAGCTAAAGCCGAGTCTCTAATTCCCAGTGATTTAAGTCTTTCCAGTAATACCCTATGGTTTACAGTGTCAAACGCTGCTGTTAAGTCGAGTAAAATAAGGATAGCTCTGCAGCCATCATCCATTACTCTGCGAATTTCCTCCGTTGCCATTATTAAGGCGGATTCTGTTGAGTGTCGTGATCTAAAACCATGCTGTGTGGGATCCAAAGAGCTATTTAGATCTATGAATTCCATTAGCTCTTGGTTAATGTCTTTTTCCAGTATTTTAGATGGCAAAGGGAGACAGGATATAGGGCGATAGTGTTTAATATCCTGAGGGTCCAATTAATTTTTCTTAAGGATAGGCCTTATACAGGCCTTTTTCCATCTAATAGGAAAAACTCCAGATCTAATTACTTCGTTTAACAAAGGAGTTAAGGAAGCAATTATCGCCGTAAGAACCAGATGAAATATGCGAGGAGGGCAAGGATCAAGAGGAGAGCCTGATTTGATTTGGATTAATAGGTCAGTGACCTGTTTTTCACTTAGAGGGGAGAAATGGGACAGACAGTTTAGAGTTGCAGAGGCTTCAGTTGGCTCTCCTATCTCGTTTCCCGAGTTTACCTGTAAATTTTGAAGTTCATTGTAAACTAGCTGAACCTTTTGCTGAAAGAAAAGAGCTAATTTATCAATATAATTTTGATCTGGAAGAAAAATTATATCATTAGGACTCTTAGTTAGGGAGGAAACTATTTTAAATAGTTCCTTTGAGGAATTTTTAGCCTCTTGAATTTTATTAGTAAAATAAGCCATTTTGGCCAATTTTATTATAGATTTATACTCCTCCAAAGTTCGATTATATTCCTTCCTATGTTCAGGACTGTAATCAGATCTCCAGATGCGTTCCTGTCGTCTACATTTAATTTTGGAAAGCTTCATCTCTGCCGTATACCAGGGTGAAGTAACTAATCGTCTCTTCGGATGTATGCAAGAAGACATTTTTATTCTGGCCACTCCTGCTCCTAGAGTTGGAGCTGCGGTTGCAGCTGTTCTTGACGAGATATAGGTACCTGAGTGATGAATTGATTAAAGCAATTCATAAAATGTGATTCTGAACTCATGAATAGATGTAATAATTCTTTAATTCATGAAAATAAAGATGTTCACAGGACAAAGCAATGTACTTGGTCAATGACTGATTAAGCTGTTCAAATGGAACACTCACGTTATCATCTGTTTATAGGCATGCAAAGATGTCTAGCAGGCACATACCCATCCTGGGTACGGGTAGAGGTCAAATGCAAGACAAAGTGAATATTCAAGCTGAAAAAATGGGGGAGGAGAATTCCTGAAACTGATAGGGCTGATGGTAGCAGGAGAGGCAACGCATCGAGGAAGTGTGTTTTGCATGTTATTCAAAAGTCAAGATTGTAGACAGTGTTTGTATCTGCTGTGTCTGCTAACATGAGGTTGCATAAATACTAGGAAACTGGGAATCTTTGAAATCTTTATCTTTTTATTTTGAACTTCTTTATAGCGCCCGCCACATCATTGTAAAGAGTCAAATGCTTGACATGGGCTATAGTAGAGCATGTAAAGAGGCAAAATGAGTGAGGATCAAAATACAATTGAGTGGTCTTCAAACTTTGGGACATGCCCCCTGGACACAGTGAAGTCATTTGAAGGGGGCACCAGTTCACACCCGACCACTGGCGTGCGCTAGTATGCTCTCACTGAGAGTGTCCTTTGGTGGTTATATTTAACCTATGATAAGTATCAATGGGCGAGGAAGGAAAGGTGCTGGAGCCAGTCACTTCCCCTGGTATATGTATAGAAATCAAAAAGAACTACCTATGGAGTAGATGCTCCTAGCGTTTGTATGTATTGTGAAGAAAACACATTGTGAAAATAGCCCTCACTCACCAACCTATTTGGTGACATGCTTCATCATTGGGCCCCACCCACAGTGCCGAGTGCACCTCAGGTGTGCTACAACGCCTGAATACAGCGGAGTGGGTATTGTCACATGAGAATGCAGTGGTAGTGGGTGAGTGAATGTTAAACTGTTCTAAGGGTCCCACCGGGCAAACAAATATTATTTTAATATGTGGGCACTTGGCAGCAAAAAAAAAACGGGAGGCGGATATTGTGGGAGATCTTAAGGTAACTCCAATATCCTAATCGGTCAACATGTTTCAGCTATGCCCCCTTTGTTAGTGTGGCTTTCTTCAGGACCTATGTGTGGTGGAAAGTGAGTGGTCTAAAAAGTGTTATTTAGAAGACCAGTATGTGGCACACGCTCTAAGGTGTGTTATGTGGTAGAGGAGTTTTTCCTCTAACGGCGCATTCCTGTGGAGAAAAATGACAAATAGACATACAAACAATGATGCATTTAGAATACTGATATAATATAAAGTAGTAGGTGTTTATAAGGAGCGTTGTGTCCGTGCTCTATGTGGGCAAAGTCGGGGTGAGTACGGAACGTGGCGTTAGGGATCGATTAAAATTAACGCCTCTATTATATGCGTTATCCTGTGAAAGTCAATATGGGTCTGGTAAAAAGTATGTCAAGAGTACATGAGCAAGTATAGAGACATGGGCACTTACTCTGATAATTATAGAGAAATGCCTCATTAGTTCCATGTGGGGCCCGACCTGTAGTCACACTCTATGTGACAGAGAGAAGAAAAAGACAAAAAGTGGTTTAAACAAACACGATCTGCTCGGCGAGTGCTTCTGCCTGCAGCGGTTTGTGAGTTGTTTTAAAAAAGAATTAAGTGGAAAGGGACAGAGAAAATCCCCCAAGGGAGAGATTCCCACTTATGTCTTCAAGGTCTAAAGTCTGCTGAGTACCTGCTGCGGCAGCCATGAAGCTCCGTCGCTAGGTGTGTGCGGCTTGGCGATTGCTTAAGTATGCAGCTGGTTTCCTCGATCTTGGGAGGTTATTTGTGAGCCGGCTGGGGGCTTGTTAATTGAAGGCGCGTGTCAGTGTGCACGTATGCTTCCAACGTCTCCTGTTTGGGAAGATAAACATAAAGAAAAGAAAGACGCGCTCATGCTAGTTTGCCTAGATCTCGTGTTTCAAAATGAGGTTAGAGAAAGCAGACCCAAGGCGATATACATGTGTAGTGGGCGTGCTTGTTCATATGTGGATACTTAATAGTGAAGAGGGATTGGCTGTAGATTTTTAAATTAGCAAATGAACATATCCCAAATGGGATATCCGGTGTATCAGGGACAGAGAATTCAGAGGGTATGAATAGATGTCCCAAGGGCAATGTGTTTGCCTGGTCTAATCACACATGCAGTCACAGGGTCTGCCTCCTGTTATAAGGGTTATCAAAGAAAGGGGAAGAGGTGTTACCAGTTGCTACGGTGATGTGGGCCCATAGGTGTGTGGTGGTAGGTATACAGTGTGTACACAGAGCATGGGTTAGGAATGTGCTTAATTGTGGTCACTTAGAGATGCATGATCTATGTTTATTATGGTTCAGATTATTCCAGGGTATGTTATCTTTCAGTCCTGTCACCTTGGTGGACAAACAGTATATCCAACGTTGCTCCTTGTGGAGTAGAATTCCGTTATTGGTGGTGTTCTGACTTTCAAACTGTTCTATCACTGTCCAGTAGAGATCATTGGGAGTGCGGCCTGCTTGGATGAAATGGTCCGTTAGCTTGCTCACATTCTTTTTGCACCTTATTGTGCTTCTGTGTTCAACAATGCAGATTCTGATTTTACGGCTGGTCATTCCCCCATATCGTAAGCCTCATGTGCAGGTGATCAAATAGATTATGTTAGTTGAGTTACAGTTGGTGTGATGTAGCTGCCACCAAGTTTTGCCTGTTTCAAGGTTAAGGGTTTTAGTTGCTTTAGTTAGGTGGCAAACACTACAGTCACCACATGGGTAGTGGCCCTTGATGCCTGGGTGGCCCCATGAGTTGAGTACTGTGTTAGGTACTGGAGTTTTGGGTTTGGGGGGTTTTGTGGATACCAGACGGTCTCATAGGCTGCCGGCTTTCTTGTATGCCATAAGGAGAAGTTCCCATTTCATGGTACCACTGTTAAGTATGTGCCAATTTTTATTCAGTATCTTTGCCACTTGATTGGAGGCCACGTTGTAGGTCGTGATGCAGGTCACACGGAACATTGTATTGTCCCGGTGGGTATCTTCGAGGAGCGCTTCCCTTTGTTAATTTCATGCTCATTTCCTGGTGGTGATAATTCTGTCTGGATACCCACGTTTTTGTAGTTTGGCCACTAGTTCAGTAGATTGTTCCTTGTAGTCTTTAGTGTGGCTACAGTTGCGGCGTATCCGTAGGAATTGGCCGTATGATAGGTTTTCTCTAAGCGGCCTGGGATGGAAGCTCCCAAACTGCAGTAAGGAGGTCCGAGACGTGGGCTTGTGGTATGTGGTAGTCTGTAGTTTCCCATCGTAGGCCTCAATGTTAAGGTCCAGGAATGCTATCTTGGTGTTGCTTATACTGCTGGTGAAGCATAAGAAGGGATCTCTTTGGTTTAGCCACGTAAGGAAATTATCCAGAGTCGTGGTTGGACCTGTCCATATCATGAAGATGTCGTAAATGTAACAATGCCAGAATTGGATGTTGGTATTGTAGGGGTTGGTGGTTGGTAAGAAATTTTCTTTCTCAAATTGGTATACGTATAGGCTTGCCAAACTGGGCGCAAAAATGCTGCCAATGGATGTGCTATTGGTCTGCAGGTAGAATTCTCCTTCAAATTCAAAGTAATTCTGTTCAAGTGCCAGGTTGGCACATTGTAGAATGAATTCTCTTGATGTGGTGTGTTCCCATGTGGTTTCGAAGAGCTGATCTTTAGCACTCTTAGGGTTTCAGTCTGTGGCAGGCTGTTATACAAGCTTTCGATATCTAATCCTACTAGGAGTTGAGAGGTAAGGTCAAAATTGATGTCCTTAATAAGGTTCAGGAGTTTTTTAGTGTCTTTTATGTACATGGAGGATGCTTGAACCATAGGGTTTAGAAACAAATCCCAAATCGTGATAAAGGTTCAAGAAGGGGGTTGATCCCTGATACAATAGGTCATCCAGGTGGAGGTCTTGTCTCTTTATGTACTTTTGTAACCGTGTACAAGTACGGTGTCTTTCACCTTCTTGGTGCAGAGATAATTGGCCTCCTGTTTGAAAATATGGTTGTTGGTTTCCGCTGTCTCACCCAGGGTGGGAATACTGACCTTGAGGCTGGCTGTGGGGTCTTTTTTCAGGCGTTTGTAATTCTGTGTGTTGCTTAGGAGTCTCCTGCATTCTGCGGTGTAATCTGTTTTCTTCTGGATAACAATTCCTCCCCCCTTGTCTGCTGGTTTAATGTCAATATGAGGGTTGTCTTGGAGGTCACGAATGGCCTCTCTTTCCTTAGTAGACATGTTGTTGAAAGGTCTGGGTGAGTGGAGGTCTTCGATTTGGTGGAAGACTGCCTGCTCACAGGTGGTGATTTCCACGGGGATGCAGGACATTGGGGGGGAAAATTATGACTTTATTTTTAGTCCTGTTTCGTTGGTGGGTGGGGTTATTTCTATTGGTGGGTGCTTCTCAAAAAAAGCCTTTAACTTCAGTTTTCGAAAGAATTCAGCCAATTCCACATGGAGCTGGAATTTGTCTAGATGTTGTCGGTACAAAGGATAGGCCTTTATTGAGGACTTCCTCCTCTGTAGCAGTGATGGAGATGCTGGATAGGTTAAAGTCCAGGGACTGTGCCGCATGGCTGTTGGGCATTATCTCATTCCGCTGTGTCCTGGTAATGGATCCTTGGTCTTGCTGCTCGTGTGGGTGCCTACTGGACCCTCGTCGTCCAACCAGTGCACCTGTGGTTGTTCCATCTCCTGCCTGGTGTCGTACGGCCTCTTCCTAAAAAAGGCGGCCTCTGGTTGGGATGATAATATGCCTGTTGTCCAGGTGGGTACATTGGTGGCCATCCAAAGACGGGATTCTGTGGTGGATGGTTGAACAACGGTTGGACGAAATTTGGTCCAAGGTTGTTGCCATTTGGTTGTCCTGCCCCTGCCTCTTCATTTGTATGTGCTGCCAGAAGCTGAGCCATTTAAGTGTGAGCTGTCATCCCCACTTGTGTCAGATAGTATGTCCTGTTTGGGATGATGTGGTTGTCATCTGTGTATGGGTATATTTTGTTGTATGCAAATTTTTTAAGGTACTTTTGAAATGTGCTTATTTTTGCCTGGGTCAGGTATTCTTTGTATTCAGCTAGGTCCTTATTTGATTCACCCAGTTTTTTCTTGAATGATGTTAGTGTTGTTTTAAAGTGACTCTCGGTGGCCTGAATTGCATCAGAGAGACGTTTGGCGGTCTTGATGATGAGTACGTGCCAATCCCTGGTGCAATGCTATGCAATTTGTGCCCAGTGCTTCCTGAAGGGAGAATTCTCCAGAAACATCCTGGGTGCATTGGTTACCAACAGGCCCTTGGGTGCAGTGTTGGTGTGGAGATACTCGGTGAGGGTCAATCCATGCAAGATGCTGCGAATCCTGTTTCTTCACAATACATACAAACGCTAGGAGCATCTACTCAAGAGCTAGTTCTTTTTGATTTCTACATATTTAACCGATTCCATTCATTGTGCATTCCTGATCCCATCTTTAGAGGAAGTTGGCTTATGCTGGAAACTGCTTAATCTCTAGGTAAACAGCATTTTAAACTCAGTAAGGGAGCATGGGTGAGCAGGGAGGCCTAACATAGTGCAGAAAAAACATTTCACAACTGCAGACTTTAAAAATGAAAATGTGGAATTGAATAACAAAGAGTAATATAGATGCAAATGAAGGGCCTGCACATGTATAGATTGAACATCAAGTACTCAATCTAGATGACAATAGAGTGGGATGTAACCTGGATTATAACAGCTCCAGTGGATGCTGTCAGAGGACCCAGTATCCAGTTTATGTAAAAGGATGGTCACATCAACCTCATACCCCCATTTATGTTGAGTGGACTATCACATAAGAACTCTTTCATCTTCTTCTTGAAGGCACTGTTAAGAGACTTTTGGTCAGAGCACTGGGGGATGGTGTTCCAGATTCTCTGGTAGGACTGGAGCTACTCCCTTTCCACAGTGGGAAAGAGATGAGATCACCCCTAAATGTGAGAAGGACGAGGATAGTTGGGAGAAAAAAAAGGAAAGAGAACATATGCATTTGAACATTAGGCTGGATTTCATCAGTCTGTAAATCAACACTGTGTACAATTATACTTTGGGGAAATGCCAGCCCAGGGAATACGTCCTATGGATTACACTGTAATATAACAGGAAATGCTTGTTTGCTACAACTTTCCAGGTGTACTACTAGTTCAAGCGGAAGAATACATCTCTGATCCTAGGGCTCTTTTATGAGCTTGTGATGCAGTGCAGTGTAGCAAGTCACCTTGCGGTACTGCGTGATAGGCAAATGGTAGGAAGGTGCCCTATTGTGACAATATGGTACCTTCCTGTTCTTTCCCTCACACCCTTTTGGCAGACTAGCACCACTGCAGACATCCTTGCACCATGGATTTTTTGTTGCTTTCTGTGCAAAGACAATCCTGGAAAGCAGCCCACATGGAAAGAGGTAGAAACAAAGAGAAATAGAGATATTTCTTCTTGTTACGCCTCACCTGGGAAGGGGTAAGATGTTTGCACATCTCCAGGTTTACAGGTTGTTGTATATATAGGGATGCATCAAAACCAATGGGAGTTGCATGGGAACACCCATGCAACACACATGGAACGCAACCCAGGGCAGAGTAACGCACCACAGCATTTTGTGCTGCGTTGCTTTCTTCCAGATTTCTGAACCCAGTAGGAGCCACACAAAGTGACTTTGTGTGGTTTGAAAAATATGACTTAGAGGTTTGTGTCACAGATGTGCATTGCATGATGAAAACATGACAGAACACTCTCATAAAAAGAACAATTGTTTTATACATTTAACCATTGTATTTACCACTAACCATTTTTCAAATCCCTTTATTGAACCAATTTTTTTCAATTATTAGATACAGATATTTACCCTAAAACAAATGCGGGAATGTGATTTAAAGTGGATACACAAGAGTACAGATATGTAGAATGAGTGGTTGTGTGGAGCTTTGCAACGGGCCCAGATGCATAGGGTTGGACTGGTGTATAACGGGATTAATTACCTGGTATTTAATCACCCTGGCGAGCCTTCATTGAGTACTTGTGCACATTTCTGTGAAATTTGTTATGTGATATCACTGACCTGTGATCAGGGTTAGAAGAAAGGGACAGAGTTGTGTCAAATCCATTCCTTTGCTTTGTTTCACTCAGCTGGAGGAATACCAACTCCTGAAAAACATTAAGAAATAATAATTTTTGTCAAAGAAGTCAATGATTCAAGCATTGGCATCTTAGTGGGGAGTTATAAAGTTATATGTTACTCTAATATATATGCACTGCTTATGACCTCACATATTACATAACACATGACAGGGCCATTTACTGCTCAAGGAGGGAGCTGCACAGCCCCCCACACTTTAGTATAGTAGCCCCGGGGCGGTGGTGGTCCCCGGGGCTGTCTGGAGGGGCTGGAGCCATCTATGCATTTTATTTAAATATAGCCCCGGGTAGGTGGTGGTACCCAGAGCTGCGGGGGCATGTGGCTCCACCCACACACACAATTAGCCCCAGGAATGTGGTGGTCCCCGGGGCTCCATGGGGGCCTGGAGGCCCCCCATGCATGACAATTGAAAATGCCCTGGGGAGGTGGTGGTCCCCGGGTCGGCGGGGGCCACATGGCCCCCACACATTAAACAATTAGCCCCGGGAGTTAGTGTCCCCTGGGGCTGCGGGCCCCCCCATTTTTCGGTCAAGCCTATAGCAGCAGCAGACATGTGCTGGTCGCTTTGCAAGGCATGCAGTATTCAGTACGGAGAAGAAGCTTCATGGAAGCTCCGCCCACTCTCCGCCCATCTTTTTCATTGGGTTGTGTCTTTGTCCGCCATAAATGCTGTCGTCTGATTCATTTTGAGGCTTGTTAGTCCCTCCTTATGACGGCTATGTCATCATTTGTCACCTCCCATGGCTACTGGCCCCTTTACTTCGATTGTTACACCTTTGTGCCCCACGGACACCGCGCTCTGGCTTATTCCACATGTGCACCTCATCCTAATCTGCCTTATTGTTCCCATCATATCTCAGTAAACTGAAGCGCAGGGACAGAGATACTTGTCCAGAATCACACCGGCTATCACGGATGGTCAGAGAGGGCAGCTGTACCTTGACTTCACTATTCGATGGGGCTGCGAAACCTCCTACATGAGGAGAGAACGGGTTATGTTAAAAACAATTTATAAAGCACACGTACACCATATATGTTTCATAGTGATACATAGAAAGGTACCGGAACCCAGGGGAATTAATCTTAGGCTTGTCTGAATAACCAAGTTTTGAGGAGCTATCTAAAGCTCAGGTGGTCAGTGCGAGATCGGATGTCGACAGGGAGAGAATTCCATGGTCTAGGAGCTAGAACAGCAAACCTGGTGCCGCCCAGTCGCTTCAATTTAAAAGAGGGGGTAGACCGAAGGTACTTGTACGCTGAGCGCAGGTTGTGTAGAAGTGTGTACTTTTGGATGAGGCTATCCATGAATTTGGGGCTACGTCCATTGAGGGACTTGAAGATGAGGCAGCATACGAGTGCCTATATTCCCTTTTCTACCGCCCCTGTTTTCACCCCCGGCCTTAAAGCTTTACAGATTCCTTAGTTCCTAGAGAACCCCCATGCGCATGAAAATTTGCCTGTATGTACTTCGAGCCGACAGTACAAACTGCCCCCGGTGCAGTGGACAAAAAGAGTACAGCACACCATGTAAATCATTTCAGCCCACATGGATGCATTTTAACTTCATATTTTATTCTGTGTATTAATATTACATAAATTGTCACCACTTAATTCCTGTGTCCACTTTTCACTACAAATGTGCTAGCATTTGACCATTGAAAGGTGGTGATTGTTTTGCCGCGATCCTAGTCAGTCAGGTTCATTGTTATTGATCTGAAGCAGCCATTCAGATGTGCCACACCAGAACTAATCATTGAGTCTGAAAGCGTGTATTCCTAAAAGCGTATATTCCTACCAGGAGTGATTGTTGTCATTCTAATTCCTTCCAGGTAAGCTACCCCTTAATTTTTCTTAATGGTATAAAAGGGCAGTCACAAGTAAGCCTGGGCAAAGCACTACACTACGCTCTCGTAGTTTGCGAAGTTTGCGCTACTTTGCACTACTCAAATTCCACGTAGCACAGTGCAAACACAAGTAGCGTAGTGCAGCGGTCATTTTTTGCTTTCTCGCGGTCCTCAACGTCAAGTTGGCGACCGCGAGCAAGCAAAATGACATCCCGGCAAGACTTTTTCCTCATTCGCGATCAGCAACATCAAGTTGCCGATCGCGAGCGTGGAAAATAAACCTCCCGGCGAGATTCTCAAAACGGGGAGGTCAGGTTTCTCATTGCGAGTGGTCGTATATGCTCGCGACCGCTCGCGATGAGAAACTACCAGTCCGCGTTGAGAAAGCTGCCGCTCGAGTAAAAATATACTCGAGCAGCAGAAAACGACAGCTCGCACTGTGCAAGATGCTGTTTTCAATGATTGCACAGTGCGGACAAGCATCCAGCACTGTGCAATCATTGCGAACAGCGCACTACGCAGTTCGCGTAGCTTGCGAAGTGCACTTCGCGTAGCTACGCGTAGCGCTACTTTGCGAACTACGCGCAGGGTTAGTCACAAGCCACTGGCCATTCAGTTTCTGATAAAATATCACAGAGTAAGGATAACAAGTCCTTTAAATTAGGTGGAGAATGTGGATGGTTGTGAGACTGGGATCATCAGAAAGGACCTGTGCTTAGGTGTGGGGTAGAGACAGTGGTCAAGCCAGCTGAAGGATATGGAAGAGCACAAGGGTGGTCCGAGGGAATGGCAGATGGAGTAGTGTGCGGAGAAACATTTTTTGAGAAGACGTTTGCACTAGCTGCAAGGGATCGGACATAAAAGATTGCTTGCTTGGTCGAGGAAGGAAGAGGGGTCCTGGCGGTAGGTAACCGTGTAATTGTAGAGTGAGGGCTCATCTATGCTTTCCTTGAAGTTGTCGAAAGAATTGGGTGAGTAAAAGCCACAGATTTCCATGGACAGTACTGTGTTTTTTGTGGTATATCCAGGCAATTTTAGTTAAAAATAATAAATGTTCCAGTTTGGGGGAGAGGGACAGTGAACGTGCACATTTGACTTGAAATAGAGTCAGGGCTTTAAGGGGGATGAAAAAACTGGGGGTGTCTCAAAGGGGAGTGGCCAATATAATTAAGGGCGTGGCTTAAAAACACCTAAGTTAAAAATCTGTGCTTAGCATAGTGTGCCATCCATCTGATATTTTGCTGTTTCTGTCATTGCATCCAGATATATAATACAACAAGTAACGTCATACCTATAACAAGTCAGGATTATTGGCTTTGTCTATGGTTTTTAGTTGCATAAGATAAATAAGCAGCAACAATGGCTTGTATATAATGTTGAAAAAGCTTCCACTTAAAGCCCAGGTGACACCATGACAATGTTGCTGCTCCTGAATTTCGAAAAGAGAAGGGAAATCCAGAGAGAAAACAACTCTCTTTAAAGGATTTTTCTTCCCTTGCAATTCTCACCTGGCATGATGTCATGCCGTAACTTCTCTACTAGTGAGAAGTGAGCAGTGTGAGCACTCACACATCGATGTGCCTGCTGTCACTGCAGTCCGGAAAAAAACAGACCGCCTGTGCCAGGGCACAAAAAAGAGACCTGTTTCAAGGCCTTTGAGCACCGGCGAGACCCGGCCCACTTAAAACCCTGAACACATTTCATACTGCCCTCTCCTGTTACTTCGCCACGTGAATAAAAGTTAACTCTCCATCATGTTTCAAAAAGAGGCACAGCTTAGCTTTTCTACTCCTGGTCTACCGGACTTCTTCATTTAATTACAACAGGCACGCTATGTTTTTTTGTTCCAAATTGTGGCAAAGACACAATTTTTATGGATCCCTATGTACCTCCCCACGACTTTCTCTCATGTCTTATAGGCGCATGCTTACTCATGTCAAGTCCTGGTTTTATGATTAACTTGCTGCCATTGCCAGTTCAGTTTTCACCTTCCTAGATGCAAAACTACAAGTTCCAGAATGCAATCAGATTGAATTATCTGCTCATGGGACAATTTGAGACTTCTGTAGTGCATTCTTTTAGTTCGGTAAAGCTTAGAGAACTGGAATAAAGGGTGAAGTCTGTAAAACACTGATCTTGTTTGCCTATTATGATATAATCTGTCTCATAGGTTTGTGGGGTGTAGGAGTAATTATTGTCATGGTGACCACGCATTCCATATTGGCTGGGAAGTCTAGTTTTTTCACCATCTGTCTAGGAAAATTTCAGTACAATGAGCATATTGCAATTTTCCTAGACTGCTTACTAAACACAGAGGATGTGTAGGTATTCAGACTGCAGGGCAGAATTAATTGTTAGACTTTGCAAGAAAGCAATTTAGTCTACACAGATTATACTGTGTTTAAAAGCTGAATTTAACAGACTCCACTCCCAGGATATCACAATTCTATGACATGTTAACTATTGTGAAATCTGCACTTTAAAAAAATTCCTTCTATTTCTTTGTTGTTGATATTTTGTATACAAAAGTAACCTCAAAAAATAAAAGAAATTCATTTTTTGTCCTCAAAAGAAGAGTGGTGGGCAGCGAGGTGTTACGTTCCTATGTTGCCTGCCTGTTATCAGCCTGCAGTTGCAAGACATGCTGTATTGGCATATGCACTGGAAGCTCCCCCCCACTCTTCACCCATATTTGTCACTGGCTTGTGTCCTTCATAAATGTTGACTTCTTATATGTAAGTAGGCTTGTTAGTCCCTCCTTGGTACCGCCTTGTCTCAATTTGTTGTTGCCCATAAGGACTGGACCTTTTACTTCCATTTTTACATGGTCTGCGTTATATGTGGGTGAGCACTATTTTGTTTATTGACTGTGGAGACAAAACATGGAGGCTCCTTTTTTCTTGTATTTGCAGTGCATCCACAGCTTTTCGTATAAGGGCACTAAGCCGCTCTAACTTTAAAAGCAGTTGCCCCCTACCCCCACAGCACTATGGCAAGAGCTTTTCTGGCGATCTGTTGTAGGCAAAGTACGGAGTATAAGCCCCGCCCATATTTTTCATTGGCTTCTGTCTTTGTCCTTCATAAATCCTTGATGTCTGATTCCTTAATACGCTTGTTAGTCCCTCATTGGTCGTCATTTGTATCCTCCCATGGCTACTGGCCCCTTTACTTGGTTGTTACATTCTACATGTACTTTTGTTTAGTTTTCTGTTGTGCTTTACTTTGTTTTCACCCCCTCCCATTGTCCGTGTTCTCTATCCTTCTGCCCCTTTCCCATTGTCCACGTTCCATTTGTTCCCACCCCCTCCTGTTGTTTGTGTTCTCCATCCTCCCGCTTCCCTCTGGTCCGTGTTCTCCATCCTCATGCCCCCTCCCTTTGTCCGAGTACCCTTTGTTCCTGCCCCCCTCTGGTCCATTTTCTCCAGCCTCCTGCCCCCCTCCGTGAGCTTGAGTGTAAGGATATGTCCCTGCCCACACTTTTGATAGTATCCTGTTGGGTTTTGACGGCAGCAACGCAGCTCAGAACGGCAGTGCTTCTGTCCATTTTCTCCATCCTCCCACCCTCTCTGGTCTGTGTTCTCCATCCTCCCGCCCCCACCTATTGTCCGAGTTCCATTTGCTCCTGCCCCTCGTGTCCATTTTCTCAATTTTCCCACCCCTCTCTGGTCTGTGTTCTCCATCCTCCTGATCCCTCACATTGTCTGTGTTCTCCATGCTCCCGCCCCCTTCCTGTTGTCTGTGTTCTCTATGCTCTAACCCCCCCCGTTGTCTGTGTTCTCCATCCTCCCACCCCATCCCTTTGTTCGAGGTACCTTTGTTCCCGCCCCCACTGGTCCGTTTTCTCCATCCTCCTGCCCCCCTCCATGAGCTTGAGTGTAAGGATTCGTCCACGCCCACGCCCACACTTTTAATAGTATCCTGTCGGGTTATGACGGCAGTAACGCAGCTCAGAATGGCACTGCTTCTGTCTGCTGAAGCCGAGCCGAGCCTGGCCCTGGACAGGTTTGCCCTCTCCTTCAGTGGGTAGTGTTGCATTCGTCCGCGCCCAGCCTGGCCTTGCACAGGTTCGCCCTATCCTTCTGTGGGTATTGCTGCATTCTTCTGAGCCCAGCCTGCCCGTGGACAGGTTCACCCTCTCCTTCAGTGGGTAGTGCATTTGTCTGAGCTGGCCAATAGGCAGACCTCTGAAGACTTCAGTAGAGCAGGGGGCACATTATCCTGAGGGGGTGCCAAATCATTTTCTAAAAGCACAATATTAAAGGTGCGGCTCAATGTATATACTTAGAACATTGAAATAGTACATGCACACTTTGCATCTCAATTTAGAACCTGCGCGTTTTACAAAAAAGTGTAGTCACAAAAAAGGACGTCTACAACCATTTAGCCAGTTCTTATAAACTGCTCTAGTAGCGAGACATTCAGTGTAATGTGCGCACAGATCTTATTTCAACAGCACTCCTTTCACGGGCAACGGAACTAGGGTGATATCTTCCGGTATAATCTCTTCCGGAGCGAATGTTGCATTTTCCAACCACCTGCCAGTCACGAGAAACGAGCTCTCCCATTGGCTTTCCCTGCAGTCGGCGTTTAAAGCTCCTCAGACCTGGAAGCGAGGCAGAATCGCACGCTCTAATAAAGATTTTAGACAGCGGGAGGCTAGGTAAGTGCCGATTTTGAGACTCTGGATCTGGCAGTGTGCCAACTTTATTAGTTTTAGCCAAATATTTGGTATCCCACATTTGGATTTCTTTTTGCCTACAAAAATAACACTTTAAGGGAAAATGACACAACAGTCCAAGCCATCTGAACGCTCCGATGGACCTGTATCTGCATACCCTATGGCTCCCGGCAAATCCTCGTGCCTATGAGTGGCCCTTATTTTCTCGACTCTCAAAAATAAGTTGCACTTTATTGACTGAAAGTTTGTGAGCTTCATCAATAAAGCTGAGCCTTATGTAGCTGACCTGCCATGGCGTGAACTGCAGAAACCGAAAGCGGAGCATAGGTGTGCAGTAAAGGCAAGCAGGGTAAGGCAGAACATCAGTGCGTTGCTTAGCAGGGCCTGTTTCAGTGCTTTTCCTTATGTCGGTGGTTGTGTACTTGCGAAGATTTTTGTCATCTTGTGGGCATCGACACAATAATTAAAGCAGCTCTGATACACTGTTGTAATTATTGACTGTGGCATGATGATATACAATCTGGCTCTGGCTTAATGATCATTCTTGACTGTACTTTGAGAGCCTCTATGTCATACTGTACCCATCCATGATTTAAAGCTCACCTCATTTACATTTCAAGCTGTTTCTTCTGTGAGGTGTGTATTTTTTAGAACAGCTGCTTTTTACTTATGTGTCAAATACCTCTCACAATCATGAGGGGCTCTGATGGCTGCTTTCTCATCTTGGAGGATGTTAGACCATTCATTCTTACAGAGCACAAACTCTTTCACATCTGAGACCAGAGACAGAGACTTGCAGGTAGTGTGGAATTACGGCCCATCCCCTCCTCCCTCCTCACTCCCCTGCCAAGGAGAACCATGCAACAAAAAAATAGGCCCGTCGTTTTCTTGTTTAAACTGAAATGCCATGAGCACTGAGCCAGTTTCAACCGAGACATTTTCAATTTTGAACGGGTTGGCTAAACAATAACGTGACTCTGAAACAAACACTTTGTCCCAATCCTTACACACAACCTTGTTCCTGCATTCCCTCTTCCACTTATAAAGCCAAGCTGAAGCTGCTACAGGGGCAAATGCTGAGAGGGCCTGGGTATGTGTTGCCAGTGCCACAGTGATCTGTAGCTTGATGTCCAGGAGAATGCATGTAATCTTTTGAAATTGCAGCTCCAGCAGGAGTACATGTGGCTCAGATTTCAAGCCGTGACTTCATCCACCTCAACCCCATCACTTCTAAAGACAACGGGCATTCAACTACATATGTTTAAACACAAAGCCATGCAATTAAATACCATGCAATTCCACAACATACAAATGCACACCACATAATTCTACTACACAAACTATTTTAACATATCATAACTCAACACTACACAATTCAACACTACATCATTCCACTACATGCCACATAATGACAATTGAACTTCACGAATTTCCACTCCTTTCCATGCCACAAAATTCCACTTTACATAATATCACAACATGCAACATAATTATTTTGCACTCCATACAGAACAATTCAACTCCAAATAATTGCACTACATATATTTAGACTCAAAACTACATCATTACACTTTACGCCACATATTTACATTCCACATATATCCACTCTGCCCCAAAACACATATTTACACTCAGCAGAATTTAACTCCGCAACGTGAGCCATATTTACACACCTTGTCTATGAGAAATAGAGGCGCACTCTGAGGTTCAATATTGCTCTTCTTTACTAATTTTAAACCAAGGGTGCTACACTACTTGGGTGTGTTGACATCACACACTCAATAAACTAGAAGACTTACAGGCTAGACCCTGATTGTAGTGAGCACTGTTCCTACTGAACAGTCGTTCTATAATGATAAACTTCACTTTTTTTTGTATAAAAACATACTAAATCAAAAAAAATATATTTTTCCAGGAACTTATTTTTGACTGATAAATCATAAGGTGTAATACAATTCTTACATTAATCAGTGAACAAATACACAGCCATCTGGTAACACCATAAGATACTTTAACAGAACATATTCTTGAATCCTTGGATTTGAAAGAACATAATGTTGTACAGTACAATTTCCTAGTACAATATATCCCTGTGTAACTATTCCCATATTCTTCTGTGCATAGCTTTCACGTGGCTTGTGACATCAAGAATATGTTCTGTTAAATATCTTATGGTGTTACCAGATGGTTGTGTATTAGTACACTGATTAACGTAAGAATTGTATTACGCCTTATGATTTATTGGTCAATAGTAAGTTCCTGTATTTTTTTTTTTTGATTTAGTGTTTTTATACTAAAGAAAGTGAAGTTTTCCATATTTACATGCCACATATTTTCACACCATGCAAAACAATTCCACACAATTCAACACCACACAATTCCATATCGCACAACATAATGTACTACACTCCATGACACATCAGTACATTCCACATAAGGACTGAAGGAGAAGGGGAAAAGTGCTGCCTTCCTCCTGTTTTTTATGTCTTGCCTAGGCAGCACATGTTTCCAACTTGAGCCATATTTACACTCCACATAATTTCACACTATTCCACCAGTTCAACACCACACAATTCCATACCACACAATGCATTCCACTTCATACCACATAATTAGACTCCACATAAATCTACTCAATGACACATAACACTCCACATAAATACACAACACCATGGAACATAATTCCACTCTACATATTATCACTCCATGCCACACAACACAGTAGCACATGATTACATTCCACAGCAGAAAATTCCACTCCAAAACAAACAATTCCACTACACACAATATACATCCAATCCACACCACAACAATTACACATTATGCCACATAATTCAGCACTGCACCACATATTTTAACACAATACATGCCTATCCACAACACACAATACCACTACACATAAGTCCACTACATTTAATACCACATAATTACTATCCACAAAATTCCAATTCTTTACCACAACTTTTTTAATAATACAAACCGCAAACATACTCTCTTCGCCTCTTCTTTCAGTGTTTTCTTTGAACATCAGTGCAATATCTTTATGCATCTAACCTTCTCCCCACTTCATCCTCTCTTTCTCACACGCTCTTTCTACTACTCTAAAGTTTATTCAGCACTTCATATACAAACTACCTGTCTGTCTCAATATTACTTTCTATCTATTTTATACAGCTCTCACCCCTATCTATTCACCATGCCACATATTTCCAGTACACAAATACCCTACACACCACATAATTCCACCGCAGACAATTGCACAACTACCAATTCCAATACAAACCACATAATTTCACTCCGAACAAAAAACATAAGTAAAAAAAACAATATCAACTACAACGCAAATAGCTCTAACTTTCACAAATGAGGGACAGATTGTATTGGAAATGCTTGTTATATGTTATTGCCCACGAGACCTGACCCAACGGGGGCTTAAAGTAAATGAAGTGTGTCACTTTCATTTGGCCATGTGGTGCCCCCTGAAAAGGCCTGTTGGGTCAGGGTGATTCTACCCTGCCCCCTTTTCTTTTTTTTTAATTTTCTGGTTTGAAGTGTACATATCTATATCTATATCTAAAGGGGACCCTTCCTGAAGAGCTCCAAGGTACAGTGGCATTTACCTGGACAGCCGTTAATCCTCAAGAAGCGGTGAATCTGTTGTTATTTGACAATCTATCACATATGGACAGACGTGGTTGCTGGAATCCGGGTATGCAGACGCGCTGCCAAAGGTGACCTAGCAGCTGCAAGTGAGGACTCTGACACTGTTTATGGTCCAGCACAGTGCAAGGGTTCAGCCTAAATCGCATTCTAATTCAGCCTCTTACTGGAAGAAATACAAAAATAAGGCTGACGGAGACACTCACTTGCGCAACAAACAAACTGCATGTTGGGAACTGCAGTCTCTGAACACTGAACAGCGTGAGTGTTCTCTGGTGGAACGTGGTTCAGGTGTGTCCCACACTACTTCAGGGGGATGGGCCAACTACAAAAAGGAGTTAAGCGGAACCCCTAGCACCCGAGGCATCTGAGGAAGGCAACTGCCGAAACACATCATGCCACATCAAAAATAAATGGTGTTTTCAATTCCCGCGGTGTCCCCTTATCTCTTTCACGGAAATAGATATTTTTTGGATATATACATATATTTTTTTCTTTTCTTTTTTTACTGAAAAAAACACGTTTCAGGGACGTTATAGTTAGGTTGACATTTCACTCGGATGAGTGAAATATCAGCCTAACTATAACGTCCCTGAAAACTGTGTTTTTTTCAGTGAATTTACAAGATTTTTAAATGCTCATTTCTAACTATAATGTCCTTAAAGCCTCTGTTTTTTAAGTGAATATCTAATGTTTTTAAATGTTAATTACTAACTATAACATCCCTGAAACCTCTAGTTTTTGCAGTAAATGTTAAAGTTTTTAAACTGCTAATTTCTAACTATGCCTTTATAGATAGAACATGGACAGAAAGAGGAAGAAAGACGCAGAAAGAAGCAAGAAAAATGCAGAAAGAGACAACAAAAGTCCCGAAAGAGGAAGACAGGTAGATAAAAAAAAACAAGAGAAATACAGAAAGAAGTAACAGAGGTGCAGAAAAAGGACTACTTTGACTGTACCTTTCCACAGACTCATAGAAAGTAGCTTAATCACTAATCCTTCTCCCAAGATGTCTTAACCCTCACTTTTCTCTTCAAGGTTCACTATTCATCGACTGCTCAGAATGTTAGGCCTACCAAATTTAAAACAGCTAATTTAAAACAGCACTCCTAACAATATCACTGTTGTAAGTCTCATCAGATTTGTGAAGGTATGCATGCGTGTGTCTCTGCTTTTACCTAGTGACATGTTACATAAAAATAAACATACAAATACAAACAGCATACTCTGTAAATCTGTGTACAAAAAGGTGTATGCATTTCTTTGCATTTCTTTCTGCTCACAATACAGGGTACATGGGTATTCATTAGTATATTTGAAGGGCTCTATAACACCTATTTACATAAGACATGTCTGCCTGTGCAACCGAATGACAGAGCAGAAGTGAGAAGAATTGACCACCTATAGGAGAAGTTACCCACTTTTTAAGCTACCATCTTTAGATGCATAGCATATGTAAGGATACATGTACAAGTAGACACATACTTCAGTCCCGAGAGCACGCAGACCTTTAAACTTGACAGCTTGCACTTCCCATTTAAGTACAGAAAGAGGTGAGAGAAGTACAGAAAAATCAAGACAAGTGCAAAACGAGTGAGAAAAGTGTAGAAAGAGGCAAGAAATGTGCAGAAAGACACAAGAGAAGTGCAGAAAGAGGCAAGAGAAGTGCAGAATAAACCAAGAGTGGTGCAGAAAGAAGCTAGAGAGGTGCAGAAAGAGTGAGAAAGGTATAGAAAGAGTCAAGAGAGGTGCAAAAAGATATTTTAAAAAGTACAGAAAGAAGCATGAGAAGCACAGAAAGAGGCAATAGTAGTGCATAAAGAAGAAGAAACATGCAGAAACAAGCAAGAGAAAAGCAGAAAGAAGCAAAAGAGGTGCCGAATGAGGCAAGATAAGTACAGACAGAGGCAAGAGAGTTGCAGAAACAGGAAAAAGAGGTACAGAAAGAAGCAAGAGGAGTGCAGAAAGAACAAATAGAGGTGTACAGACAGAAAAGAGGGGTGCAGAAAGAAGCATGAGGGGTGCAGAAAGAAGCAAGAGAGGTGCAGAAAGAAGCAGGAGAAGTGCAGAAAGAAGCAACAGACATTAAGGAAGGGAGAAGATGGGTGGAGAAGGAGGCAAGAGGGAAGCAGAAAACAGCAAGATAGGTGGAGAAAGAAACAAACGAAGTACAGAAAGAAGAAACAGTTGCAGAAAGAGGCAAGAGGGGTGCAGAAAGAGAGAAGTGGGGTACAGGAAGTTTCATCAGGGGTGCAGAAAGAATCCAGAGAGGTGCATAAAGAAGCAAGAGAAGTGCAGAAATGAGACACAGAGCTGCAGAAGGAGGTAAGAGGGATGCAGAAAGAGGAAAGAGTGATGCAGAAAGAGGCACAAGGGGTGCATAAAGAAGCAAGAGAGGTGCAGAAAGAAGCAAGTGAAGTGCAGAAAGACGCAACATAGGTGCAGGAAGAGGGGTGGAGGAAGAGAGAAGAGAATTGAAGAAAGAAGAAAAAGACAAGCAGAAAGAGGAAAGGGGTGAAGAAACAGGCAAGTGGGAAGCAGAAAGAAGCAAGACAGGTGCAAAAAGAGTAAGAAAAGTGCAGAAAGAGGCAAGAAATGTGAAGAAACCCACAAGAGAAATTCAGAAAGAGGCAACAGAAGTGCAGAATGAACCAAGAGAGATGCAGAAAGAAGGTAGAGAGGTGCAGAAAGAGTGAGAAAAGTATAGAAAGAGGCAAGAGAGGTACAGAAAGATATAAAGAAAAGTGCAGAAAGAAGCAAGCGAAGCACAGAAAGAGGCAATAGTAGTGCATAAAGAGGAAGAAACATGCAGAAACTGTACAAGAGTAGGATCTGCTTCACATGTTTACCCCCACTTTTTGCTGGTGTTTCACTGTTTTTCGACTTTAGTCTGGCTGGGACCCTGCAATTCAGGGCCCCAGCCTAGCTGCTTCCTATCTAAATTGATTGCATGTACTTTAGGTACACCACAGATTGGATTCTGAGGTACCCTTGTGAGTCCCTCGTATATGGTATACTATGTACCCAGGGCATAGGTACACCAGAGGCCTACCAGGGGCTGATGCATTTATTATACCACCCCTGGAAAACACCCAAAATGACACCACAGGTCTGCTACTGCAGCCTGGGTCTGGTGGTGCATGCACCTCTTACTGAGGTATAGGTTCACTATACCTCACCTATCACTGCTATACAAACTTATCAGTCACTCCTATGGCAGGCCTTAACAATCCTGATGGCAGAATACTTGGTTAAATGTGAGAGGGTGCCCGGGAATGAGCTGAGCCACGTGACCTTACACCATTTGACACCTATGCATCCGGCTTCCCTGGGTGAAGTTACACGAGTACTCCAGTGCTCCCGTAGGTGTTGGCCCTAGAACTTTGTAAGTCCCAAAGGGTTTGGTCCTGACTCATTTCTAAGTGTCCCTAATCTTTAAAAATCTGACCGCCACTTTCCCCATAGAAGCTAACGGGAGCTCGCGGCTGTGTTCTCACACTGCACACGGCCCCCGTGGGTCCTCTGTGTCACTACCTTGGGTGGTTCCTTGGGGTCCCAGCGATTCCATAGGCTCTAGGCCTTGTGTCTAGTTAAGTCGTGGTTCTTATATCACTATTTTAGTATATAGTTTGGCTCGCCCCTAGGGCCTGATGTGTATTTGTGCTTATTACTGTCATATTTGAAGTGTAACATGTGTTTTGACCTCTAGACTCATGAAGAGACTAGGAGGGTGTGTTTAGAAATAAATACATATATTTTATATATATACCTGGTGTAATTGTCTTTCATTTAGCCACTCAAGAGATTATAGACTGGTAAAACAAGCTGCTTTACATTCCTTCAAGACTTAGCCTGAAGGCTGCTCTCCATAGCTACCACTAGGATAGCTTTCAATAAGGGTTGTCTTTAACCTATAACCAATAAGGGGTTGTTTGGACTGGTGCAAGGTGCCCACTATAATTAGTGGACAGCATATACCAGGCCAACTTCTCACATTGGTGTGCAGCGTGTGGTATTCCAGCTCGCTATTGTTTTACCAGATAATCTCAATTCAGTGACTATCTGAAAACTACTAAAGGTACCCTAGGTGCATATAATACAAGCTATAGAATACAGTAAGTTCTACTGAAATTAGAGTTGTGTGTTAAGGGCCTAGCACATCCTTTCTACAACTCAAGAGAGTTTAGTTGGCCACACTAGAGTAGGTAGTGCAATACACCACACCTCACTAGTAATGTCTTCAAGGCCAGGAACCAGTGGGTCCCTGCCAGAAGCCAATGGACTTCTAGTTTCCAAGTGTGATAACCTCCCATTCATGGAACTGAGAGCATTATGCACAGCTAGGAAACTGAAGACAGGCAAAAGTCCAAACACCCAGCATCTCATAGAGGTACTCAGGCTGGATGATCTCAGAAGACCTATAGGGTCTGAACACCCAGCAGAGTGGGTGGGACAGCACCTGAGGAAGGGCCTAGGGGTGAAATTCCCCATGACCTAACCTCTAATGCTGACCAGGAAGATGACAATGATCTTGACCTGGAAAATCCAGCTCCCCTGGAAGATGAGGGGGAGGGCCACACTGGCCCCTCTGTGTCCCTTCTGGAAGAGTTGGTGGTGGGCCTAGAAGGTCTAGATCTCCCTCAGTGGAGTCTAACCATTATTGTTCATCTATAGGGACCTCTATTTCCTCTCATAGGAAGGAAACCTCTCAGGAGAGGAGGGAGAGACTGCTTAAGTATGAGGAAGCTCAGCTTGAAATCAGAAGAAAGCAGGTAGCCCTAGATTATGAGGCCCTAGAGCTCTACAGAGCGAGAAAAAATTTGGGACTAGAGTACCATGGTTGCAGCAACATCCCTAGAGATAGGGAGAGGTCTCATGACCATAGAAACCTGAATAAGATTGTCCCTCCCTACCAGAGTGGGGATGATATCCACAAATGGATAACTGCAGTGGAAATGGCCTGTAAAGTTCAAAGGGTAGGGAGAAAGGTAAAGACCAGAAGTCTTCACAAGGGCCCCAAAAATCTTCTTCAGGTGGGGATTCACAGTCTAACAAGGGAAAAGGCCAAAGGAAACCATGGTGCAAAATCTGTAAGCAGAAAACTCACTGGACAAGTGACTGCACCAAGTCCAAAGAATCAACTCCAGCCACCATTGCCCCTAAGGCAACTGTTCCCCCTAGTACAGCTACAATTGGTGGTGGAAATATTCAGAATAAGGGTGTAGTAGGGTTGACCCGGGGTTCTGAGATGGACTCTGGCCTAGTCAGAGTTCCAACTCAGGCTGTCCTACTCTGTGATGGAGGCATGGATATGTCCTCCTTGGTGAGTCCCAGTAACCTTGACAAATACAGACAGCAGCCTTTGATAAATGGACAAGAGGCTTTGGCATTCAGGGACACAGGGGCAAGTGTCACAATGGTGACAAAAGATCTTGTGGAACCTGGGCAGATTATACTTGGTGAAATATACCAAGTGACCAATGCTAGCAATGCCAGAACAAACCATTCTCCTGGCAGGTTTTAACTTCTCCTGGGGAGTGGTAACTGGCCTTAAGAAAGTTGTGGTAAGTGCAGACATACCAGTACAGTGCTTGCTTGGCAATGATACAGAAACTTCAGCTTGGCCTGAAGTGGAGCACAGGACACATGCAGAAATGTTAGGGATCCCTGCTCATGTCTTTGAAGTGACTAGGTCACAGGCCAACCTGTCTAACACTGGACAGGCCCTGGATTCTGGAATAATGGACCAGGTGCCTACCAAGAGAAAGAGCAGTAAGGTTAAGGCAGTGCCTTCCCCGCTGACTCAAAATGCAGATCAGTCTCCTCAGGGAGATGATCTTGAGCCTGAAGAAGGAACTGTCCCGGAGGAGCTTCAACCTGACCAGGTTGAATTCTTGGGGACAGGGGGCCCTTCCAGGTCTGATCTGTGCCAGGAGCAGAAAACCTGCCCCTCTCTTGAACCCCTCAGAAAGCAAGCTGCTGATGAGGCTCCTGGGAATGCTAATGGCACCCATAAAATGTATTGGGATGATGGACTCCTTTATAGACCCCAAGCCTGGTGCCTGCAGGAGGCTGGTTATATCTCTGAAGTTTAGGGGCTTCCGATTGACACTAGCTAATGATATTCCTTTAGCAGGATGTAGGAGATTAGGAACTGCACTTATGTTGCCCCCACGTTTTTCTGATGATTAACACCGGTTTCTGGCAATAGTCTGGCTGGCACCCTGCTAATCAGGGCCCGAGCCTCTCTGTTCTCTCTAAACAACTTGGAGTTCATATTAGATGCACTAGTGATTGGATTCTGTGGTACCTTATGAGCCCCTAGTATATGGTACCTTAGGTACCAAGGGCATAGGAACTTCATAGGCCTACCAGGGGTTGAAGCATGTATTATGCCACCCCTGGGAAGCAGACTAAATCTGACACCACACGCCTGCTACTGCAGCCTGGGTGAGGTAGTGTTAGCACTCCTCACTGAGATATAGGTTCCCTATATCTCACCTTACACACACATATAAACCTATCAGTCACCCCTAAGGCAGGCCCTATCAATCCTGAGGGCAGGGTGCTTGGTTTCCATGTGAGGGGGTGCCTCTGCCTGAGCAGGGCTCCTCTGCAGCTCTCAGAGTCTATTCTCTGTAGCTTTTTGTGGATGCGGTTAAACCATATACTCTTAAGTGCATTATAACCTACCGGTAAATGCTAACTTTGGAATGACTGCATCAAAACATGTCATGTTTGGTGTCAAACGCTTTGGAATTATACCCCCACACCAGTACCTGGTGTGGGAGTATGATCCTACCCTTCTAGAAGGATAGACATGTACCTACTGTGGGCAACACGTTAGAATCCTGAAGAGCCCTGGCATCACAAAATGGATGCCACCAGTCACAGACACTGGGCTGCCCTCCTGCTGCTGACCGAAAATCGCAGTGGAGGAGGCCCAACAATAGGCATCCTGTCACAGGGAGGTGTCACCACCTTCCAGACAGGATTTAGTGTATTGGGGCTGGGTGGGTGCACTCCTAGAGTGCTTTGAAGTCCTGCACTGGGGGAGCAGTAGGCTCCTCTGTGCATATGCCAGCTCAAACCGGTTCAGGGGCTACCTTCCCCTGCTCTGGCATGAAACTGGACAAAGGGAAGTGTATGTAACCACCCACTCCCCTGACCCTCCGATAGGAGGGGTCATAGAGCTAGTACCTCCCTTCCTTTTAGTATAAGTTAGGGAACCCTTGCCATTGCAAACTAGATATCCCTGGATGACGCTCTGAAGAAGAATCCTGGACCTTCGACGTTCCACTACCTCTGGAAGACTGAAGAATCTCTCTTGGAGTCAAGGAGTGACTCCCCTGCTTGGCAGGCACCAACATTTTGCATCAACAGTCGCAAACTTTCCCGCTGGAGTCCGGAGACCCTGCAGCCCCAGAAGTGGATTTCCTGACTTCTCCAAGGCTATTGTGGGTCCCCAGCGAAGCTGAGGCAAGTGGGCCCCACGAATGACGAGGAACAGCAATACCCAGGTACCGTGCAATCCCTTCACAACATTCTACGAACTTGTGCATTGGACCACATATGGTCCAAGCCTCCAGCAGGATTTCCATTGAAGATCAGAGGCCTACCTCGTCCCGAGTGACCGTGGGCTCCTGTGAAGTGAATCGTCCCAAGGCATCTGTGCAATCCCTTGCCAGCTGGCTTGTGGGTCCCCTGAAGACTTTTCTACAGAACCAAAGAGCTCCCCTGGTTGCTCCAGGTCTGCCCTGACTTACCCTTGCTGGATGAGTCCCTCAGACCTTGCTGGTCTGCACCACTGACTTTCTTCACTTTCCATGAGACTTGCTGTTGCCAAGGCTTCTTGGCTCCAATCCGGTTGCCGACACCTCAGTAAGCTGCAGACTTCATGGGTCACGCCGAATCCAGCTCTTGGTTGTCGTCGACACCTCCTGGACCTCGTGGCTGAAGAGTCAAGACACCCGTGATCACCTGAAATCACCCGACGACTGTGGGCATCCATCTTCCTGGGCCCGGGTCACTGGCAAGTGACTTTGAACACTGTCTCTTCTGCTTTCATGTCTTCTTTCTTCTGAATCCATCCTTGGATTCCACCGGACACTTCTCCTGTCTTCACAAGCAGCAAGTCTTCTTTGGCTCCCATTGAAAACGACGCTGCGGCCCGACACCAAAAGACACCTATGCACCCGGCTTGCCTGGGTGAGGTAACTCCAGCACTACAGTGCTCCTGTGTGTGTTGGCTCTAGAACTACTTACCCTGTAAGTGCCTTGCTTGTAGACTCTCCCGAAGTATCCTAACACTTTAAAGTTCCAACCGCGACTTGCTCCATTGAAGTCTATTGGGATCCGCTGCTGTGTTCTCACAATGCTTGCGTCTCCCGTGGGTCCTTTACTTGCCTGCCTTTGGTGGATTAGTGAGGCCCCAGTGCTTCTACAGGCCCTAGGCCTTGTTCCCTCACAAGACGATCTTCTTATACCTCTTTTTTAGTATATGGTCTGGTACTCCCCTAGGGCCCCAGCCATATAAGTGCTTAACTTGTTGTGAACTGTTGATATTTGCATATGTTCTTTACTTCTAATCTCATAAAGTGATTAGTAGAGTGTGTTAGAAATAAATACATATATATTTTATATATATACCTGTGTGGTGTCCTTTCATTTGATAATTCGAGAGATTATAAGGTAAAACAAGCTGCTTTACATTCCTCTAGATACTTAGCCTGAAGGCTGCTCTCCACAGCTACCACTAGGATAGCTTTCTTTAAAAGTTTGTCTTAAACCTATCTACCATAAGAGCCGAATTGGACTGGTGCAAGGTGGCCACTTTAACTAGTGACCAGCAAAAGCCAGGCCAACTTCTCACACAGTACACCTGGGCCAGAACAAGACTAGGGACAGAATTGTCCTTCACTTTCACTGGCCCCACATGTCAGAAGACACTAAGGAGTTTTGTTGCTCCTGTATGACCTGCCAAGCCAGTGGCAAGGCAGGTGGAACCACAAAGGCCCCCCTGATACCACTACCTGTGGTGGGGGTTCCCTTTGAGAGGGTTGGGATTGACATTTGTGATCCCATGGATCCTCAAACTGCATCTGGGCACAGAATTATCCTGGTGGTGGTGGACTATGCCACTAGGTACCCAGAGGCATACCCACTTAGGACCACTACAGCACCTGTGGTCGCAAGAGCTCTCTTTGGTGTATTCTCAAGGGTGGGCTTTCCTAAGGAGGTAGTATCTGACAGGGAGCAAACTTCATGTCTAGTTACTTGACTGCAATGTGGAAGGAGTGTGGAGTGAACTATAAGTTCACCACACCCTATCATCCACAATGCAATCGTTTAGTTGAAAGATTTAACAAAACCTTGAATAGCATGATTAAAGGTCTCCCAGAGAAGCTTAGGCGGAGAGGGGCATCCTTTTGCCCTGCCATTTGTTTGCCTACAGGGAGATGCCACATAAGGGGGTGGGTTACAGCCCTTTTGAACTTTTGTTTGGCCATCCTGTTAGGGGTCTTTTGTGTCTGGTGAAGGGGGGATGGGATTCACCTCTCAAACCCTCTAAATAGGACATAGGGGACTATGTACTTGTTCTCAGCACCAGGTTTGCTCAGTATATGAAAAAGGCAACTAAAAGCCTTGTGGCTAGCCAGGAATTACAAAAGGCCTGACATGACCAAAAGGCAGTACTGACTGTCAGCCAGGACAGAAGGTGTGGGTGTTGGAGCCTGTGGCCCCCACAGCCCTCCAGGAGAAATGGAGTGGCTCCCATACAATTGTTGAACAGAAAGTGGAGGTCACCTACTTGGTAGACATTGGAACCCCTAGGAGTACCCACAGGGTACTTCATGTCAACAGACTAAAACCATATGTTGACAGGGCAGACATGGGCTTGCTCATGGCTACTGATGGACAGGATGAAGAGAGTGACCCACTCCCTGACCTGCTTTCTCAGAATCCTGATGATGGGTCAGTTGATGGTTTAGCTTTGGCAGGCAGCCTCACTGTCCAGCAGCAAACTGACTGCAGAAAGCTTCTCAGCCAGTACAGACAAAAAAAAATTCTGACACCAAGTCAAACCACCTGGTGCACTCATGAAGTGGACACTGGGGACAGTCTGCCTGTGAAGAATAAGCTCTACAGGCAACCTGATCATGTCAGGGACTGTATAAGGACAGAAGTCCAAAACATGTTGGATTTGGGAGTCATTGAAACCTCAGATAGCCCTTGGGCTAGTCCAGTAGTCCTGGTACCTAAACCTCACACCAAAGATGGCAAGAGAGATATGAAGTTTTGTGTGGACTACAGAGGTCTCAAATGCAGTCACTAGGACTGATGCCCATCCCATCCCCAGTGCAGATGAGCTGATAGATACTTTGGCCTAAGCCAAATTTCTAAGCACATTTGACCTGGCAGCTGACTACTGGCAGATCAGACTAGCTGATGATGCAAAGCCAAAGACAGCATTTTCTACCCCTAGTGGGCACTATCAATTTGTGATAATGCCCTTTGGTTTGAAAAATGCACCTGCCACTTTCCAAAGGTTGGTGAATCAAGTCCTTACAGGCCTGGAAGGCTAGTGTGCAGCATATCTAGATGATATTGCTTTCTTTAGCTCCACCTGGGAGGATCACCTGGTCCACCTAAGGAATGTTTTGGAGACCCTGCAAAAAGCAGGCCTAACTATCAAGGCTACTAAGTGCCAGATAGGGAAGAGTCAGGTTGTTTACCTGGGCCACCTTGTAGGTGGAGGCCAGGTTCAACCACTGCAGAGCAAAATCCAGACCATAATGGACTGGGTTGCTCCCACTGCCCAGACTCAGATGGAAGCCTTCTTAGGCTTGACTGGGTATTATAGAAGATTTGTCAAGGGGTATGGATCAATAGTGACACCCCTGAATGAGTTAACCTCTAAGAAAGAAAATGCTCAAAAATGTTCAGTGGATAGTTAGCTGTCAAAAGGAATTTGATGACCTGAACAGGCCATGTGCACTGCTCCCATTCTGCAAAGTCCTGACTACTCCAAAAAGTTAATTGTCCAAACAGATGCATCTGAGTTGGGGGTAGGGGCTGTACTGTCACAGTTGAATGATGAAGGTCAGGATCAACCAGTACCTTTCATAAGCAGAAGGTTGACCCCCAGAGAGAAACGTTGGTCAGCCATTGAGAGGGAGGCCTTTGCTGTGGTTTGGGCTCTGAAGAAGTTGAGGCCGTACTTGTTTGGTACTCACTTCATTGTTCAGACTGACCATAAGCCCCTCTTATGGCTAAAACAGAAGAAGGGTGAAAATCCCAAACTGCTCAGGTCGTCCAGTTCCCTACAGGGGATGGACTATGCGGTGGAACATAGACCTGGGAGTAATCATGCCAATGCTCCCCAGATATTTCCACTTAGAACATGAAGACTCAACTGGTTAAGGTTAGTTTAATGTCCCTGCGTTTGGGGGGGGGGGGTGTTGTGTAGGAGAGTAGGATCTGCTTCACATGTTTACCCCCACTTTTTTGCTGATGTTTCACTGTTTTTCAACTTTTGTCTGGCTGGGACCCTGCTATTCAGGGCCCCAGCCTATCTGCTTCCTCTCTAAATTGATTGCATGTACTTTAGGTACACCACCGATTGGATCCTTAGGTACCCTTGTAAGTCCCTAGTATATGGTATACTATGTACCCAGGGCATAGGTACCCCAGAGGCCTACCAGGGGCGGAAGCATGTATTATGCCACCCCTGGAAAGCCCTAAAAAATGACACGACAGGTCTGCTACTGCAGCCTGTGTAAGGTGGTGCATGCACCCCTTACTGAGGTATAGGTTCACAATATCTCACCTATCACTGCACATACAAACCTATCAGTCACTCCTATGGCAGGCTTTAACAATCCTGAAGGCAGAGTGCTTGGTTATATGTGAGAGGGTGCCCAGGCATGAGCTGAGCCCCTCTGCAGCCTTCAGAATCTCTTCCCTGGGGTTGTCGGTGGTGCAGCCTGACCATATAATCTTAAGTGCATTATATCTTAAACGGTTAATGCTAACTTTGGACTGCTTGCACGGAAACATGTAGTGTTTGGTGTCAAACACCTTGGAATCATACCCCCACATCAGTTCTTGATGTGAGGATATGATCCCACCCTTCTAGAGGAAGAGACATGGCAGTACTGGTATACCCGGTATAAACTTAATAGAGCTCTGGCATCACAAAATGGATACTGCAGCCACAGACACGGGACTGGCCTCCTGTTGCTGACCGAAACTCCACCAGGGGAGACCTGGACAATGGGTTTCCTGTCACAGGGAGGTGTAAGCACCTCCCAGACAGGCTGATGTGTATTGGGGCTGGGTGGGAGTGCTTTGAAGTCCTGCATTTGGTGTCCCTGTGCATAGTCCAGCTCAAACCGGTTCAGAGGCTTTCAGCCCCTGCTCTGGCATGAAACTGGACAAAGGAAATGGGTGTAGGCACCCCTGTTTCCAAACTCTTCCATAGGTGGGTCCCCAGAGCTAGTCCAACCCCTTCCTTTGTTATAAGTAAGGAACCTCTGTAAACATAACTTTATATATTACTGGGCAAAACTCTGAAGCTGAATCCTGGAAGTTTTACGCTCTGCTAAAGACTAGAGGACTGAAGAAATCTCCCTTGGGGTCAAGGAGTGACTCCCCTGCTTGGCAGGCACCAATGAACCATTTTGACGGTCTACATTTCTGAAGCTCCCACCAGAGTCCAAAGTATTTGCAGCCCAGGAAGAGGATTTCTAGATATCTCAGAGGCCAACCCAAGTCCCCAGCAAAGCTGAGACCCGCAGCTTTTCTGAGTAGCGAGGAACCAGAACTCCTGGTCACCATGCACTTTTGTAAGTGCATTGACTTCTCGATGTCTCTTTAACTTGTGCTTGGGGTTACTTGTAGCCCCCACCTCGAGCAAAAGATCCATTGAAGATTGTCAGCCTAGTCACCCTGAGTGACCCGTGGCCGCCATTTTGTGTTTCCTCTTAAGGTCCCTTCGTGATCCCTGGTCCATCAACTGGTGGGTCCCTATGAAGTTAACTTTGATTTTTCTTGGGCTTCCCTGGTTGCTCCAGATGTGCCCTGATTTCAAACCAAGTGGGGAGTCCCTCAGACCTTGCTGGTCTGCACCGAAGCATCTTTCTTCTTACTGCATGGGTTGCTGTTGCGAAGGCTGGTTCACCTGAAATCGCCCGACTTCGGTGGGCCACCGCCTACCGTCCTCCTGGTCACTGGCAAGTGACCCAGATTCTGTCCCCTCTGCTTTCATGTTCTTCTCATCTTCGATCCAGGCTTTTTATATTCCCGGCAGCAGCACTTATTTGCCAGCTCCCATTGAAATCGACGACGCGACCCAACACCATTTAAAACCTATGCACCCGGCTTCCCTGGGTGAGGTAACACGAGTACTCCAGTGCTCTCGTGGGTTTTGGCCCTAGAACTTCCTAAGTCCCAAAGGGTTTGGTCCTGACTCATTTCAAAGTGTCCCTAATCATTAAAAATCTGACAGCGACTTTCCGCATAGAAGCTAGCTGGAGCTCGTGGCTGTGTTCTAACACTGCATACGGCCCCCGTGGGTCCCCAGTGTCACTACCTTGGGTGGTTCCTTGGAGTCCCAGCGATTCTACAGGCTCTAAGCTTGATGTCTAGTTAAGTCAGGGTTCTCATACCACTATTTTAGTATATGGTTTGGATCGCCCCTATGGCCTGACGTGTATATGTGCTTATTACTGTCATATTTGAGTGTAACTTATGTGTTTTGACCTCTAGTCTCATAAAGATACTAGGAGGGTATGTTTAGAAATAAATACATATATTTTATATATATACCCGGTGTGATTGTGTTTCATATAGGCACTCAAGAGATTATAGACTGGTAAAACAAGCTGCTTTACATTCCTTCAAGAAAACAACCAGTGATGTAGCAACAAACTTAGTTACATATAGAAAACACACCTCCACATAGGTATAATCTATGTCAGCCGTTACATATAGAATTGCAGAGTCATATAGTCACAAATAGAGTCATCAATTTACTAAGAAACTTTGTTACATCTAAAAAGAGAACCGCACGTAGGCAATGATACACTCATTCAAATAGTTAGTAAAAAACTGACACTACCAAGTGAACCATCCAGAGATGTAGCCCTTTAAACATGTGTCAGACCTGGTACAATTGATACTGTCCATCCACTTCTACTACTAGGCTGATTTTGTATTTAAAACACCTTCACACGTTTTAAACTCCTGTTCTACAACATATAACTTACACCTTAGGTAGGCTGTACCTAGTTGATAGGGCACACTCCTATGTGCTTAAAAGCTACAAGCATCTAAACTTTTACTCACATGCACAAACAAAACTCTTATGAATGTAGTGATAAAGGAGTCAGCCCCACACTCACTTAAATAACCCATCCATTACTGAAACACTAAAGAGGCAACCCATACCGTCCTTAAATATATATTTAATCAGTCATACAGTTTCAAACAGACCAAGTGATGTAGTGTAAGAAACTTCTTTACAAATACATAGTTACTGAAAAAGAGTGAAAAGCTCTTTTAGTTATCTAGTAAAGAACTGACACTACCAAGTGAACCATCCAGAAAAGTAGGTCTTTAAAAATGTCTCAGCCCTACCACACCTGTGCCTGTCTTGATATTTTAAACCCCTTGACACGTCTTACCCTGCTGTTGTATAATGCTAGGCTGACTTGGTATTTAAAACTGTTTCACATGCCGTAAACTGTTGTTCTACTACTTAAAAGTCACCTATAATAAAGCCTGAAGCCAGGCCATAGGGTAAACTGCTATGTACATTAAGAAAAAACATGTATTTTGAAGTCACTACACCAATGCGGTGCTCAGCACGCCCCCCCATGTAACATTTTGGTGGACTCACAAATCCCACCAAAATTATTTAAATCTATACATATTCAAACACGTATTCATGCATTAATGCACGCAGTGTCAGAATCACACAGACAGTCACACTTCCACTCACAGAGCCACTCACATATTCGTACACCCAATGAGAGACCCACTCAGAGACTGACACACCCACTTAGAGAAGTACTGGAACAGTTACTCACCCACTCAGAGACTCATTCACAGTGTCATGCAGCCACAGATAGACCCACTGAGGTACTTACACAATCACTTACAGTCCCACTCAGAGTTTCACGCTCCCACTCACAGACTCACTTAGATACAAACTCACACATGCATTCACAGATCTACTCACACATCTATGCACCCACTCTCAGAACCACTCAAAGACTCATGCACCTACTCACAGACCCACTCAGAGACTTACAAAAACACTCTTATAACTATTCAGAGACTCATACCCACACTTACAGACCTACTCAGACACATAAGTGCCTACTCTTAGACCCAACAGAGACTTAAGCATCTACTTTCAGACCCACTGAGACACTCATGAACCCACTCACAGACCCACTCAAAGACTCATACACCCACTCACAGAACCACTCAGAGACTCAGACACATACTGACAGACCCACTCAGACACTCATGCACACAGTCACACACCCACTGAGAGACTCTTAAATCCACTCACTGACCCACTCAGAGACACACACAACCACTCACAGAAATACTCAGTCATGAATGCACTTACAAACCCAAACAGTGACTTATATAGCTACTCACTGACTCACTCACACACCCAATTAGAGACCCAATGAGCAACTCACATGTACACTCACAGACAATGCACATCAACTTACAGAAACACTCAGAGACTTGCTCACTAGCTCACAGACCCACTCACATACTCTTGCTCCCACTCACAGACCCACTCAGACACTCGCTCATCCAGTCACACACCTAGAGACTCATGCACCCACTTACAGACCCACATAGAGACTCACACACCAACTCACTGAAACATTTAGACTTACACACTTGCTCACAGACCCACTCAGACAATCATGCTCCTAATCAGAAGACCTACTCAGAGACTCACACATTCACTCACAGACCCACTGACAGACTCATGTACCAACTCACAGACACACTCAGAGACTCATGCAGCAGTCAGACACTCATGCATCCACTCCCATACTCACTTATAGAATCTTATCCTTAGGCACACTTTCTCTGAGAAATTGTCATTATTTACTTCCAGAATTATTCACACCTATCAATCCAGTTATTCACTTAGTTAGACACTTGGAAATTGATTTACAAAGTGTTTATAATGTGTCTAGTATTACAATATTTTTTATACATTTTAATTGTTTTTTGTTGTGCATTGGTTTGTAGCAGACTTGCAACTCTGGACAATATTTTTATAAAAAAAGATTTAACACAAGCAGGATTTAGAATTAGGCAATAGGGCGGTTTGGAATAGAGCCTTTGTGTTTATTAAAAGTATGTCTCCTTGACACATAAGAGTAGATGCAGAGTTTCAGGAAGCTGAGAAACACCTTGTTGCCTTCATCTGTAAAGTAAATTCCATTTCTTCTATAGAGTGCATGCATGTCAAAACTCAGTTTGTTTTTATAGATAAAGCCCCTGCTATGGTCTCTTAAGAATGCACAAACAGCTTTATTAACATGTTTCCTGGCATTGTCCATCTGTGGACAGAATTGATTTGACCATTTCTATTTTTGTTTTTGGCATTTGTTGGTGTAAATCACAATAGAGCAAGGTTAAATGTCTCGTTTATTGCAATTTCCAATCCAACACCAGTAATAGTGACTAGGTCATTGCCACCACAGTACATTATAAACAGGTCTGGATGTTGGGAATGTGCAAATCTCTCAACCAAAGGCAGCATTTGGTGCCACTTTAATCTTAAGTGACCAAACAATTTAATATCCACATTTGTCAAACCCAAGTCCTTCTCAATTCCATTTTTCTTGGATTTTGTTATAGCCCCGAAGATTTAGCTGTGACCCACAATCCACACTCTAACCATTTTAAAGGAAGGAGAAGTAGCAATCAGGAGAAGGCTTAGGTGAATAAGCGTGTTGGTAAAGTGAAAGGCAGTTAAATTGGAGGAGTGGAGTTGGTTTTAAAAATTAAGTGTTTTTTAGGGTGCTGTTATTAATGTGAAACATAAAAATAGGTTGTGTTTCACTTAGAAAATGTGAATATATGCATGATTAGCTGTGTTTAAATGTTTCCAAAGTAATTCGAGTGTTGATAAGCTTATGTTTATCTGCATTCAACCACATCTGCCACTGTGCAATTGCAAGCTGCTTTGTGGTGGTTTATAAGTGTATAAACCTTTGGCTTACTGTAACTGTACAGTATTTGAAAAGAGGTTGGTATGGAAACTGAAGCAAACCAGTGCGGGGAAAGGGTTTAAAATAGGTTGTGGATTGGTATGTTGAAGTATAGTACTTAAAATATATTATGTATCAGAAAAATTTACATTTTCTAATTCATTGTTGTTATTATAGAAGAGATATGATTTTAAAGACATAGTTTTATTATATTGAATTGTAAAACTCTGTTGTTGAGTTACACGGGGGCTATGCTGGGTGCAGTGATGGAGTAACACCTCCTCCAAAAGGCAGTATCAGATTGACCTTTCCATCAGGAGAGTACAAAGGAGGGTTAAAAGAAAGTGACCAAAGTTAACTAGTATATGAAGGGGAAATAATAAAAAGAAAGTTTTCATTTGCTCAGCATATGAAAATCGAAGGAAGAAGTTGTGGTACTTTGAAATTTGGGACCGCGTAGGAGGCAGGGCCCTACCCCTGTCTATTCCGGTATTAGCGAACCGCTATTGGTCAATGCGGTATGTACAAGTGCTTTGTATAACGTTTTAGCTATGAATGCACTGTGTATATGATATTATACACTGACTACGTGGGTTCCATCTTAGAGCGGTGGCCATCTTATGGTTGCCCTCACATAGGCTACACATTACGAGCAAGTACGGGCCTTTAGAACACGTGTACTTTCTGTTTGACTTCTCTGTGACCTGTGCAGCTTGGCTCCGCTGCCCCAGGTCAGTCCGGTCTCACAAGCTCCCCGTCCTACGGCCACCTGCGATTAGCATCAGGGTTTGACACACCATAAAGCCTTTTCATGTTACACGAGCCTCCGGCTAATCTCTTTCACACCTGACTCTTCCTGCTTTATGGCTTGTTTTCCAAACAGGAGATGCCCGTGTTTATTGGGGCCTATTGATATCTGATGTGGGATCTGAGCCTCGCTGGGTAAATAATTGTGGGCTGGCTTAACTGGAATGTGGGATGGTCATCATGACTCTGCCTTTTCGTTTGTAATGTATACATATGAATGACCATGCCATAAAACAAGGAATGTGTGCCTGAAGCATGATATTTTGTATTTAAGGAGAAGCTCGTTTCTGTAACTTGAAGCAGTCTCCTGAGAACATACATGCTGTTGTACTTCTCGGATACCTGTAATTGGTCTGCAGCCAATAAATCGATCTTTGACTTCACCCAGAAGACTCTGTGTTTCTGTAGGTCTGAAACAGGAAGAACCCGAAGTCTTAGGGTGTGTTCCCCTGCACCGCTGGGCTTAAAATTCCCAGTACTTCAGTTGGCGCCCATCGTGGGGCGATTTCAGTGGTACCGGTCCAAGCCAGAGGTTCGTGAGGAGCTTCGTGTGGAAATTCTGGAGGAAGGCCGCACTTCATCGACCCCTGCAGGTAGGCTGTACCTAGTTGATAGGGCACACTCCTATGTGCTTAAAAGCTACAATCATCTAAACTTTTACTCACATGCACAAACACAACTCTTATGAATGTAGTGATAAAGGAGTCAGCCCCACACTCACTTAAATAACCCATCCATTACTGAAACACTAAAGAGGCAACCCATACCAGCCCTTAAATATATATTTAATCAGTCATACAGTTTCAAACAGACCAAGTGATGTAGTGTAAGAAACTTCTTTACAAATACATAGTTACTGAAAAAGAGTGAACTGCTCCTTTAGTTATCTAGTAAAGAACTGACACTACCAAGTGAACCATCCAGAAAAGTAGGTCTTTAAAAATGTCTCAGCCCTACCACACCTGTGCCTGTCTTGATATTTGAAACCCCTTGACACGTCTTACCCTGCTGTTGTATAATGATAGGCTGACTTGGTATTTAAAACTGTTTCACATGCCGTAAACTGTTGTTCTACTACTTAAAAGTCACCTATAATAAAGCCTGAAGCCAGGCCATAGGGTAAACTGCTATGTAAATTAAGAAAAAACATGTATTTTGAAGTCACTACACCAATGCGGTGCTCAGCACGCCCCCCCATGTAACATTTTGGTGGACTCACAAATCCCACCAAAATTATTTAAATCTATACATATTCAAACACTTATTCATGCATTAATGCACGCAGTGTCAGAATCACACAGACAGTCATACTTCCACTCACAGAGCCACTCATATATTCGTACACCCAATGAGAGACCCACTCAGAGACTGACACACCCACTTAGAGAAGTACTGGAACAGTTACTCACCCACTCAGAGACTCATTCACAGTGTCATGCAGCCACAGATAGACCCACTGAGGTACTTACACAATCACTTACAGTCCCACTCAGAGTTTCACGCTCCCACTCACAGACTCACTTAGATACAAACTCACACATGCATTCACAGATCTACTCACACATCTATGCACCCACTCTCAGAACCACTCAAATACTCATGCACCTACTCACAGACCCACTCAGAGACTTACAAAAACACTCTTATAACTATTCAGAGACTCATACACACACTTACAGACCTACTCAGACACATAAGCGCCTACTCTTAGACCCAACAGAGACTTAAGCATCTACTGTCAGACCCACTGAGACACTCATGAACCCACTCAAAGACTCATACACCCACTCACAGAACCACTCAGAGACTCAGACACATACTGACAGACCCACTCAGACACTCATGCACACAGTCACACACCCACTGAGAGACTCTTAAATCCACTCACTGGCCCACTCAGAGACACACACAACCACTCACAGAAATACTCATTTATGAATTCACTTACAAACCCAAACAGTGACTTATATAGCTACTCACTGACTCACTCACACACCCAATTAGAGACCCAATGAGCAACTCACATGTACACTCACAGACAATGCACATCAACTTACAGAAACACTCAGAGACTTGCTCACTAACTCACAGACCCACTCACATACTCTTGCTCCCACTCACAGACCCACTCAGACACTCGCTCATCCAGTCACACACCTAGAGACTCATGCACCCACTTACAGACCCACATAGAGACTCACACACCAACTCACTGAAACATTTAGAGACTTACACACTTGCTCACAGACCCACTCAGACAATCATGCTCCTAATCAGAAGACCTACTCAGAGACTCACACATTCACTCACAGACCCACTGACAGACTCATGTACCAACTCACAGACACACTCAGAGACTCATGCAGTAGTCAGACACTCATGCATCCACTCCCATACTCACTTATAGAATCTTATCCTTAGGCGCACTTTCTCTGAGAAATTGTCATTATTTACTTCCAGAATTATTCACACCTATCAATCCAGTTATTCACTCAGTTAGACACTTGGAAAATGATGTACAAAGTGTTTATAATTTGTCTAGTATTACAATATTTTTTATACATTTTAATTGTTTTTTGTTGTCCATTGGTTTGTAGCAGACTTGCAACTCTGGACAATATTTTTATAAAAAAAGATTTAACACAAGCAGGATTTAGAATTAGGCAATAGGGCGGTTTGGAATAGAGCCTTTGTGTTTATTAAAAGTATGTCTCCTTGACACATAAGAGTAGATGCAGAGTTTCAGGAAGCTGAGAAACACCTTGTTGCCTTCATCTGTAAAGTAAATTCCATTTCTTCTATAGAGTGCATGCATGTCAAAACTCAGTTTGTTTTTATAGATAAAGCCCCTGCTATGGTCTCTTAAGAATGCACAAACAGCTTTATTAACATGTTTCCTGGCATTGTCCATCTGTGGACAGAATTGATTTGACCATTTCTATTTTTGTTTTTGGCATTTGTTGGTGTAAATCACAATAGAGCAAGGTTAAATGTCTCGTTTATTGCAATTTCCAATCCAACACCAGTAATAGTGACTAGGTCATTCCCACCACAGTACATTATAAACAGGTCTGGATGTTGGGAATGTGCAAATCTCTCAACGAAAGGCAGCATTTGGTGCCACTTTAATCTTACGTGACCAAACAATTTAATATCCACATTTGTCAAACCCAAGTCCTTCTCAATTCCATTTTTCTTGGATTTTGTTATAGCCCCGAAGATTTAGCTGTGACCCACAATCCACACTCTAACCATTTTAAAGGAAGGAGAAGTAGCAATCAGGAGAAGGCTTAGGTGAATAAGCGTGTTGGTAAAGTGAAAGGCAGTTAAATTGGAGGAGTGGAGTTGGTTTTAAAAATTAAGTGTTTTTTAGGGTGCTGTTATTAATGTGAAACATAAAAATAGGTTGTGTTTCACTTAGAAAATGTGAATATATGCATGATTAGCTGTGTTTAAATGTTTCCAAAGTAATTCGAGTGTTGATAAGCTTATGTTTATATGCATTCAACCACATCTGCCACTGTGCAATTGCAAGCTGCTTTGTGGTGGTTTATAAGTGTATAAACCTTTGGCTTACTGTAACTGTACAGTATTTGAAAAGAGGTTGGTATGGAAACTGAAGCAAACCAGTGCGGGGAAAGGGTTTAAAATAGGTTGTGGATTGGTATGTTGAAGTATAGTACTTAAAATATATTATGTATCAGAAAAATTTACATTTTCTAATTCATTGTTGTTATTATAGAGTACATATGATTTTAAAGACATAGTTTTATTATATTGAATTGTAAAACTCTGTTGTTGAGTTACACGGGGGCTATGCTGGGTGCAGTGATGGAGTAACACCTCCTCCAAAAGGCAGTATCAGATTGACCTTTCCATCAGGAGAGTACAAAGGAGGGTTAAAAGAAAGTGACCAAAGTTAACTAGTATATGAAGGGGAAATAATAAAAAGAAAGTTTTCATTTGCTCAGCATATGAAAATCGAAGGAAGAAGTTGTGGTACTTTGAAATTTGGGACCGCGTAGGAGGCAGGGCCCTACCCCTGTCTATTCCGGTATTAGCGAACCGCTATTGGTCAATGCGGTATGTACAAGTGCTTTGTATAACGTTTTAGCTATGAATGCACTGTGTATATGATATTATACACTGACTACGTGGGTTCCATCTTAGAGCGGTGGCCATCTTATGGTTGCCCTCACATAGGCTACACATTACGAGCAAGTATGGGCCTTTAGAACACGTGTACTTTCTGTTTGACTTCTCTGTGACCTGTGCAGCTTGGCTCCGCTGCCCCAGGTCAGTCCGGTCTCACAAGCTCCCCGTCCTACGGCCACCTGCGATTAGCATCAGGGTTTGACACACCATAAAGCCTTTTCATCTTACACGAGCCTCCGGCTAATCTCTTTCACACCTGACTCTTCCTGCTTTATGGCTTGTTTTCCAAACAGGAGATGCCCGTGTTTATTGGGGCCTATTGATATCTGATGTGGGATCTGAGCCTCGCTGGGTAAATAATTGTGGGCTGGCTTAACTGGAATGTGGGATGGTCATCATGGCTCTGCCTTTTCGTTTGTAATGTATACATATGAATGACCATGCCATAAAACAAGGAATGTGTGCCTGAAGCATGATATTTTGTATTTAAGGAGAAGCTCGTTTCTGTAACTTGAACCAGTCTCCTGAGAACATACATGTTGTTGTACTTCTCGGATACCTGTAATTGGTCTGCAGCCAATAAATCGATCTTTGACTTCACCCAGAATACTCTGTGTTTCTGTAGGTCTGAAACAGGAAGAACCCGAAGTCTTAGGGTGTGTTCCCCTGCACCGCTGGGCTTAAAATTCCCAGTACTTCAGTTGGCGCCCAACGTGGGGCGATTTCAGCTGTACCGGTCCAAGCCAGAGGTTCGTGAGGAGCTTCGTGTGGAAATTCTGGAGGAAGGCCGCCACTTCATCGACCCCTGCAGGTAGGCTGTACCTAGTTGATAGGGCACACTCCTATGTGCTTAAAAAGCTACAAGCATCTAAACTTTTACTCACATGCACAAACACAACTCTCATGAATATAGTGATAAAGGAGTCAGCCCCACACTCACTTAAATAACCCATCCATTACTGAAACACTAAAGAGGCAACCCATACCAGCCCTTAAATATATATTTAATCAGTCATACAGTTTCAAACAGACCAAGTGATGTAGTGTAAGAAACTTCTTTACAAATACATAGTTACTGAAAAAGAGTGAAAAGCTCCTTTAGTTATCTAGTAAAGAACTGACACTACCAAGTGAACCATCCAGAAAAGTAGGTCTTTAAAAATGTCTCAGCCCTACCACACCTGTGCCTGTCTTGATATTTTAAACCCCTTGACACGTCTTACCCTGCTGTTGTATAATGCTAGGCTGACTTGGTATTTAAAACTGTTTCACATGCCGTAAACTGTTGTTCTACTACTTAAAAGTCACCTATAATAAAGCCTGAAGCCAGGCCATAGGGTAAACTGCTATGTACATTAAGAAAAAACATGTATTTTGAAGTCACTACACCAATGCGGTGCTCAGCACGCCCCCCCATGTAACATTTTGGTGGACTCACAAATCCCACCAAAATTATTTAAATCTATACATATTCAAACACTTATTCATGCATTAATGCACGCAGTGTCAGAATCACACAGACAGTCACACTTCCACTCACAGAGCCACTCACATATTCGTACACCCAATGAGAGACCCACTCAGAGACGGACACACCCACTTAGAGAAGTACTGGAACAGTTACTCACCCACTCAGAGACTCATTCACAGTGTCATGCAGCCACAGATAGACCCACTGAGGTACTTACACAATCACTTACAGTCCCACTCAGAGTTTCACGCTCCCACTCACAGACTCACTTAGATACAAACTCACACATGCATTCACAGATCTACTCACACATCTATGCACCCACTCTCAGAACCACTCAAAGACTCATGCACCTACTCACAGACCCACTCAGAGACTTACAAAAACACTCTTATAACTATTCAGAGACTCATACACACACTCACAGACCTACTCAGACACATAAGTGCCTACTCTTAGACCCAACAGAGACTTAAGCATCTACTGTCAGACCCACTGAGACACTCATGAACCCACTCACAGACCCACTCAAAGACTCATACACCCACTCACAGAACCACTCAGAGACTCAGACACATACTGACAGACCCACTCAGACACTCATGCACACAGTCACACACCCACTGAGAGACTCTTAAAAGTAATGTAATGTAAAGGTGCATTTATACCGCGCGGCTACCACTCCAAGGAGTATCTTGGCGCTGAGTCAACCAGATGGAAAAGTTGAGAGGGGAAGACATAATTCACACAGACACCAAGACTACACCATTGCTAAGCAAGCCGCGTCGGTAAGAGAAAAGATCCATGTTTTCAGAGCCTTTCTAAATTGGGCCTCCTGCTACAAGGATCGGATGAAAGAGGGAAGACCGTTCCAGGCTTTAGCACCCAAGACAAAAAGAGATTTGCCACCCTTGGTGGCTAGCCTGAATTTAGGGATAGTAAGCAGATTCAGTCCTGATGATCTCAAACAGCGTGCCGGATGGTAACGTTTAAAGCCATGACACAGATACTTCGGACCATGCTGATGGAAGGCCCTAAAAGTGAGTAAAAGGATCTTAAAAAGAATCCTTTTACCAATGGGGAGCCAGTGAAGAGTATTCAGTGCCACTGATGCAGATGATTTACGAGGCCAGCGTAGTACTAAACGAGCCGCAGCATGCTGGACTATTTGTAGTTTACGTAGTACTGTTTTGTTGGCTCCAGCATATAAACTATTACAATAGTCCAGCCTAGAGGTGATCAGAGCAACTGCGACTGTCTTCCTAGCTGGCAAGGGCAGGAGATCAAAAAACTTCCGTAATGATTTTATTATACAGAAGCATGAGCCTGCTACAGTCAGCGCTTGTTGTTTAAAGGATAGCTGGCAATCAAACCTGATGCCCAAATTCCGAGCAGTGGTGATGGTCATAGGGGGAACTTCAGCATCCTCGGGCCAGCAAGTTGTTGGGGAAAACAGGTTTTGTTTACCAAAGGGAATAATTTCTGTTTTGCCAGCGTTGCATTTGAGGTGATTGTCCGCCATCCAATGAAAAGTAGCAGCTAGACACTGTCTGAGATTGTCCTCACTATCTAAATGGTCGCCATCTAGTACTAAGATAAGCTGAGTATCATCAGCGTACGAGATACTACTAATCTGGAAACTTGTGATTAGTTTCATCAGGGGGACCATATACAAGTTAAAGAGCAGTGGACTCAAGCTTGATCCCTGAGGAACTCCAGAGCTAAGAGGTCTGGCCTCAGATTGAAAATTACCAAGCACTGTAACTTGTTGTCTATTTGTGAGAAAAAATTTTAGCCAGGCCAGAACCACCCCACCTACTCCTGCGGCAGCCAGACGGTTCAAAAGGATGTTATGAGAAACCGTATCAAAGGCTGCCGACAGGTCAAGTAGGATTAATACAGCTTTCTTACCCTGGTCCAAGGCCATCCGAAGGGTCTCTGCTGTAAACAGCAGGGCAGATTCGGTAGAATGATTAGATCTGAACCCTGACTGATTGGAATGAAGAATATTATTTTCTTCCAAGAAACTCGTGAGCTGGTAATTCACGAACTTCTCAGTCATTTTGGATAGAGCAGGGAGCAGGGATATTGGCCGTAAATTGGAGAGGGTGGTCGGGTCGGCTAATGCCTTTTTTTGAAGAGGCTTAAGAGCAGCAAGTTTCCAGTCGTTTGGAATATCCGCTGTGGCTAGAGATGAATTAATGATCCCATTAATAATGGGATTCATTACTGTGGCTAGGGTATGTAGGACTAATGCGGGACAGGGATCAAAAGGCGAGCCCGATTTACAGGCAAAAATGGCCTTTAAAGAGTCTTCCAGCGTTACGTGAGAGAATATTTCCAGAGTGGCTGTACTTTCCTTGCTCTCTGTGCTCTCAGTGATTTCTGTAATTTCTATAGTGGACGATGTTTGGGGGAAAGTCTTAACAATGTCCAGGATCTTATTCTCAAAATACACTGCAATTTCATCACAGAGTTTCTGGGATGGCGGTATTTCCTGCCGAAGGACTGACGGGTTAGTAAAATCCTTGACTATTTTAAAAATTTCTTTTTCCTTATTGCCTTGAGCTGCCACAGAAATGGCCTGGAGAAAATGCGCTTTCTTAGCTGACTTTATGTGAGCATGATAGATTCTTCTTGCTTGTTTGTAGGTGTCCCGAGCAGAGGCTTCGTATAGCCTGCGCCATCTCCGTTCCAGTTTTTTTAATTCTGTCAGTTCTGATCGTAGGGCATATGAGAATCAAGGGGCTCTCCTCTTTATTGTTCTAACATTAGAACTTGAGATCTGAGACCTAATAGGGTCTAATTGGTGACCTACCCTGTTTAACCAATCACAGAAACCTTGATTGTCTCCAGTTGTATTCCCTGTTGTCGTAGGTGCACTAGATATAAGAGAATCAATCAGATCAGGTCTCTTGGATAATTTCTTCCAATTGGGTTTACACAAGGACTTGGAAGTAGGTTTCCTGTTAAAAATCGGTATCATAGTTTTATGGTTTAATGAAATATGAAAAGGTATGAAAAAGTGGTCGGACCAGATCTGGGGACAGGGTGATTTTACAACAAGTTTAGTGGAGTTAGAGCAAATACAATCCAAAATGTGACCTCCTGAATGTGTACTTTCATGGGTCAATAGGGTGAGTCCCAGGACATTGATAGTCTCCATAAAGCTGTCAACTCCAGGAGCAGAGGGAGAATCAAGATGCAGGTTTAAATCTCCTAACACAGTAAAATTAGAAAATCTAAGCACTAAATCACTTAATATGTTTCCCAAGTTGTCAAGGAATTCCTTCGCTGGGCCTGGGGGGCGATAAATCAATACCCCAGAAAAGGTGAACGAGTCATGGATGGCCAGGGAGAAGGCTAATGCTTCAGCTCCTTTAATGTCTACCAACTCGTAGGAAGAGCATTTTAAGGAATTGCGGTGAATAATAGCAATGCCTCCTCCTCGTTGTAAGGGTCTATCTAACCGCTGTATTGAGTAGTCTTGTGGTAAGGCTATGGCTAGATCTGGATTACACCACGGCTTCAGCCAGGTTTCGGTGACCAATATCCAATCTAGCATATTGTCCGAGATCAAATCATGTATATTTTGGGCGTTCTTACAGATAGAACGGGCATTGATAAGGCCACCTCGAAGTGCCGTCGGATGGGCAGGAATCTTACAATGCGTCCGATGGGGTGCGAGAAGTGGCAAGGTATCCCTGGGCAACATGTTCGGCATACACAAAACAGCAGATGCAGAGAATGAACCCCTACGATAGGGGTCCGCCTCCACGCCTCCGTGACGCTGACGGGCGCAGACGGGCAGGACTCTGGCCTGACTCAGGCACGAGTCAGGCGCGACTGCTGCGCGTTACCGCTGCGCGAGCTAAGGGAGGGTTAAATAGAGACTCCCCACACGTTCGGCTGAGCACTAGAGCGCTCAGTGCAATGGCACCACCCGCTAATCCAGTCCCCCAAGATGGCGGCCAAATACAGTGATACGGTGATGCAATCCGCTAAGTAGCGGTGAATTCACAAATTACAGTGCAGGAGTGTGGGCGGCTAAGAATACAGTTAAAAGCAAGGTATAAACAAAGCAACCAACTGAAATACAAAACGAGGAATAATTGTTAAAAACGCTAGTAAGCTAGTAAGTTGCGTTAAGATAAGCGAAGCGCTAGCGAGTACAAAGCGCCGTAGTTAAATGTCTGGCTATCCCTTAGTACATGAAACTAAGCGGTCAGCTTAAATAGAGACTCCCCACACGTTCGGCTGAGCACTAGAGCGCTCAGTGCAATGGCACCACCCGCTAATCCAGTCCCCCAATATGGCGGCCAAATACAGTGATACGGTGATGCAATCCGCTAAGTAGCGGTGAATTCACAAATTACAGTGCAGGAGTGTGGGCGGCTAAGAATACAGTTAAAAGCAAGGTATGAACAAAGCAACCAACTCAAATACAAAACGAGGAATAATTGTTAAAAACGCTAGTAAGCTAGTAAGTTGCGTTAAGATAAGCGAAGCGCTAGCGAGTACAAAGCGCCGTAGTTAAATGTCTGGCTATCCCTTAGTACATGAAACTAAGCGGTCAGCTTAAATAGAGACTCCCCACACGTTCGGCTGAGCACTAGAGCGCTCAGTGCAATGGCACCACCCGCTAATCCAGTCCCCCAAGATGGCGGCCAAATACAGTGATACGGTGATGCAATCCGCTAAGTAGCGGTGAATTCACAAATCACAGTGCAGGAGTGTGGGCGGCTAAGAATACAGTTAAAAGCAAGGTATGAACAAAGCAACCAACTGAAATACAAAACGAGGAATAATTGTTAAAAACGCTAGTAAGCTAGTAAGTTGCGTTAAGATAAGCGAAGCGCTAGCGAGTACAAAGCGCCGTAGTTAAATGTCTGGCTATCCCTTAGTACATGAAACTAAGCGGTCAGCTTAAATAGAGACTCCCCACACGTTCGGCTGAGCACTAGAGCGCTCAGTGCAATGGCACCACCCGCTAATCCAGTCCCCCAATATGGCGGCCAAATACAGTGATACGGTGATGCAATCCGCTAAGTAGCGGTGAATTCACAAATTACAGTGCAGGAGTGTGGGCGGCTAAGAATACAGTTAAAAGCAAGGTATGAACAAAGCAACCAACTGAAATACAAAACGAGGAATAATTGTTAAAAACGCTAGTAAGCTAGTAAGTTGCGTTAAGATAAGCGAAGCGCTAGCGAGTACAAAGCGCCGTAGTTAAATGTCTGGCTATCCCTCACTGACCCACTCAGAGACACACACAACCACTCACAGAAATACTCAGTCATGAATTCACTTACAAACCCAAACAGTGACTTATATAGCTACTCACTGACTCACTCACACACCCAATTAGAGCCCAATGAGCAACTCACATGTACACTCACAGACAATGCACATCAACTTACAGAAACACTCAGAGACTTGCTCACTAGCTCACAGACCCACTCACATACTCTTGCTCCCACTCACAGACCCACTCAGACACTCGCTCATCCAGTCACACACCTAGAGACTCATGCACCCACTTACAGACCCACATAGAGACTCACACACCAACTCACTGAAACATTTAGAGACTTACACACTTGCTCACAGACCCACTCAGACAATCATGCTCCTAATCAGAAGACCTACTCAGAGACTCACACATTCACTCACAGACCCACTGACAGACTCATGTACCAACTCACAGACACACTCAGAGACTCATGCAGCAGTCAGACACTCATGCATCCACTCCCATACTCACTTATAGAATCTTATCCTTAGGCACACTTTCTCTGAGAAATTGTCATTATTTACTTCCAGAATTATTCACACCTATCAATCCAGTTATTCACTTAGTTAGACACTTGGAAAATGATTTACAAAGTGTTTATAATTTGTCTAGTATTACAATATTTTTTATACATTTTAATTGTTTTTTGTTGTGCATTGGTTTGTAGCAGACTTGAAACTCTGGACAATATTTTTATAAAAAAAGATTTAACACAAGCAGGATTTAGAATTAGGCAATAGGGCGGTTTGGAATAGAGCCTTTGTGTTTATTAAAAGTATGTCTCCTTGACACATAAGAGTAGATGCAGAGTTTCAGGAAGCTGAGAAACACCTTGTTGCCTTCATCTGTAAAGTAAATTCCATTTCTTCTATAGAGTGCATGCATGTCAAAACTCAGTTTGTTTTTATAGATAAAGCCCCTGCTATGGTCTCTTAAGAATGCACAAACAGGTTTATTTACATGTTTCCTGGCATTGTCCATCTGTGGACAGAATTGATTTGACCATTTCTATTTTTGTTTTTGGCATTTGTTGGTGTAAATCACAATAGAGCAAGGTTAAATGTCTCGTTTATTGCAATTTCCAATCCAACACCAGTAATAGTGACTAGGTCATTGCCACCACAGTACATTATAAACAGGTCTGGATGTTGGGAATGTGCAAATCTCTCAACCAAAGGCAGCATTTGGTGCCACTTTAATCTTACGTGACCAAACAATGTAATATCCACATTTGTCAAACCCAAGTCCTTCTCAATTCCATTTTTCTTGGATTTTGTTATAGCCCCGAAGATTTAGCTGTGACCCACAATCCACACTCTAACCATTTTAAAGGAAGGAGAAGTAGCAATCAGGAGAAGGCTTAGGTGAATAAGCGCGTTGGTAAAGTGAAAGGCAGTTAAATTGGAGGAGTGGAGTTGGTTTTAAAAATTAAGTGTTTTTTAGGGTGCTGTTATTAATGTGAAACATAAAAAAAGATTGTGTTTCACTTAGAAAATGTGAATATATGCATGATTAGCTGTGTTTAAATGTTTCCAAAGTAATTTGAGTGTTGATAAACTTATGTTTATATGCATTCAACCACATCTGCCACTGTGCAATTGCAAGCTGCTTTGTGGTGGTTTATAAGTGTATAAACCTTTGGCTTACTGTAACTGTACAGTATTTGAAAAGAGGTTGGTATGGAAACTGAAGCAAACCAGTGCGGGGAAAGGGTTTAAAATAGGTTGTGGATTGGTATGTTGAAGTATAGTACTTAAAATATATTATGTATTAGAAAAATTTACATTTTCTATTTCATTTTTGTTATTATAGAAGAGATATGATTTTAAAGACATAGTTTTATTATATTGAATTGTAAAACTCTGTTGTTGAGTTACACGGGGGCTATGCTGGGTGCAGTGATGGAGTAACACCTCCTCCAAAAGGCAGTATCAGATTGACCTTTCCATCAGGAGAGTACAAAGGAGGGTTAAAAGAAAGTGACCAAAGTTAACTAGTATATGAAGGGGAAATAATAAAAAGAAAGTTTTCATTTGCTCAGCATATGAAAATCGAAGGAAGAAGTTGTGGTACTTTGAAATTTGGGACCGCGTAGGAGGCAGGGCCCTACCCCTGTCTATTCCGGTATTAGCGAACCGCTATTGGTCAATGCGGTATGTACAAGTGCTTTGTATAACGTTTTAGCTATGAATGCACTGTGTATATGATATTATACACTGACTACGTGGGTTCCATCTTAGAGCGGTTGCCATCTTATGGTTGCCCTCACATAGGCTACACATTACGAGCAAGTACGGGCCTTTAGAACACGTGTACTTTCTGTTTGACTTCTCTGTGACCTGTGCAGCTTGGCTCCGCTGCCCCAGGTCAGTCCGGTCTCACGAGCTCCCCGTCCTACGGCCACCTGCGATTAGCATCAGGGTTTGACACACCATAAAGCCTTTTCATCTTACACGAGCCTCCGGCTAATCTCTTTCTCACCTGACTTTTCCTGCTTTATGGCTTGTTTTCCAAACAGGAGATGCCCGTGTTTATTGGGGCCTATTGATATCTGATGTGGGATCTGAGCCTCGCTGGGTAAATAATTGTGGGCTGGCTTAACTGGAATGTGGGATGGTCATCATGGCTCTGCCTTTTCGTTTGTAATGTATACATATGAATGACCATGCCATAAAACAAGGAATGTGTGCCTGAAGCATGATATTTTGTATTTAAGGAGAAGCTTGTTTCTGTAACTTGAAGCAGTCTCCTGAGAACATACATGCTGTTGTACTTCTCGGATACCTGTAATTGGTCTTCAGCCAATAAATCGATCTTTGACTTCACCCAGAAGACTCTGTGTTTCTGTAGGTCTGAAACAGGAAGAACCCGAAGTCTTAGGGTGTGTTCCCCTGCACCGCTGGGCTTAAAATTCCCAGTACTTCAGTTGGCGCCCAATGTGGGGCGATTTCAGCGGTACCGGTCCAAGCCAGAGGTTCGTGAGGAGCTTCATGTGGAAATTCTGGAGGAAGGCCGCCACTTCATCGACCCCTGCATGTCGACGTGGTCCGAAAGTCTTTTCTGCGAGGTTCTCCGCGTCCCGACGGCTACGAAGGACTGCTGCCCTGATTAATCACCCTGTTTTGGACCCTTGACGATTTTGGTAGAGCGAAACAATCGAGAGAGTCTTCTGGTGACGCCATCGATCATCGATATTCAGTTAAGTATAAGTGGAGCGTCTCCCAGTTTGTTTGGTATCCTTCGGGATTTTTGGTATCCTTCGGGATCGCTTTGATTTGGAGCTTGCAAGTCCCAGAGCCAGAGGACTCGTGTATTCACGAGACTATCGTAATCGATAATCCTTTGAAGTTTTGAAACTAGACTAGTGAGCGAGGATGCCTGGTTCTAGTGCATTTGGTAATTGGTTTTGTTTGAGTTGTAGAAGGGATTTCCAGTTAGAGGATTCATGTCCGGTTCCTCCAATTGGAACTCCAACTTATGAGCTTTATGTAAAACATGGCGTGGGCCCTATTGCATATAATGAAGTATGGATCCGATACACCAGAAAGGACGGTGTTTTAAAATGGCCCCAAAATGGTAGTTTCGATACAGATATCTTAGATAATTTGGAAGTTAAATTGTTTTAAAAGAAAGCCCGGCCGGCGATGTTTGATTCTTTCCGCCTATGGCGAAAGGAAGCCAAACAGAAGGAAATTAAGCTAGCAAAAAGGAATAAGAGAGAAAGAGGTATGTCAGTGATGCAAGCAGCTGTGCAATTTAAAGATAATGAGGAGGAACAAATGAATGAACAGTTACATAGACAGCGCAAACTAGGAATCGATAAGTGTTACCCTGTTTTGTCACCCCTTGTGCAGCATGAAGCAAAAGAGAATGAGAAAGATTCCCTAATGTCCCATTTGCTAAGTTCGCCACCCCGTATACGCAAAATGTCACAGCACCTCCACAGCTTGTAAATGTGCAGCCTCCAGTGAATATGCCACAAGCCTTCCCACAGCCGCCATCTCCTCCTTAGCTGGCTCCTATCCCTGCAGTGCAGCCCCCTCAAGGGCCGCCAGTTGGTTTACCTATTGCCTCTGCGCTTCCTGCGACTTTGCCTAGCGTGCCAGCGGCCTCCTCTGGCGCTCCTTCTTGCACTACCCCGGTACCTGTATCTGAATCCGTTTTTCTTCCCTCTGTCTATCCCCCCGTTTTCACCTCAACCTCTCCTTCAGCACGACAACGACTAGCTAATGTAGTTACTAGTTTAATGTCGCCTCTCTTTGGGTCATCTAGTGTGACTCCTGGTTTAAAACGTAAGCAATTGCGTAGTCAGCTGCCTGGTCCTGACGAGAAAGAGGTGTTAGATCATCTGGCGCGTAGGTGGATTGGTTTCCCTTCACTTTATAATGTGGAATCAGTTGTTATTGTTTTCCATCAATGGGATGCCCCAAAACAGCGGTATGTCTTTGACAAAATGTGTGAATTCCTCTGTGAGGAATTGGAGGATAATGGTTCAAACCCAAACCCACAGGAATTGTGTCGAGTGCGATTTGATTTTGAAACCGGTATAATTGTGGGTCCCAATGTAGATAAAGTAGTTGCGACTTTACCGTCCCTCAGAAATGGTGATTGTCAGCATTCATTGTTCGAACAGGAATTCCCAGTGGGGAAAAAGGGAAAAGCGCGACAATACCCTATGAGAGAAGTCCCTCCGGTATGGAAGGAAGCTGTTGCGGCTGATGCCGCTAATGGTATTGATGCTATGCCAGCTCATTTTCAGTGTGTTTGGGTGCATGTCCCTTGGAAACGATCTGAAGTAATAGCGCTTAAGCAGACATTGCCTGACCCCCGTAAAAACCCTACAGGATATTACAAGGAGTTATCACAAACTGCAGAATCATGTGTCATGAATCTGGCTGACATAGATATGTTATTTGGGAATGTTGTTCCACAGCCTTTATGGGGATCCATCCGTAATACGGATCATGCGGCAGAACTAGAGGGTACATGGGCTAATATCGTTGCTGCAGACGCTAGACAAGTTGGTGGCGCAAAGCCTGACCCTTTAGTAGCAGACCTCCCTGGTAGAATTATTACATACATGAAAACCATAATGCCCGTGATGCGCGTAAATTGGGATAAACTATCCGCATGTAAGCAGAAGAAAGATGAGACAGTGTCCGATTTCTTTACAAGGTTTGAAGAAACGTTCATCGACCACAGTGGTCAAGACATGAGCACTGAAGGTGGCCAACGGTTATTTGTTGACAAATTTGTGCAGAATCTACTTCCCGAGTTGTGTAAAAAATTAAAAGATTGAGAAAGTTCTTGGGCTGTTTCCTCTTCAGCGCAAATACTGGCTACTGCACAGTATTGTGAAAATAGAGATAAAGATGAGAAGGATAGAACAGATAAGAAAATGAAAGAACTGAAAACAAAGGTCCTCTTGCAGCAGGCTTATCCGCCACGTGGAGGACAGAATAATTATAGGCAAACCCAAGGTATCTATCAGCCGCCCCAACAGTTTCAGAAAAACCATCAAATGAATGGGTATTATCAACCACGTATCCCTGTAGGTCCCAACCAATGTTCATATTGCAAAGAGGAAGGTCATTTTAAATATAGTTGCCCTAAATTAATGCAGCGTAACAGTGATGCGTATGGCGCAAGAGGTAGGGGTGGTCAGCAAGCTCCTAGAGGCAGAGGGCGTGGAAATGTTCCCCAGAACGCGCGTCCTCTTCCGCCTCAAAATACCATAAATAGCTTTGATCAGCAAGCCAACGCGACTGGTAATACAGCTCAGTACTACAATAATGATTATTATGCAGAAGACGACAATGTGGATGGTAATGATTACTAGGACAGCCATAGACAGAGAGAGGGAGTTGTTTCAGTACCAGTGGATCAGAGTGGACCGTATGTGAAGGTGACTACAGCAAATGTAACGGAGCCCTTTCTGCTGGACACTGGTGCTGCAAAGAGTTCAATAATGCATTCAAAACTCCCTGGCGCGTCTTTGTCTGGCGAAATGAATGTTTCAGTAGGTTTTTCTGGCGCCCCAGTTAGGAACCCGATTTCTAGTCCTATGCCACTTTCTGTTGGACCTTGTGAGCTAAAAGCACCCCTCATCCTAACGACAGGATGAGGTGAAAATCTGCTAGGATTAGATTTGTTGAAAAGATTGCATGCAACGCTATATTGTTCTCCCTCAGGAGTACAACTTACATTAGGTAAGAAAGTGATTTCCCCGATGTATTTGTCTAAGAATGCAATGCCACCTAAATTGTCATCCCTTCCGGATGCCCTTTGGTCTATTGGTCCCAATGATGTGGGTCTCCTGGAAATACCGCCATACGTGGTAACTTTAAAAGCCAATGTTAGATTGCCACGCATTCCCCAGTACAAGATCTCCAATGAGGGTCAGAAAGCGTTGTTAGCAATTGTCAGTGATTTGGTTAAAAAGGATGTAATTGAAGAGACAAGAGGCAACGTTTGCAATAGTCCTGTTTTACCTGTCTTAAAACGAACGGACCCTTCACAGCCACCTTGTTTACAGATTTGTGATTGAGCTTAGAGAGGTTAATAAGATTGTTGTGCCACAGTTTCCAGTTGTCCCTGATATAACTGCCTTGATAACTATGATTCCAGCCTCCGCTGCATGGTTCTCAGTGATCGATTTGAAGAATGCTTTCTTTAGCATCCCAATTGCAGAGGAGAGCAGAGACATTTTTGGCTTTAGTTTAGGAGGTCGAAGCTTCCGCTTTAAACGCGCTCCCCAGGGCTACTGTGAAAGTCCATATACAGTCAAGCTTTAAAAGCGCAGCTTGATGCACTTGTTTTACCCAGTGGCGCTATCCTCATTCAGTATGTTGATGATTTACTAATCGCCGCGGATACTGACGAGATTTGCAAGAAAGCCACACTGTCTTTGTTGCGTCATCTGTCTGCCTTTCATCACAAAGTGTCTCTCTCAAAAATGCAATATTGTCGACAAGAAGTGGCCTACTTAGGTCATCTCTTATCAAAGGAGGGAAGGAAACTGACCCCAGAAAGAATTCAAGCCATTGCACACTTGAGTGTGCCAAGAACACAGAGAGAAGTACGTGCTTTCTTGGGCATTACTTCATACTGTAGGCATTGGATTCCAAATTTTTCTTTGCTGGCAAAACTGTCGTACTTTAATATTCGGGACCGCGTAGGGGACAGGGCCCTACCCCTGTCTATCTTGGTATTAGCGAACTGCAAATGGTAAATGCGGCATGTACGAGTGCTTTATATACCGTTCTAGCTATGAATGCACTGTGTACACGTTATTCTGCTCCACTACGCGGGTTCCATTTTGGAAGCAGTGGCCATCTTGTCATTGCCCTCACATAGGCTATGATGGAGTTAATACGGGCCTCACAGTACATGGGCTTTCCCTCTGACTTCTCTGTGACCTGGGCAGCTGGCTCTGCTGCCCCGGGTCAAACCGGTCTCACGAGCTCCCCTTCCTCCGTCCACCTGTGATTAGCATCAGGGTTTGACCCGTCATAAAATCCTTTCATTCTACACAATCCCCCGGCTAATCTCTTCCACACCTGCTTGTTCTTGCTTTATGACTTGTTTCCCAAAACAGGAGATGCTCATGTTTATTGGGGGGTCTATTGACATCCGATGTGGGATCTGAACCTTACTGTGTAAATCATTGTGGGCTGGCCGAACTGGAATGTGGGATGGTCATCATGACTCTGCTTTTTCGTTTGTAATGTATGCCTTTATATGACCATATCGTAAACCAAGGAATGTGTGCCTGGAGCATGATATTTTGTACTTAAGGAGAAGTCCGTTCCTATGATTTGCAGCAGTCTCCTGAGAACATACACGCTGTTGTACTTCTAGGATACCTGTCATTGGTCTGCAGCCAATAAACGATTCTTTGACTTCACCCAGAAGACTCTGTGTTTCTGTAGGTCCGGAACAGGGTGAAACCCAGAAGTCATAGGGTGTGTGCCCCTGCACCGCTGGGTCTAAAATACCCAGTACTTCAGTTTGGCGCCCAACTCGGGACGATTTCAGCGGTACCAGTCCAAGCCAGAGGTTCGTGAGGAGCTTCGTGTGGAAATTCCGGAGGAAGGCCGCCACTTCATCGACCCCTGCATGTCGACGTGGTCCGAAAGTCTTTTCTGCGAGGTTCTCCGCGTCCCGACGGCTACGAAGGACTGCTGCCCTGATTAATCGACCTGTTTTGGACCCTTGACGAGTTTTGAGAGAGCGAAACAATCGAGAGAGTCTTCTGGTGACGCCATTGATCAGCAATATTCAGTTAAGTATAAGTGGAGCGTCTCCCATTTGTTTTGGTATCCTTCGGGATCATTTGAATTGGTACTTTGGAGTTTGCAAACGCCAAAACCAGAGGACTCGTGTATTCACGAGGCTATCGTAATTGATAATCCTTTGACGTTTGGATCTAGACTAGTGAGCGAAGATGCCTGGTTCTGGACTATTTGGTAGATTATTCTGTTTGGGTTGTGGAAAAGATTTCCAGCTGGAGGAATCATGTCCGGTTCCTCCGGTTGGAACTCCAACTTATGAGCTCTATGTGAAACATGGCGTAGGCCCCATTGCATATAACGAAGTGTGGATCCACTACACCAGGAAAGATGGTGTTTTAAAATGGCCCCAAAATGGTAGTTTTGATACCGATATTTTAGATAATCTGGAAATTAAATTATTTAAGAAAAAAGCCCGGCCGGCGATGTTTGACTCTTTCCGCTTATGGCGAAAGGAAGCCAAACAGAAGGAAATTAAGTTAGCGAAAAAGAATAAAAGAGAGAGAGGTATGTCAGTAATGCAAGCAGCTGTACAATTTAAAGACAATGAAGAGGAGCAAATGAATGAGCAATTGCACAGGCAGCGTAAGTTAGGGATTGACAAATGTTACCCAGCTTTGCCACATTCTAAGCAGGATGAGTCAGAAGAAAAGGAGAAAGATCCCTTGATGTCACATTTGTTGAGTTCGCCACCCCCGTATGCTCAAACTGCCACGGCGCCTCCCCAGCTTGTAAATATGCCGCCTCCAGTGCATATACTGCAAGCCTTGCCGCAACCGCCAGTTGCTTTGCAGCCGGTTCCTATTCCTGTAGCGCAGCCCTCTCAAGCGCCGCCAGTTGTGCTTCCAACTGCCCCCGCACTTCCTGCGACTTTGCCTAATCCAGTAACTGCCTCCCCTAACACTCTTCCTTCCACCACTCCAGTACCTGTCTCTACATCCTCTTTTCTTCCCTCTGTTTTTCCCCCTGTTCTCGCCTCAGCTTCTCCTTCAGCGCGACAGCGCTTAGCTAATGTGGTTACTACATTAATGTCTCCTCTCTTTGGGTCATCTGGTGCAACTCCTGGTGTACAGCGTAAGCAGTTGCGCAGCCAATTGCCTAACCCTGATGAGAAAAAGGTAATAGATCACATGGCGCGTAGATGGATCGTTTTTCCTTCACTTTATGATGTGGAATCAGTTGTCAATACTTTTCATCAATGGGATGCCCCTAAACAGAGATATGTGTTCGAGAAAATGTGCGAAATTCTCTGTGAAGAATTGGAGGATAGTGGTAGAAATCCGAACCCGCAGGAATTGTGTAGAGTGAGGTTCGATTTTGGAACTGGTATAATTGTGGACCGCGAAGTAGATAAAGCAGTTGCGGTTGTATTGTCACTTAGGAATGACGATTGCCAACAGTCATTGTTTGAACAAGAGGTCCTTGTGGGGAAAAAGGCAAAAGCGCGACAATACCCTATGAGAGAAGTTCCCCCGGTATGGAAGGAAGCGGTTGCAGCTGTCGGTGGTAACCCCGCTGTGGCAGCGCATTTCCAGCGTGTTTGGGTGCATGTTCCATGGAAGCGCTCTGAAGTGTTAGCGCTTAAGCAGTCCTTACCTGATCCCCGTAAGAACCCAGCAGGTTATTATAAAGAGTTGTCACAGACGGCAGGGTCATGCATTATGAATCTGGCCGATATAGACATGTTGTTTGGTAATGTTGTTCCACAGCCTCTATGGGGATCAATTCGTAATGTAGATCACAATGCAGAACTAGGGGATACATGGGCCAACATTGTTGCTGCTGATGCTAGACAAACTGGTGGTGCGAAACCAGAACCTTTAGTAGCTGAACTGCCTGGTAGAATCATCACGTATATGAAGACAATAATGCCTGCGATGCGCGTAAATTGGGACAAGTTATCTGCATGCAAGCAGAAGAAAGATGAGACAGTGTCAGACTTCTTTACTAGGTTTGAAGAAACGTTTATTGACCACAGTGGGCAAGATATGAGTACTGAGGGTGGCCAACGGTTATTTGTGGATAAGTTTGTGCAGAATCTACTTCCTGACCTGTGTAAAAAGTTAAAAGATTCAGAAAGTTCTTGGGCTGTTTCTTCTTCAGCGCAAATACTGGCTACTGCACAGTATTATGAAAATAGAGATAAAGACGAGAAAGATAGAACGGAGAAGAAAACGAAGGAATTAAAGACAAAGGTCCTTTTACAGCAGGCCTATCCGCCACGTGGAGGTCAGAATAATTATAGGCAACCCCAAGGTGTCTATCACCAACCCCAACAGTTTCAGAACAATCAGCAAATGAATGGGTATTATCAACCACGTGTCCCTGTAGGTCCCAACCAATGTTCATACTGCAAAGAGGAAGGTCATTTTAAATATAGTTGCCCTAAATTAATGCAGCGGAACGGTAATGCGTATGGCGCAAGAGGTAGGGGTGGTCAGCAAGCTCCTAGAGGCAGAGGGCGTGGAAATGCTCCCCAGAACGCGCGTCCTCTGCCGCCTCAAAGTACCATCAATAGCTTTGATCAGCAAGCTAACGCGACTAGTAATACGGCCCAGTATTATAATAATGATTATTATGCAGAGGACGGTGATGCAGAGAATAATGATTACTAGGACAGCCATAGACAGAGAGAGGGAGTTGTTTCAGTGCCAGTGGATCAGAGTGGACCGTATGTTGAGGTGACTACAGCAAATGTAACGGAACCTTTTCTGCTAGACACTGGTGCTGCAAAGAGTTCAATCATGCATTCAAAACTCCCTGGCGCACCTTTGTCTGGCGAGATAAATGTTTCAGTAGGTTTTTCTGGCGCCCCAGTTAGGAACCCGATTTCCAGTCCCATGTCACTTTCTGTTGGACCTTGCAAGCTGAAAGCACCCCTGATCCTAACAACGGGTTGTGGTGAGAATTTGCTGGGATTAGATTTGTTGAAAAGATTGCACGCTACACTGTATTGTTCTCCTTCGGGAGTACAACTTACATTAGGCAAGAAAGTAATTTCCCCAATGTACTTGTCTAAAAACACGATGCCACCTGAATTATCATCCCTTCCGGATGCCCTTTGGGCTATTGGTCCCAATGATGTGGGCCTCCTGGAGATACCGCCATATGTGGTGACTTTAAAGGCTAATGTCAGACTGCCACGTATTCCCCAGTACAAGATCTCTAACGAAGGCCAGAAAGCATTGTTAGACATTGTCAGCGACTTGATTAATAAGGGTGTGATTGAAGAGACAAGAGGCAACGTTTGCAATAGTCCGATTTTACCTGTCTTAAAACGAACGGATCCTTCACAGCCACCTGTTTACAGATTTGTGATTGATCTTAGAGAGGTTAATAAGATTGTTGTGCCACAGTTTCCGGTTGTCCCCGATATAACTGCCTTGTTAACGATGATTCCAGCCTCTGCTGCATGGTTTTCAGTGATCGATTTAAAGAATGCTTTCTTTAGTATCCCAATTGCAGAAGAGAGCAGAGATATTTTTGGGTTTAGTTTGGGAGGCCGAAGCTTCCGCTTCAAACGCGCTCCCCAGGGCTACTGTGAGAGTCCATCCATATACAGTCAGGCTTTGAAAGCGCAGCTTGATGCACTTGTTTTACCTAGTGGCGCTATCCTGATTCAGTACGTGGACGATTTACTGATCGCCGCGGATACTGAGAAGATCTGTAAAGAAGCCACATTGTCACTGTTGCGCCATTTATCCGCATTCCATCACAAAGTGTCTCTCTCTAAGCTGCAATATTGTCGACAAGAAGTGACCTACTTAGGTCATCTCTTATCGAAGGAGGGAAGGAAACTGACCCCAGAAAGAATTCAAGCTATTGCACAGTTGAGTGTGCCAAAAACACAGAGAGAAGTGCGTGCTTTCTTGGGCATCACTTCATACTGTAGGCATTGGATCCCTAGTTTTTCTTTATTGGCAAAACCTTTGTTAGCCTTAACATGCAAAGACACACCGAATCCTATCCCATGGTCTGAAGAGTGCCAGAAAAGTTTTGTGGAATTGCGTAATGCATTATGTTCAGCTCCTGTGTTGGGCACTCCTGACTACAGTAAGCCTTTTACATTGTATGTTCACGAGAAAGATGGATGTGCGTTATCAGTGTTAACACAGCCTTTTGGCGACAGACCGCGCCCATGCGCGTATTTTCATCCACCTTGGACCCTGTAGCGAGGGCATTGCCAAGCTGTCTGAGAGCGACAGCTGCTGCAGCGATGTCTATCCGACAATCTGCTGGTCTGGTAATGGACAATACATTGATTGTTATGGTTCCACACGCTGTAGACACATTATTAAATAGGACCAAGACACAACACTTGACTAGTGCGCGATTATCGGGTTATGAACTTACACTGTTAGCTAATCACATACACATAAAAAGATGTAATACGCTGAATCCAGCTACATTGTTGCCAATTCCAGCAGACTCAGATGAGATTGAGCAACATGACTGTCTGTTCAGAACAGAAGAAGAGACGAAAGGGAGAGTAGATCTGAAAGATCCTCCCCTGACTGAGTGTGATGGCACTTTATGGGTAGATGGGTCCTGTTTTAAGCTCCCTAATGGTGACACGACTGCTGCATATGCTATCACGACTTTGCACACGGTCGTGGAAACTGCACGGGTGCCACATAATTCGGCCCAAGCAGCAGAATTAATCGCCCTCACGAGAGCATGTGTGTTGTCTGAAGGAATGAGAGTGAACATATACACAGATAGCCAGTACGCCTTTGGCGTGGCTCATAATTTTGGGCGTTTGTGGAAGGAGCGTGGGTTCCTGACGTCGCATGGAGCTAAAATTCAGAATGGCAAGTTGGTGAATGATCTCCTTGAGTCACTGACCCTACCGTTGCAAGTTGCGATCATGAAATGCAGTGCGCACAGGAAAGTCACAGATGATGTTGGACGTGGGAATGCGTTTGCTGATGAGACCGCGAAAGAAACGGCACAGAATGTGAAGACTAGAATGTATGTTGTAGGCCCCGCAAGATGGGTTAATGATGTTGGGATGTGTGAGAACACAATAGAGAGTGTGAAGTCGCTTCAGGCTGAAGCCACCGAGGAAGAGTTAAGCAAGTGGAGAGAAAGTATGGGTAAGTTGGATGAGAATGGTTGTTGGACTGATCTGACAGAACATAGGCGATGGTTGTTGCCTGATGCATATGTGCTTCCAGTGGTTACTATGGCACATGGAATGGCACATATCAGTACGAAAGGTATATGCAAGTTGTTGGCTCCAGTATGGCAGAATGCTGGGATTCCCAAGTGTGCAGAGAATGTGGTCAAGAATTGCATAGTATGCTTGAAGTACAACCCTGGTAGGGGAACCCCAACTCCAGCTGGTCACTTTGCACCCCCATCATGTCCATTTGAAGTTTTGCAGCTGGACTTTATTCACATGGAAAGATGCAACAACCTGAAATATGTACTGGTGGTTGTTTGTGCTTTCTCAAAATGGATTGAGGCTTATCCTCTGAAAGATAACACTGCCCTATCCACAGCCAAAGCCCTTGTGAAGGAGTTTTTCCCTAGGTTTGGAATGCCAAGAATGGTGTGGTGTGATAACGGAAGTGAGTTTGTGGGTAAAGTGATGAAGAATGTATGTGAAGGGCTAGGGATAAAGCAGAAGTTCCACGCTGCAAATCACCCCCAATCAGCTGGACTAGTAGAACGCTACAATGGAGCCTTAAAGCTCAAGCTGGCTAAAATTCAGGCGAGCACCGGTCTTAAATGGCCTGACGCTCTGCCCTTAGCACTCCTGTCCACTAGAATGACCATACACTCACGAGTGGGACTTAGTCCTTACGAGGTCGTTTTTGGCCGTCCCGCCAACGTATGGGGTGTACCGAGACCTACGAAGTTCAGTGAGATTGAGCATCCAGTACTGCTCGATTACCTGTATGATTTGACTGTTAAACTGCGTGTTTTGCACCAACAGGTACATGATACTCTTCCCCAAGCCTCTGAACCTCCTGGACACCCTATCAACCCTGGCTCGTGGGTCCTGGTCCGGAATTTCCAGCGTAAGAGCAACGACGAGCCTCGCTGGATCGGCCCTCATCTTGTTCTTCTTTCGACGAGATCAGCGGTACGAGTAAAAGGGAGGAAGCACTGGATTCATGGTACCCACTGCAAAGTAGTCCCCTTGCCTCTGCCATATGACCAGTGGGTCAAGGAGGGTATCGCCGACTCTGAGACAGACATTGTACCTCGCTTTGTACCATTCAGTGACGCACGCTTAAGAGGCACAGTTTCAGACCAAGAGAGTGACAATATTCTGCAGGAAGCTGTGCCACCATCAAGTCGACTGGACACCACTGAGCCTGAACTTTTGTTTCAAGACCAAACAGCACCTGGCCGTCTCCGCTATAATTTGAGACCTAGGCCCATGGACAAATAAAGATTTCCTCATTATTTCCCTTTTGACATTTTTTGCTCTCCCATCTGAAGGACTTTCTTGATTTTTGTTTTTTGAACCACCATCCGGGTTCTGCCGCAGGGTCGCGGTGCCAAGACTTCGGGGTACAGGCCGAAGACGCTAGGTCAACGGTTCTGGTTGGTCTAGGGCGTTTCCCTGGACTGACAGGCGTACTCCTTAGCAGAAGAAACTCATCCGCCGTGAGCGGCCCGAGTAGAGGATGGAGTTTTTTGAGATGGAGAGACCAATTGAGGAAATGACCTTTAACGCAAGGATGTGTAGAATTGTAAAAAGTAAATGTTTTGTCTTTTTGTGCTTTTTTACACTGTGTAGTATCATAATGTTTATTGTAGGATTTGTGTTCTTCTCCGCTCAAAAACCCATTGCACCCACTCAACAGCCTATATCTCCTTCTACTGCCTCCTCTCACTCTTTTCACCCTTTGCCTGAGCACGAACAGACCAGACGATCAGAGTTCGTAAATAACTCGTTTATCCAACTCTTGCACCAGCACCAACTGGTAATGAATACGACCAATTGCTGGGTCTGTGGGTTAATGCCCCATACCATTAACAAAGGTATTCCCTACCTGGTGCTACCGTACAGTTACAATGGATCGTCATGGGCATTCCAAACCATGTTTCTCTATGCTCTAGATACATACTCCCCTCGCCAACCACGTTCCATCAGACCCATCACCAATAATAAGGCTTTGATGAAAGGAGTTGCCGATATGAGTAGGGATATTAATGCATACTCCTCTATTCCCAAAGAAGAGTTGAGACCTTATGTAGGATGGAACGCGACAGGGTATAGTATTAGTCTGGGTGAAAGACAGCGAAAAATCTCATCTCCAATCTGGGTCGTACCCCACATGGGTCGGTTCTGCTTACAGGGTAATGGTCAGAATCCTAGGGCTCAAATGGGAAGAAGTGACTGTACTGAAACGTACACTTTCCCGTCACAGTTTTCCCCTGCGTTTTTGGCTGCCAAGGGCACATATTTCATCTGCAATGACCGAGCATATACATGGCTGCCCCCTGATTTCTCGGGCACATGTTATATTGCGAACTTGCTACCGCCGACATTTACTGCTGCCTCTGACTATCACAAGACCAGAGTTGTGAGAGGTGTGATTAGTAAGGAGGACACTGCCGGTCAGGAAGCAGGAGACTTCTTCTTGGGTTTCCTGCCGTTTTGGGGACCTATGGTCAATAGTAGGAACCTGAGACAGCTGACTCGTGTGGTTGAATCCACTGTCAATGTAACGGCTGGTGCCCTTAGTAATCTGACAGCTGAGCTCCAAGCGGATCGCCTTATGACTCTGCAGAACCGCATGGTTCTAGACGTTATTCTTGCAGACCGCGGTGGGGTATGCAAGGTCATCCAATCCAGTTGCTGCATTTTCATACCAGATAATGCTCCAACAGTGTATCAAGCCATCTCCAAACTCCATAAAATATCTGAAGCCATACACGTGGATAAGGGAGATTGGTCACTGATGGGGTGGTTCTGGGAATTGATATCTGCCTGGGGTTGGAAAGTTCTGATGGTCATTGGAATGATCTTAGCCATTCTTTTCCTGTTCTGTCTGTGCATACAGTGTGCTCCTGCGATATGTGGTCTCTGTGCTACCTTATGTATAAGGAAACCTGTATCGAGGGACGAGCTAAGTAATAGGATGATGCTACAGCAACATCTCCATGACTTTGCGGACATTGACCTAGACTCGGATTAAGATGAATATAGTAATTGCCTATGTAAGGGCAAAAGGAGGGTCTGTCGTACTTTAATATTCGGGACCGCGTAGGGGACAGGGCCCTACCCCTGTCTATCTTGGTATTAGCGAACCGCAAATGGTAAATGCGGCATGTACGAGTGCTTTATATACCGTTCTAGCTATGAATGCACTGTGTACACGTTATTCTGCTCCACTACGCGGGTTCCATTTTGGAAGCAGTGGCCATCTTGTCATTGCCCTCACATAGGCTATGATGGAGTTAATACGGGCCTCACAGTACATGGGCTTTCCCTCTGACTTCTCTGTGACCTGGGCAGCTGGCTCTGCTGCCCCGGGTCAAACCGGTCTCACGAGCTCCCCTTCCTCCGTCCACCTGTGATTAGCATCAGGGTTTGACCCGTCATAAAATCCTTTCATTCTACACAATCCCCCGGCTAATCTCTTCCACACCTGCTTGTTCTTGCTTTATGACTTGTTTCCCAAAACAGGAGATGCTCATGTTTATTGGGGGGTCTATTGACATCCGATGTGGGATCTGAACCTTACTGTGTAAATCATTGTGGGCTGGCCGAACTGGAATGTGGGATGGTCATCATGACTCTGCTTTTTCGTTTGTAATGTATGCCTTTATATGACCATATCGTAAACCAAGGAATGTGTGCCTGGAGCATGATATTTTGTACTTAAGGAGAAGTCCGTTCCTATGATTTGCAGCAGTCTCCTGAGAACATACACGCTGTTGTACTTCTAGGATACCTGTCATTGGTCTGCAGCCAATAAACGATTCTTTGACTTCACCCAGAAGACTCTGTGTTTCTGTAGGTCCGGAACAGGGTGAAACCCAGAAGTCATAGGGTGTGTGCCCCTGCACCGCTGGGTCTAAAATACCCAGTACTTCAGTTTGGCGCCCAACTCGGGACGATTTCAGCGGTACCAGTCCAAGCCAGAGGTTCGTGAGGCGCTTCGTGTGGAAATTCCGGAGGAAGGCCGCCACTTCATCGACCCCTGCATGTCGACGTGGTCCGAAAGTCTTTTCTGCGAGGTTCTCCGCGTCCCGACGGCTACGAAGGACTGCTGCCCTGATTAATCGACCTGTTTTGGACCCTTGACGAGTTTTGAGAGAGCGAAACAATCGAGAGAGTCTTCTGGTGACGCCATTGATCAGCAATATTCAGTTAAGTATAAGTGGAGCGTCTCCCATTTGTTTTGGTATCCTTCGGGATCATTTGAATTGGTACTTTGGAGTTTGCAAACGCCAAAACCAGAGGACTCGTGTATTCACGAGGCTATCGTAATTGATAATCCTTTGACGTTTGGATCTAGACTAGTGAGCGAAGATGCCTGGTTCTGGACTATTTGGTAGATTATTCTGTTTGGGTTGTGGAAAAGATTTCCAGCTGGAGGAATAATGTCCGGTTCCTCCGGTTGGAACTCCAACTTATGAGCTCTATGTGAAACATGGCGTAGGCCCCATTGCATATAACGAAGTGTGGATCCACTACACCAGGAAAGATGGTGTTTTAAAATGGCCCCAAAATGGTAGTTTTGATACCGATATTTTAGATAATCTGGAAATTAAATTATTTAAGAAAAAAGCCCGGCCGGCGATGTTTGACTCTTTCCGCTTATGGCGAAAGGAAGCCAAACAGAAGGAAATTAAGTTAGCGAAAAAGAATAAAAGAGAGAGAGGTATGTCAGTAATGCAAGCAGCTGTACAATTTAAAGACAATGAAGAGGAGCAAATGAATGAGCAATTGCACAGGCAGCGTAAGTTAGGGATTGACAAATGTTACCCAGCTTTGCCATATTCTAAGCAGGATGAGTCAGAAGAAAAGGAGAAAGATCCCTTGATGTCACATTTGTTGAGTTCGCCACCCCCGTATGCTCAAACTGCCACGGCGCCTCCCCAGCTTGTAAATATGCCGCCTCCAGTGCATATACTGCAAGCCTTGCCGCAACCGCCAGTTGCTTTGCAGCCGGTTCCTATTCCTGTAGCGCAGCCCTCTCAAGCGCCGCCAGTTGTGCTTCCAACTGCCCCCGCACTTCCTGCGACTTTGCCTAATCCAGTAACTGCCTCCCCTAACACTCTTCCTTCCACCACTCCAGTACCTGTCTCTACATCCTCTTTTCTTCCCTCTGTTTTTCCCCCTGTTCTCGCCTCAGCTTCTCCTTCAGCGCGACAGCGCTTAGCTAATGTGGTTACTACATTAATGTCTCCTCTCTTTGGGTCATCTGGTGCAACTCCTGGTGTACAGCGTAAGCAGTTGCGCAGCCAATTGCCTAACCCTGATGAGAAAAAGGTAATAGATCACATGGCGCGTAGATGGATCGTTTTTCCTTCACTTTATGATGTGGGATCAGTTGTCAATACTTTTCATCAATGGGATGCCCCTAAACAGAGATATGTGTTCGAGAAAATGTGCGAAATTCTCTGTGAAGAATTGGAGGATAGTGGTAGAAATCCGAACCCGCAGGAATTGTGTAGAGTGAGGTTCGATTTTGGAACTGGTATAATTGTGGACCGCGAAGTAGATAAAGCAGTTGCGGTTGTATTGTCACTTAGGAATGACGATTGCCAACAGTCATTGTTTGAACAAGAGGTCCTTGTGGGGAAAAAGGCAAAAGCGCGACAATACCCTATGAGAGAAGTTCCCCCGGTATGGAAGGAAGCGGTTGCAGCTGTCGGTGGTAACCCCGCTGTGGCAGCGCATTTCCAGCGTGTTTGGGTGCATGTTCCATGGAAGCGCTCTGAAGTGTTAGCGCTTAAGCAGTCCTTACCTGATCCCCGTAAGAACCCAGCAGGTTATTATAAAGAGTTGTCACAGACGGCAGGGTCATGCATTATGAATCTGGCCGATATAGACATGTTGTTTGGTAATGTTGTTCCACAGCCTCTATGGGGATCAATTCGTAATGTAGATCACAATGCAGAACTAGGGGATACATGGGCCAACATTGTTGCTGCTGATGCTAGACAAACTGGTGGTGCGAAACCAGAACCTTTAGTAGCTGAACTGCCTGGTAGAATCATCACGTATATGAAGACAATAATGCCTGCGATGCGCGTAAATTGGGACAAGTTATCTGCATGCAAGCAGAAGAAAGATGAGACAGTGTCAGACTTCTTTACTAGGTTTGAAGAAACGTTTATTGACCACAGTGGGCAAGATATGAGTACTGAGGGTGGCCAACGGTTATTTGTGGATAAGTTTGTGCAGAATCTACTTCCTGACCTGTGTAAAAAGTTAAAAGATTCAGAAAGTTCTTGGGCTGTTTCTTCTTCAGCGCAAATACTGGCTACTGCACAGTATTATGAAAATAGAGATAAAGACGAGAAAGATAGAACGGAGAAGAAAACGAAGGAATTAAAGACAAAGGTCCTTTTACAGCAGGCCTATCCACCACGTGGAGGTCAGAATAATTATAGGCAACCCCAAGGTGTCTATCACCAACCCCAACAGTTTCAGAACAATCAGCAAATGAATGGGTATTATCAACCACGTGTCCCTGTAGGTCCCAACCAATGTTCATACTGCAAAGAGGAAGGTCATTTTAAATATAGTTGCCCTAAATTAATGCAGCGGAACGGTAATGCGTATGGCGCAAGAGGTAGGGGTGGTCAGCAAGCTCCTAGAGGCAGAGGGCGTGGAAATGCTCCCCAGAACGCGCGTCCTCTGCCGCCTCAAAGTACCATCAATAGCTTTGATCAGCAAGCTAACGCGACTAGTAATACGGCCCAGTATTATAATAATGATTATTATGCAGAGGACGGTGATGCAGAGAATAATGATTACTAGGACAGCCATAGACAGAGAGAGGGAGTTGTTTCAGTGCCAGTGGATCAGAGTGGACCGTATGTTGAGGTGACTACAGCAAATGTAACGGAACCTTTTCTGCTAGACACTGGTGCTGCAAAGAGTTCAATCATGCATTCAAAACTCCCTGGCGCACCTTTGTCTGGCGAGATAAATGTTTCAGTAGGTTTTTCTGGCGCCCCAGTTAGGAACCCGATTTCCAGTCCCATGTCACTTTCTGTTGGACCTTGCAAGCTGAAAGCACCCCTGATCCTAACAACGGGTTGTGGTGAGAATTTGCTGGGATTAGATTTGTTGAAAAGATTGCACGCTACACTGTATTGTTCTCCTTCGGGAGTACAACTTACATTAGGCAAGAAAGTAATTTCCCCAATGTACTTGTCTAAAAACACGATGCCACCTGAATTATCATCCCTTCCGGATGCCCTTTGGGCTATTGGTCCCAATGATGTGGGCCTCCTGGAGATACCGCCATATGTGGTGACTTTAAAGGCTAATGTCAGACTGCCACGTATTCCCCAGTACAAGATCTCTAACGAAGGCCAGAAAGCATTGTTAGACATTGTCAGCGACTTGATTAATAAGGGTGTGATTGAAGAGACAAGAGGCAACGTTTGCAATAGTCCGATTTTACCTGTCTTAAAACGAACGGATCCTTCACAGCCACCTGTTTACAGATTTGTGATTGATCTTAGAGAGGTTAATAAGATTGTTGTGCCACAGTTTCCGGTTGTCCCCGATATAACTGCCTTGTTAACGATGATTCCAGCCTCTGCTGCATGGTTTTCAGTGATCGATTTAAAGAATGCTTTCTTTAGTATCCCAATTGCAGAAGAGAGCAGAGATATTTTTGGGTTTAGTTTGGGAGGCCGAAGCTTCCGCTTCAAACGCGCTCCCCAGGGCTACTGTGAGAGTCCATCCATATACAGTCAGGCTTTGAAAGCGCAGCTTGATGCACTTGTTTTACCTAGTGGCGCTATCCTGATTCAGTACGTGGACGATTTACTGATCGCCGCGGATACTGAGAAGATCTGTAAAGAAGCCACATTGTCACTGTTGCGCCATTTATCCGCATTCCATCACAAAGTGTCTCTCTCTAAGCTGCAATATTGTCGACAAGAAGTGACCTACTTAGGTCATCTCTTATCGAAGGAGGGAAGGAAACTGACCCCAGAAAGAATTCAAGCTATTGCACAGTTGAGTGTGCCAAAAACACAGAGAGAAGTGCGTGCTTTCTTGGGCATCACTTCATACTGTAGGCATTGGATCCCTAGTTTTTCTTTATTGGCAAAACCTTTGTTAGCCTTAACATGCAAAGACACACCGAATCCTATCCCATGGTCTGAAGAGTGCCAGAAAAGTTTTGTGGAATTGCGTAATGCATTATGTTCAGCTCCTGTGTTGGGCACTCCTGACTACAGTAAGCCTTTTACATTGTATGTTCACGAGAAAGATGGATGTGCGTTATCAGTGTTAACACAGCCTTTTGGCGACAGACCGCGCCCATGCGCGTATTTTTCATCCACCTTGGACCCTGTAGCGAGGGCATTGCCAAGCTGTCTGAGAGCGACAGCTGCTGCAGCGATGTCTATCCGACAATCTGCTGGTCTGGTAATGGACAATACATTGATTGTTATGGTTCCACACGCTGTAGACACATTATTAAATAGGACCAAGACACAACACTTGACTAGTGCGCGATTATCGGGTTATGAACTTACACTGTTAGCTAATCACATACACATAAAAAGATGTAATACGCTGAATCCAGCTACATTGTTGCCAATTCCAGCAGACTCAGATGAGATTGAGCAACATGACTGTCTGTTCAGAACAGAAGAAGAGACGAAAGGGAGAGTAGATCTGAAAGATACTCCCCTGACTGAGTGTGATGGCACTTTATGGGTAGATGGGTCCTGTTTTAAGCTCCCTAATGGTGACACGACTGCTGCATATGCTATCACGACTTTGCACACGGTCGTGGAAACTGCACCGGTGCCACATAATTCGGCCCAAGCAGCAGAATTAATCGCCCTCACGAGAGCATGTGTGTTGTCTGAAGGAATGAGAGTGAACATATACACAGATAGCCAGTACGCCTTTGGCGTGGCTCATAATTTTGGGCGTTTGTGGAAGGAGCGTGGGTTCCTGACGTCGCATGGAGCTAAAATTCAGAATGGCAAGTTGGTGAATGATCTCCTTGAGTCACTGACCCTACCGTTGCAAGTTGCGATCATGAAATGCAGTGCGCACAGGAAAGTCACAGATGATGTTGGACGTGGGAATGCGTTTGCTGATGAGACCGCGAAAGAAACGGCACAGAATGTGAAGACTAGAATGTATGTTGTAGGCCCCGCAAGATGGGTTAATGATGTTGGGATGTGTGAGAACACAATAGAGAGTGTGAAGTCGCTTCAGGCTGAAGCCACCGAGGAAGAGTTAAGCAAGTGGAGAGAAAGTATGGGTAAGTTGGATAAGAATGGTTGTTGGACTGATCTGACAGAACATAGGCGATGGTTGTTGCCTGATGCATATGTGCTTCCAGTGGTTACTATGGCACATGGAATGGCACATATCAGTACGAAAGGTATATGCAAGTTGTTGGCTCCAGTATGGCAGAATGCTGGGATTCCCAAGTGTGCAGAGAATGTGGTCAAGAATTGCATAGTATGCTTGAAGTACAACCCTGGTAGGGGAACCCCAACTCCAGCTGGTCACTTTGCACCCCCATCATGTCCATTTGAAGTTTTGCAGCTGGACTTTATTCACATGGAAAGATGCAACAACCTGAAATATGTACTGGTGGTTGTTTGTGCTTTCTCAAAATGGATTGAGGCTTATCCTCTGAAAGATAACACTGCCCTATCCACAGCCAAAGCCCTTGTGAAGGAGTTTTTCCCTAGGTTTGGAATGCCAAGAATGGTGTGGTGTGATAACGGAAGTGAGTTTGTGGGTAAAGTGATGAAGAATGTATGTGAAGGGCTAGGGATAAAGCAGAAGTTCCACGCTGCAAATCACCCCCAATCAGCTGGACTAGTAGAACGCTACAATGGAGCCTTAAAGCTCAAGCTGGCTAAAATTCAGGCGAGCACCGGTCTTAAATGGCCTGACGCTCTGCCCTTAGCACTCCTGTCCACTAGAATGACCATACACTCACGAGTGGGACTTAGTCCTTACGAGGTCGTTTTTGGCCGTCCCGCCAACGTATGGGGTGTACCGAGACCTACGAAGTTCAGTGAGATTGAGCATCCAGTACTGCTCGATTACCTGTATGATTTGACTGTTAAACTGCGTGTTTTGCACCAACAGGAACATGATACTCTTCCCCAAGCCTCTGAACCTCCTGGACACCCTATCAACCCTGGCTCGTGGGTCCTGGTCCGGAATTTCCAGCGTAAGAGCAACGACGAGCCTCGCTGGATCGGCCCTCATCTTGTTCTTCTTTCGACGAGATCAGCGGTACGAGTAAAAGGGAGGAAGCACTGGATTCATGGTACCCACTGCAAAGTAGTCCCCTTGCCTCTGCCATATGACCAGTGGGTCAAGGAGGGTATCGCCGACTCTGAGACAGACATTGTACCTCGCTTTGTACCATTCAGTGACGCACGCTTAAGAGGCACAGTTTCAGACCAAGAGAGTGACAATATTCTGCAGGAAGCTGTGCCACCATCAAGTCGACTGGACACCACTGAGCCTGAACTTTTGTTTCAAGACCAAACAGCACCTGGCCGTCTCCGCTATAATTTGAGACCTAGGCCCATGGACAAATAAAGATTTCCTCATTATTTCCCTTTTGACATTTTTTGCTCTCCCATCTGAAGGACTTTCTTGATTTTTGTTTTTTGAACCACCATCCGGGTTCTGCCGCAGGGTCGCGGTGCCAAGACTTCGGGGTACAGGCCGAAGACGCTAGGTCAACGGTTCTGGTTGGTCTAGGGCGTTTCCCTGGACTGACAGGCGTACTCCTTAGCAGAAGAAACTCATCCGCCGCGAGCGGCCCGAGTAGAGGATGGAGTTTTTTGAGATGGAGAGACCAATTGAGGAAATGACCTTTAACGCAAGGATGTGTAGAATTGTAAAAAGTAAATGTTTTGTCTTTTTGTGCTTTTTTACACTGTGTAGTATCATAATGTTTATTGTAGGATTTGTGTTCTTCTCCGCTCAAAAACCCATTGCACCCACTCAACAGCCTATATCTCCTTCTACTGCCTCCTCTCACTCTTTTCACCCTTTGCCTGAGCACGAACAGACCAGACGATCAGAGTTCGTAAATAACTCGTTTATCCAACTCTTGCACCAGCACCAACTGGTAATGAATACGACCAATTGCTGGGTCTGTGGGTTAATGCCCCATACCATTAACAAAGGTATTCCCTACCTGGTGCTACCGTACAGTTACAATGGATCGTCATGGGCATTCCAAACCATGTTTCTCTATGCTCTAGATACATACTCCCCTCGCCAACCACGTTCCATCAGACCCATCACCAATAATAAGGCTTTGATGAAAGGAGTTGCCGATATGAGTAGGGATATTAATGCATACTCCTCTATTCCCAAAGAAGAGTTGAGACCTTATGTAGGATGGAACGCGACGGGGTATAGTATTAGTCTGGGTGAAAGACAGCGAAAAATCTCATCTCCAATCTGGGTCGTACCCCACATGGGTCAGTTCTGCTTACAGGGTAATGGTCAGAATCCTAGGGCTCAAATGGGAAGAAGTGACTGTACTGAAACGTACACTTTCCCGTCACAGTTTTCCCCTGCGTTTTTGGCTGCCAAGGGCACATATTTCATCTGCAATGACCGAGCATATACATGGCTGCCCCCTGATTTCTCGGGCACATGTTATATTGCGAACTTGCTACCGCCGACATTTACTGCTGCCTCTGACTATCACAAGACCAGAGTTGTGAGAGGTGTGATTAGTAAGGAGGACACTGCCGGTCAGGAAGCAGGAGACTTCTTCTTGGGTTTCCTGCCGTTTTGGGGACCTATGGTCAATAGTAGGAACCTGAGACAGCTGACTCGTGTGGTTGAATCCACTGTCAATGTAACGGCTGGTGCCCTTAGTAATCTGACAGCTGAGCTCCAAGCGGATCGCCTTATGACTCTGCAGAACCGCATGGTTCTAGACGTTATTCTTGCAGACCGCGGTGGGGTATGCAAGGTCATCCAATCCAGTTGCTGCATTTTCATACCAGATAATGCTCCAACAGTGTATCAAGCCATCTCCAAACTCCATAAAATATCTGAAGCCATACACGTGGATAAGGGAGATTGGTCACTGATGGGGTGGTTCTGGGAATTGATATCTGCCTGGGGTTGGAAAGTTCTGATGGTCATTGGAATGATCTTAGCCATTCTTTTCCTGTTCTGTCTGTGCATACAGTGTGCTCCTGCGATATGTGGTCTCTGTGCTACCTTATGTATAAGGAAACCTGTATCGAGGGACGAGCTAAGTAATAGGATGATGCTACAGCAACATCTCCATGACTTTGCGGACATTGACCTAGACTCGGATTAAGATGAATATAGTAATTGCCTATGTAAGGGCAAAAGGAGGGTCTGTCGTACTTTAATATTCGGGACCGCGTAGGGGACAGGGCCCTACCCCTGTCTATCTTGGTATTAGCGAACCGCAAATGGTAAATGCGGCATGTACGAGTGCTTTATATACCGTTCTAGCTATGAATGCACTGTGTACACGTTATTCTGCTCCACTACGCGGGTTCCATTTTGGAAGCAGTGGCCATCTTGTCATTGCCCTCACATAGGCTATGATGGAGTTAATACGGGCCTCACAGTACATGGGCTTTCCCTCTGACTTCTCTGTGACCTGGGCAGCTGGCTCTGCTGCCCCGGGTCAAACCGGTCTCACGAGCTCCCCTTCCTCCGTCCACCTGTGATTAGCATCAGGGTTTGACCCGTCATAAAATCCTTTCATTCTACACAATCCCCCGGCTAATCTCTTCCACACCTGCTTGTTCTTGCTTTATGACTTGTTTCCCAAAACAGGAGATGCTCATGTTTATTGGGGGGTCTATTGACATCCGATAAGGGATCTGAACCTTACTGTGTAAATCATTGTGGGCTGGCCGAACTGGAATGTGGGATGGTCATCATGACTCTGCTTTTTCGTTTGTAATGTATGCCTTTATATGACCATATCGTAAACCAAGGAATGTGTGCCTGGAGCATGATATTTTGTACTTAAGGAGAAGTCCGTTCCTATGATTTGCAGCAGTCTCCTGAGAACATACACGCTGTTGTACTTCTAGGATACCTGTCATTGGTCTGCAGCCAATAAACGATTCTTTGACTTCACCCAGAAGACTCTGTGTTTCTGTAGGTCCGGAACAGGGTGAAACCCAGAAGTCATAGGGTGTGTGCCCCTGCACCGCTGGGTCTAAAATACCCAGTACTTCAAAACCTTTGTTAGCATTAACATGTAAAGACACACCGAATCCTATCCCATGGTCTGAGGAGTGTCAGAAAAGTTTTTTGGAATTGCGCAATGCATTATGTTCAGCTCCTGTGTTGGGTACCCCTGACTACAGCAAGCCTTTTACATTGTATGTTCACGAAAAGAATGGTTGCGCATTATCAGTGTTAACACAGCCTTTTGGCGACAGACCGCGTCCATGCGCATATTTTTCATCAACCTTGGACCCGGTAGCTAGGGCATTGCCAAGTTGTCTGAGAGCTACAGCCGCCGCAGCTATGTCTATTCGACAGTCTGCTGGACTAGTGATGGATAATACATTGATTGTTATGGTTCCACATGCTGTGGACACATTGTTAAACAGGACCAAGATACAGCACTTAACTAGTGCGCGATTGTCTGGATATGAGCTGACACTGTTAGCAAATCATATACACATAAAAAGATGCAACACGTTGAATCCAGCTACATTATTGCCGATTCCAGCAGACCTAGATGAGATTGAGCAACATGATTGTCTGTTCAGAACAGAAGAAGAGACAAAAGGGAGAATAGATCTTAAACATACTCCCCTGACTGAGTGTGATGGTACCTTATGGGTGGATGGTTCGTGTTTCAAGCTTCCGAATGGTGATACGACTGCTGCAAATGCTATCACGACTTTGCACACGATTGTGGAAACTGCACGTGTGCCACAAAATTCGGCTCAAGCAGCAGAATTGATTGCCCTTACGAGAGCATGCGTGTTGTCTGAAGGAATGAAAGTGAACATATATACGGTTAGCCAGTACGCCTTTGGCGTGGCGCATAGCTTTGGGCGATTGTGGAAAGAACGTGGGTTCCTGACTTTGCATGGAGCTAAGATTCAGAATGGCAAGTTGGTGAATGATCTCCTTGAGTCACTGACCCTACCGTCACAAGTTGCGATTATGAAATGAGTGCGCACAAGAAAGTCACTGATGATGTTGGTCGTGGTAATGCATTTGCTGATGAAATCGCGAAAGAAACGGCAAAAGATGTGAAGACTCGAATGTATGTTGCGGGCCCTGCCAGATGGGTTGGTGATGTTGGAATGTGTGAAAACACGATAGAGAGTGTAAAGTCCCTTCAAGCTGAAGCCACAGAGAAAGAGTTGAGCAAGTGGAGAGAAAGTACGGGTAAATTGGATGAGAATGGTTGTTGGATTGATCTGTCAGAACATAGGCGATGGTTGTTACCTGATGCATATGTGCTTCCAGTGGTTACTATGGCACATGGAATGGCACATATTAGTATGAAAGGAATCTGTAAGTTGTTGGCTCCAGTATGGCAGAATGCTGGGATTCCCAAGTGTGCAGAGAATGTGGTCAAGAATTGTATGGTATGCTTGAAATACAACCCTGGTAGAGGAACCCCAACTCCAGCTGGTCATTTTGTGCCTCCATCATATCCATTTGAGGTTTTGCAGCTAGATTTTATCCACATGGAGAGGTGCAACAACTTGAAATATGTATTGGTTGTTGTTTGCGCTTTTTCAAAATGGATAGAAGCGTATCCCCTAAAAGACAACACTGCTCTATCCACAGCCAAAGCCCTCGTGAAGGAATCTTTCCCTAGGTTTGGAATGCCAAGAATGGTGTGGAGTGATAATGGGAGTGAATTTGTGGGCCAAGTGATGAAGAATGTGTGTGAGGTATTAGGGATTAAGCAAAAGTTCCACGTTGCAAATCACCCCCAATCAGCTGGATTAGTAGAGCGCTACAATGGCGCTCTAAAACTCAAGCTGGCCAAAATCCAGGCGAGCTCCGGTCTTAAATGGCCTGACGCTCTGCCTCTAGCACTCCTGTCCACCAGAATGACCGCACACTCACGAGTGGGACTTAGCCCATACGAGATTATTTTTGGCCGCCCGGCCAATGTATGGGGTGTGCCAAGACCGACGAAATTCAGTGAAATCGAACATCCAGTACTGCTTGACTACTTGTATGAATTGACGGCTAAATTGCGTGTTTTACACCAACAGGTGCATGATACTCTCCCTCAGGCCTCTGAAGCTCCAGGACACCCTATCGACCCTGGCACATGGGTGCTCATCAAGAATTTCCAGCGAAAAAGCAACGATGAGCCCCGTTGGATTGGCCCTCACCTCGTACTTCTGTCTACAAGATCAGCTGTTCGAGTAAAGGGGAAAAAGAATTGGATCCACGGCGCCCACATCAAGAGGATCCCTTTGCCTCTACCATATGACCAGTGGGTCCAGGAGGGTATCGCCGATTCTGAAACAGACACTGTACCTCGTTTTATACCGTTCAGTGATGCACGCGTAAGAGGCACAACTTCAGCACAACAGAGTGACGATATTTTGCAAGAAGCTGTGCCACCTTCAATTCGATTGGACACTACAGAGCCTGAACTCTTGTTTCAAGATCAGACAGTACCTGGCTGTCTCCGTTATAATCTGAGACCAAGGCCTATGGACAAATAAATATTCTTTTTCCTTACCTTTTTGTTTTTGATATCACAGCTCTCCCATCTGAAGGACTTTCTTGATTTTTGTTTTTCGAACCACCATCCGGGTTCAGCCGCAGGGTCGCGGTGCCAAGACTTTGGGGTACAGGCCGAAGACGTTAGGTCAATGGTTCTGGTTGGACTAGGGCGTTCCCTGGACCGACAGGCATACTCCTTAGCAGAAGATACTCACCCGCCGCGAGCGGCACGATTAGAGGATGGAGTTTTTCAAGATGGAGAGACTCGCTGAGGAAATGAACTTTAAAGCAAAAATATGTAAAACAATGAAGAGCAAACGTTTTGTATTATTATGTCTGTTTATATTATGTAGTATGATTGTGTTTACCGTAGGGTTTGTATTCTTCTCCTCTCAAGAACCCATTGCACCCACTATACAGCCTATACCTCCTCCTACTGTCTCCTCACACTCTTTTCACCCTCTGCCTGAACACGAACAAGCTAGACGATCAGAGTTTGTAAACAACTCGTTTATTCAGCTCCTGCACCAGCACCAACTAGTCATGAATACAGCCAATTGCTGGGTGTGTGGTTTAATGCCACATACCATTAATAAGGGTATTCCTTATCTAGTGCTGCCGTTTAGTTACAATGGGTCGTCATGGGCATTCCAGACCATGTTTCTCTTTGCACTAGATACCTACTCCCCGCGACAACTGCGTTCCATCAGACCTAGCACAAATAATAAAACTTTAATGAAAGGAGTTGCCGATATGAGCAGAGATATCGACGCATACTCATCTATTCCCAAGCACGAATTGAGAGCTTATGTAGGGTGGAACGCGACGGGGTATAGCATTAGTCTGGGTGAAAGACAGCGGAAAATCTCATCCCCAATTTGGGTCGTACCTCACATAGGTCGGTTCTGTTTACAAGGTAATGGTCAGCATCCAAGAGCTCAACTGGGGAAAAGTGACTGTACTGAAACGTACACTTTCCCATCACAGTTTTCCCCTGCGTTTTTGGCTGCCAAGGGTACATATTTTGTCTGCAATGACCGAGCATATACATGGTTGCCCCCTGATTTCTCGGGCACATGTTATATTGCAAATTTGCTACCGCCGACATTTACTGCTGCCTCTGACTATCACAAGACCAGAGTTGTGAGAGGCGTGATTAGTAAGGAGGATACTGCCGGTCAGGAAGCGGGAGACTTCTTTTTGGGTTTCCTGCCGTTTTGGGGACCTATGGTTAATAGTAGGAACCTGAGACAACTGACTCGTGTGGTTGAATCCACTGTTAATGTTACGGCTGGTGCCCTTGGTAATTTGGCAGCTGAGCTCCAAGCGGATCGCCTCATGACTTTGCAGAACCGTATGGTTATAGACGTTATACTTGCAGACCGTGGTGGGGTATGTAAGGTTATCCAATCTAGCTGTTGCATTTTCATACCAGATAACGCTCCAACAGTTTATCAAGCCATCTCCAAACTGCATAAAATATCTGAATCCATACACGTGGATAAAGGAGATTGGTCACTGGTGGGGTGGTTCTGGGAACTGATATCTGCCTGGGGTTGGAAAGTTCTGATGGTCATTGGAATGATCTTAGCCATCCTTTTCCTGTTCTGTCTGTGCATACAGTGTGCTCCTGCGATATGTGGCCTCTGTGCTACATTATGTGTAAGGAAACCTGTATCGAGGGACGAGCTAAGTAATAGGATAATGCTACAGCAATATCTCCATGACTTTGTGAATATTGACCTAGACTCGGATTGATGTGAGTATAGTTATTGCCTATGTAAGGGCAAATGAGGGTCTGTGGTACTTTGAAATTTGGGACCGCGTAGGAGGCAGGGCCCTACCCCTGTCTATTCCGGTATTAGCGAACCGCGAATGGTCAATGCGGTATGTACAAGTGCTTTGTATAACGTTTTAGCTATGAATGCACTGTGTATATGATATTATACACTGACTACGTGGGTTCCATCTTAGAGCGGTTGCCATCTTATGGTTGCCCTTACATAGGCTACACATTACGAGCAAGTACGGGCCTTTAGAACACGTGTACTTTCTGTTTGACTTCTCTGTGACCTGTGCAGCTTGGCTCCGCTGCCCCAGGTCAGTCCGGTCTCACGAGCTCCCCGTCCTATGGCCACCTGCGATTAGCATCAGGGTTTGACACACCATAAAGCCTTTTCATCTTACACGAGCCTCTGGCTAATCTCTTTCACACCTGACTCTTCCTGCTTTATGGCTTGTTTTCCAAACAGGAGATGCCCGTGTTTATTGGGGCCTATTGATATCTGATGTGGGATCTGAGCCTCGCTGGGTAAATAATTGTGGGCTGGCTTAACTGGAATGTGGGATGGTCATCATGACTCTGCCTTTTCGTTTGTAATGTATACATATGAATGACCATGCCATAAAACAAGGAATGTGTGCCTGAAGCATGATATTTTGTATATAAGGAGAAGATCGTTTCTGTAACTTGAAGCAGTCTCCTGAGAACATACATGCTGTTGTACTTCTCGGATACCTGTAATTGGTCTGCAGCCAATAAATCGATCTTTGACTTCACCCAGAAGACTCTGTGTTTCTGTAGGTCTGAAACAGGAAGAACCCGAAGTCTTAGGGTGTGTTCCCCTGTACCGCTGGGCTTAAAATTCCCAGTACTTCAAAGTGAGGGGAAAAAGCCAATACTAGTTCTTTCTTCCAGAGACTAATCATTTTCTCACAGAAGAAACATGAAGTGAAACAGTGCAAGTAATTTAGGAGACAACTAATTCTATTAAGAGGTATGTTAATAATGTAGAGATGTATAATGTGGATATGTACATATATAACAAAAATCAACTCTTCGCTTGTCCTCATCCTCCAGTGAGAATTCACGGCACCACAACAGAGGTAAATTTTCAAAAATTATTTTTTGGCTCACCAAAGTATAAAAACAGGTCAAAAGTACACTCTACGCATTTTGGCTTCCTATGTACATATATATATTTACCCAAAAAACAAAGGTTACAGGTACAATATAGCTTGGAAATAGAATGAAAAAAACAATGGATACCAGGATGTTATAGTTAGGAAATAGAATAAAAAAGCAACTTAGAAATTCATTAAAAAAAACAAGGTTACAGGGACGTTACGGTTAGACTCAGATTTCAATCATACAAGATCAGTGAAATTCAGCAGTTATCATTACCTGAGCTAACTATTACTTACGCCTCGCAGTGCACTGCTTATGATCACACATGCTACATCACTCATGACATGGTCAGTGACATCAATGATGACATCACTGATGACATCTCAAATGATACCACTGATGCCATCATTAATTACGTCATCTACAAAATCACTGAAGTACCCTCTCATACTCCATAGAACCTTTCATACACACACTCAAACTCCTACACAACCATTTATAAACCCATTCATAGACCCATACCAATACTTACACACCTGCAGCTGCCTGGCCCTGAATGTAATTATTTACATTCGCCCCGGGGAGGTGGTGGTCCCTGGGGTTGCGGGGGTGCCTCATGGGCCCCCATATTTTTTTCACTGTTGCCCCAGGGAGGTGGCAGTCCCCGAGGGGCAGGTGCACCCTACAATAATTCTTTATTTAACTCTGCGGAGGAGCTGGTTTCTAGGGCTGTGAAGGTTGCCCAGGGCAATCCCTGCATATTTTGTAATGATGTCCTGGGAAGGTGTTGGTCCTCAGAGCTATTGTGGGGGTCCATGTTTCCATGTTGCCCCCATTTCAATAATGCATAAAGTCGCAGGGAGGTGTCAAGCCTGGGGCATGGGGGTGCCATCTGAGCACCTCCTGCATATTTTTAGAAACATGCCCCTGGGATTTGGCCCACTTGATGGCTTCTTTCAAAAGACACGTTGGAGCCCACAAATTTTTTTTTTGTTAAATGCCACAAATGCGTGGATTCACCTATGATCATGGACCCTTCCATTAGTTCTGCGGGTGATGGTATTCCTTCCCTGTTCCTGTTTCTTTTTTTTATAAGACTCGGCTTTAAGCCAAGTTTCAAAATGGCGGCCAAGACTTCCTGGTTGAAGTGTTGGCAGCTAATCACATTTTTAGTAAGATCTGCAAATCCACTGGAAGCACTTGTGTCCCCAGATATCTTTATTTTTATCTTAAATATCTTTGAAACTGCTAGACGGATTTACATCAAATCACAAAAAAACACTTTCTCGACCAACATCCAGCTTTTTGCCAAATTTGGTGTAATTCCAGTCAGCGGTCCAGGCTATGAATAATCTCCTTGGACACAATTATCTCCAATAACTTAAGGCTGCTGAAAAAAAGTTAGCATCTACTATGTAGAATTTTTCTCCTATTGCAAACTTCTTCTGTTGAAACAAAAAACTTGTGTGAAACATAATGAACACAAGTCAGCTATCGTCGGCACACAAAGTTACTCTTGATTACAAAGATTTTTAACATGTTCAATACCTCTGCCACCTATGGGAATTAGAAACACATGTGTTTTATAAGCTCTTACACTGATTGGCTGGACCTAGATTCTACAAAATAGATTGAAAAGTAATATGGTAATTACTTCTCACTATATAAACTATAAACAAACTAACATACTCATTGGATGATGGCATCGGTGATGTCACCAATGGTGTCATTTGAATTGACATCAGGGATGTCATAAATGATGTCATAGAACATGTCATGAGTGATGTAATATTTGAAGCCATACGCAGTGCATGGCAGGGACACAAGTCATAGCTAGTGCTGCTAAATATAATTGTTGAATTTCTGCATTTTTTAGTTCACAGCATTAATGTTGACACTCATATATTTGCCTAAATATAACTTTAATTTAACCTTTGTTTTTTCAGTGAACTTCTAAGAAAGTAAAGTGATATTTAATTATTAATTAAATAAAACCACCTGCCATGCACAGCCAAAGGGCCTGCAGCCAACCCTCCAAATGGTGAGACCTCTCTCTTGGATGACAGAAGTGCATTGGGACACATGAGCAGGGACTGACCCCTCCTCTGAGACCTGCCTCTGCATAACAGAAGTACGCAGTAGGGTGTGGCAATGGACTGGCCCCTCCTTTAAGATATCTCTCTCAGATGATGAGTATGCATAGTAGAGTGTAGGAAAGGACAGTCCCTCTCCCAGATGATTAATATTCTTAGTAGGGTGTGGAGATGAACTAGCCTCTCCTTTGAGAAATGTCTCTCAGACGATGGCATGCATAGTAGTGCATGGAGAAGAACTGGCTTTTCCTTGAGACCTCTTTCTCAGATGACAACTGTGCATGGCAGGGTGTGTCAATGGACTGGCCTCTTCTTTGAGACGTATTACTCAAATGATATTAGTGCATAGCAGTGAGTGGAGAAGGACGGGCCTTTACATTCAGACCTCTCCCTCAGATGACAGGTGTGCATAGCAGTATGTGGGAAGGGACTTGCCTCTCTTTTCAGACCTGTCTCTCAGATAAGAGGTGGGCCTAGCAAGGCAGTTGAAGGACTGGCCTCTCTGCTGATACCTCTGTCTTGGATAACAGCTTTACAAAGTAGAGTGTAAGGGGATCTGGCTTCTTTGCTGACAGCTTTACTCAGAATGACAGATGTATGTAGTAGTGTATAGGGAGGAATGAACCTCTCCACTAACCCCCTTCCATATTGTCAAGAGTATGCCTAGCAGTCTATTACCGCTATGGCTACGGTAAGGTCACGTATGGACTGGGACGCCGGCTTCCCCACCGCTGAGAGACACAGCTCCGCCCCCCAAGGGAGTTGGAGTCAGTCGGCAGCCTCCTGGAGATAGTCCTGGGCAGCGGTAATAACATTTCACGCCAGAAAGAGTGGCATCTTTTTGGCTACAGGTGGGTTTTGTAGAGCACAGAAAAAAGGTAAGGGGGTAATTACAGATCTGTTAATCTCGGACTGCCCGGATTGCGTGCTGGTAATTTTTGAGGCCAGCACAAACTCTTTTAGAGCTCTCGCGGCAAAGAGACGGAGTTAGTATCTCTTTTAAAGAGGGAAAGGAGTGGATGGAGAGGGAATCTCACCCTCAAGCCCCGCGAACCCCAACATCTAACATTCAGCACCGTCCAGGTTCTGGAGGAAGTGATGCTGGGGCGTTTACACACAACCAGGTCTGTGTTGAAGAGGTGAATCCTTGTTGGGATAATGCTAAGGAGGGGAGGTCTCTCCCAGAAAGGAGTAGATATTTTCTCCGATCTGCCCCTGAAAAGAAGGTGACAGGGGAGGAGAGAACCGATAAGCCCCCTTTAGCGGTAACCCCGAAAATCCCTGTTAAGAACCACACCAAAGAGTTAAAGTGAAAAAGTGCTGATGTAGAGAATTGCGTTCCCTCCCTAAACCACCCCCCTCCCTCAGGTCCTATTTCAAAATAATGGAGCAGGTGGCAGGGTCACCCGCAGCTGAGGGAGACAGTGGGAGTATATTAAATGGATCGGAAAATACGATGCCTCCAGTAAACCAGGGCAATCCACTGAGGCTCAAGAATCATTTTTCTCCTTCTGCAGAGACCCATGAAAATATATCTGGTAATCTTCTCCCTTTTGTCCCGGAGGTTCAACATGGTGAGGGGCTCAAAAATAAAGATGGTAATGGAACAACTTTGAGTGGCGCTGTGTGTCCTGGCCCGGGAACTGGTGCACAGGGAAAGGTTTCTTCAGGGACCCAGTTGGCGGATTTGATAAATAGTCTGAGACAAGAAATTCTGGCTAAGTTTGAGACATCAGAAAGTAATCAGAAAGACATTCAAGATAAAGGGGGGATCCTTGAACAGAAGATCGACAGAATAGCTAAGTATACGGAGAGCCTGGAAGAGGAGGTGAAGGTTTTGGGTGAGGTTACTGCTACTAATCTCAGAGAGATAGAGAGGGTTCAAACAAGGGAATAAGGCATTACAGCAAGATATGGAAAGGCTCGAGCTCCAGGCCAGGTGGAATAATATCCGTCTTTTGGGTATTGCTGAAAATGCAAAAGGTGCGGATGTTAAAGACTTTGTCTGTAAGCTATTGGGAGAGCTGTTTCCAGATAGAACTGATATAGATTGGGAAAGAGAGCTCCAAAGGGTACACAGAGATCCATACAGGCTACAAAGAGGGAGGAAAGCTCCCATGAAGATTCTGATAAACTTTCTTACCTATTCAATCAAGGAGCTTGTCCTGGGCCAGGCATTAAAAGAACGGTCGTTGACCTATGGGAATTCTGCCTATCTAATTTGTTCCGATATGGGCAAAAGAACGGCTGAAAGACTGTGGCTCTTAGGCTAAAAAATGAATGAATTCCATTCCAGAAGGGCCCAGGTACATATGAAATTCCCCGCCATGCTGAAGATCATGTGTCACAATAAAATGTACAATATTCGTGAGCCGGATGAGGTAGATGCTTTTTTGAAGCAGATGGGAGGATCGGAATAGAGATCGGTCTCTTGACCGCTACCAGCTGTATATTGAATGTATATAATATGTCATAAAATTTGGAAATATGGTGTTTAGAGGAGTATACTTTCTAGGATACACTTTATGCAATTCATATGTCACGTCACTTGCACTTATATATTGGGATTTGGTATAGATTTTGTTGTTGGATCTGTCTTGCAAGCACAGGGGTTTCTCGAAGGCGCTTGCGCCCTAAGAGATAGATAGGTGGGTTCCCCGGGGTGGGAGGAGGGAGGGGTCACAGGGTGTTGGGAGCATGTGGGGGAAAAAAGAAAAAAATAGTGCCCTCAATCTGCCATATACTTGGACAACATTTTCAGGATCTTTAGTCCCTTTTACTACGGGGGAGTGAAGGCAGCCTCAATCTGTTAGGATCGGGAGGAAGTGGGTCTTAATATATGATAAATGAGTAAGAATCTAGTGCACCTCGCCTCATGGAATGTGAATGGGCTGAGATCTATGAGGAAACTGGCCCGAATTATGGAATTCCTCAAGAAATCCGAGGCAAATGCTATTCTCCCACAGGAAACACATTTAGAAAAAAGTGAATGTATGAGTGCATTTAAAAAATGGGCCTGGGTCCAAAATATTGTCTGTTCCGATCATAGAAGTATTACGAGAGGAGTAGCTGTAATTATTAGATCAAACTGCGGAATTAAACTAGAAAGCAACTAGACGTATGCATCTGGGAGATGGCTATTAGTTAAGGTAAAAGTCCAGGAGAGGACGTTAGTGTGTGCCAGCTATTATGGCCTGAATCAGGATAACCCAGACGCCCTAATTAAACTAGAGGCTGCCCTTTTGTTAACTAATGGTCTGGTGGTAATTGGAGGCGATTTTAATGTAGTCCAACGGTCAGACTTGGATAGAACTTCCAAAGCAAAATATGTAACTCCTCCAAAAACTATGGCAATACTTAAAACCTTGAGCCATGAATTATATGTAGCCAATGTCTGGAGGATTAAGATGGGTGATAAGAAGGGATTTACCTTCTTCAATAAGAAGTATGGCAACCACTCCCACACTGATTACTTTTTAATAGATCAGCAGTTATTAAAGGGAGTCGAAAAGGTCAACCATCTACCCACTACCCTCTCTGACCATTCTGCGGTGTGCCTTTTTTATTTTTATTTTTTATTTTATTTTAGTTCATAGGCACAAAATGAACATTTCAAGGCTCATCGGCCGTAGAATTTAACATCAAAATTTAAGAATGCAATGGATATGCATACGCACAATATTAACAATTCATTGTACCATAGCAGCGATGTATATACGACATAAACAATTCATTAAACATTAGCAGCCATTTTAGTGAATAAAGTGCATAGTGAAATAAGTATATAGAAGAATATTCATCGGCCGTAGAATTTTAGCATCAAACTTTAAGAATGCAATGAATATGCATACGCACGATGTAAACAATTCATTGTACCATAGCAGCGATGTAGATACGACATAAACAATACATTAAACATTATCAGCCGTTTTAATGGATAAAGTGCATAGTGAAATAAGAGTATAGAAAAACACAGATAATATTCTAAAAAACGGATTCTGCTGTAGATTCCACCTCGTAAAGCTTATAAAACCTGTCTGAACATATAATGTACAAAGTATCATTCTCATAACAAAAAATGTCAATCCGCCTAAATATCAAACACGCTCCAATGCTTATGGTAATTCCTAAGGGCTCCTGCTCTTAATGCATATTTTCTTTCCCTACACTGGAGCCGAAGTAATTTTGCCTTCCATGCTTGAAAAGTTGGAGCTTTCTCTGATTTCCAAGATTGTAGGATTAGGGATCTAGCTATTAAAGATGCTATAAACAAGGCCTCATCGTGTGGAGTAGGGCTCGAAGAGCAGCCTAAAACTGCGATTGATATATCAAGCAGGATATTGGCTTTGATCGTAATACAAAGATAGTTTCCTATTTCTTTCCAGAATTCCATTATTTTTGGACAATCCCAAATGATGTGACTCCAGGTGCCCTTCTCTACGCATCGGAAGCACTTATCTTCAACCATAGGGTAGACATTGTGAAGAAAAGAGGGAGTTCTATAAATAAGCCATTTACTATAGAATTGCATGCGTTGAAAATTCGCACCGCGTAAAATTATTTTATTAAATGTATTAATTTTATCCCATGTTGATTTGCTAATTTCAATGTCTTCCCTCTTTTTCCACCTATCTCTGGCCTTGGTAAATACCTCAGTTGCATTATCCTCTTTTAGTAGTTTAATCCACGTACTAATTTTCTTTAGTGAGGGATTATTTAATGCTGTTGAAACATCTCTTTTATGAAATAAATTAACTATACCACATTGTCTAAGCTCCGCATGTAGCATAAAATAAGACCATTGCAAGATTGTGCTCGAGTGGTGGATCTGTCGAGAGACTTCTTCCCAGGATTTCCATCTATTTCCCACGAGGAAGTCCTCTATAATCTCGAAGCCATTCTCAGTCTCGCTGTGTTAATATCCAAGCAGCCTCCTTCGCCAAAGCTAAAATTAATTACCTCAGTTGAGCTGCTTAAGTTAAAAATACCATAAAATGTCAGGAGCTGAGTTTGAATTTTAAATAGCCATTGGAGAAACTTATAGCGGACTTCCTTTGGATATTTCGTAATTCTGACAGGATCCGTTATTTTAGATTCCAGCAGCATCCTCTTCATAAAAAAATTATCTGCCACATAGTCATTTAAAAAAAAAAATCTAAAACTATGGTGTGCAAAAGTAGCAAAATAATATTCTCTAATATTTGGGAGAGACAATCCTCCTTGCGCTGTTGGAAGATATAAAGTGCTGAGCGCTAATCTTGGAATTTTTTTAGTCCAGAGAAAAGAGGAAAACAAAGCATCCACTTTTTTAAAATAAGAAACCTGGATTGGGCAAGGGGCAGCGCTAAAAAGATACTTAAAGAGAGGTAAAACAGACATACGTATTAAAGCAACCCGACCCATTATAGAAAGTGGCAGTAAATTCCAACGATCAAGGTGAGACCCAACTTTTTTTAACAGAGGTATATAATTTAATGAATATAAATCTTCCAAGTTATCCGAGATAAATATTCCCAAGTATCTCTTTGGGCATAAGTTGTAATTCTGCCTAAATTCCGGCAATAAAGTGTCTACGGTGCAATTAACAAAAATTATTTCCGTCTTATTGGCATTTATCTTATAACCTCCCAATTTTTGAAAATCAAAAAAGATTTTTAAAATTTTCGCTTGGCTTGCAGGCTTTGAATCTAAAAAAAGGGCAATGTCATCGGCATAAAGTTTAATATTTGTCATTTCGGCTACTGGTACTGTATCGGACGATATGCCCCTAATTGCAATGGCTAGAGGTTCAATAAAAAGAGCAAATAAAATTGGCGACAAAGGACATCCTTGCCGTGTACCTCTACTAACATGACATGTCCCTACATTGCAATTATTAATAATGATATGTGCCCTAGAGTCGGTATAAAGTTGTTTTAAAAGAAAGATAAAAGCCTGCGGGAAATCGAAACTGTGCTAAATAGCAAAAAGACAGTCCCAAGATACCAGGTCAAAAGCTTTTTCAGCATCAAGGAGCCAAATTTGTGCTTTCACCTTGTTGATGTTGAAATAATCCAGTGCCTCAAGTAAAAATCTTGTATTTGTAAGGAGGTGCCTTCCTGGTATAAAACCACACTGGTCCGGGCCTATAAGAGGCCCTATTATTTTATTCAGCCCGTTCGTTAAATGTTTCGTAAAGATTTTATAATCAGTATTTAAAAGACTTTTGGGCCTATACGAGTTTGAATTTTCCTTGTCATTTCCTTTTTTAAAAATACTAACCACCACCGCTGAATGTGAAACTTTCTGGTGGAGGTCCCCCTTTTATTAGATAATTAACCAAAAGGAGGAATTCTTTACGCAAAGACCCCTCAAATTTTTTAAAACATTCCACTGGAAGCCCATCGTCCCCGTTTGCCTTACCATTCGGTAAGGAATAAATTACCTTATCTAGTTCTGGCATTGTAAAGTCCTTGATCAAAATTTTTTTATCCTCGTGGGCTAACTTGGGTATTGCAAGTGACTCTAAAAACACAGAAATAGTTTCACGTGTAGCCGGTTCAGTAGCTTCGTACACTTCCTTATAATGGTTTAAAAAAATCTCACCAATGGAAGCTGTGGTTTTTGCCTGAACATTAGTGGCAGGGTTCATTAATCTCTCAATCCTATTGCGTGCTTGATTTTCTTTGGCTTGCCAGGCTAAAAGTTTACCTGTATATTCGCTCTCCTCATATATCTTCTGGGCATAGAGATTGCTATTAATATTACCCAGATCATAGTAGAAATCTTTCATTTTATTCTTTGCCTCAAGGAGCTTTTGCCCAGAATATAAGGATCTTGCCCTGTAATGTTCTTGAGTTGCCTGCGTCAAATTTACTTGCAGTTTAAATTTAGCCTCCCTTCTTGCCTTCAGCTTTGGAATTTCTTTAGATGTAATTATTCCACGCAAGGTGGCCTTAAAGGCATCCCAAGTCATATTGAGTGGAGCTGTACCTCTATTCCTTGCAAAAAATTCACAAATCTCTTCCTCAATGTCTGCACACCATTGTGTATCCAATAAGTTAAGCTTATTAAAATACCATCTCATAAGTGGTTTAGATTCTTGTCTTACTACATTTAACTCCATGAAAATTGCTGCGTGGTCGGAGAATGTGTTTATTAAATGAGCATATTTGTGTACCTCTAAAAAATCTAACCTGGACGCTGAATTGTATTTTGCCGAGTAGCAAGAATAATCACGTCCAAGCGTATTGGATGATCGCCAGTAATCAACAACATCAAGATCTATCTTACAACTCTGTACAGCGATGGCCACTTGGGGTTTGTTCTGGCGCCTATCTTTTTTCGAAGAATCAACTAAAGGGTTCTGTAAAAAGTTGAAGTCCCCTCCCCACATTATTTGCCCGGGGAGTCCTGTTAGTGCTTGTTTCAATTGTAAAATTGGAAGAGGGTCGTCTATAACTGAAGCATAAATTGTGGCTAAAATTATATTTACATGATTAAATTTACCATGTAGAAGAGCCCATCTGCCACTTGCGTCGGAAAGTGTACCTTCCGAAATGAAGCTTACATGCCTTCCTATTAGAATACAAACCCCTCTATGCGCCAATCCAGCTACTGAGGAGATTTTCTGGCCAGCCCAGCCCTTAAAAATTTTGTCAGATTCAGTCTGGGTTTTATGGTGAGTCTCTTGTAAGAAAATGACGTCTGGGTTCAGGCTCTTAAGCCAACACTCAATAGCAAGTTTTTTACGGGGGTTGTTCAAACCGTTTGCATTAAAAGAGACAAACTTCAATGTATTATTCATCCCTCATTAATTGTGCAAATACGCAAAAACAGTACTTCAATAGTTCAATAATAGCAATTGATTTAGAAAAAAACATCAATTATTCTGAACATTTGTGCAAACAAAGAAGATAAAATAGGGAGGAAAAACAAGCTTCAATGTATTGCTCATCCTTCATTAATTGTACAAATACGCAAAAAACAGTACTTCGATAGATCAAATAGCAGCAAATAATTTCGAAAAAAACATCAATTAGTCTGAGCATTTGTGCAAACATAGCAGTTAAAATAAGGAGAAAGAGACACCTTATGTGCAAACACGCGATTTTCATAATTCGTTAGACTTAATACTTATAATATTAAAGTACAAATTTTTGCCGAACCATAAGAAGAAAGAGAGAAAAAAAAAAAAAAGGGTATAAGCATCTAAACAGAGAGAAGCAGAAAAATGTACATAGTAAAAAAAAAACTCCACCTGGATCTTCTCACACTGACAATCCACTACTGCTAACTATTCCCAAATTCTCCATTCCATTCTGTAGGACTATTTGAACAAACAATTTTCCTAATATATGAACTCTCTTTTTCTCCCCCGCAACACCACCGTGCACCCCCCAACCTCCCTCCCTCCCCCCAGGGAGGACAGTAACCCCCCTTGACCCACTACCGTCCCTCTTTGTGTCTTATCCTTCTGTGTCAAAGCCATCTTATTTCATCCTTGTGTGTTTCCTGTCCCCACTGGAACCCACCCCTTTTCTTTTCTCTTTCCCCTTCAAAACTGAAAAGAAGAGAGAAGAGAGAGAAGAGAAAGAAAAAGAAATAAGAAAAAAAAATAGTAAAAGTAGAAAGAAAAATAATTTTTAATGCTTGCTCCTCATTCTCACCGCCCCCCCTCCACCTCCCCCCTTTGTTTACCTAGAGATTATGTACCGAGACCCTCGAGGAACAACTGGGCTTCTTGTAAATCCGTAAAAATAAAGAATCTCCCCTTAGCTAACACCTTCAATTTAGACTGTTGCACAATCATAGCTTGAGTTCCTTTGGATTTAAAAGAATCAATCATCTTAACAAAGTCCTTGCGCCTGCGAGCGGACGCCGCTGACATATCTGAGAAAATTCGAAAATTGTTTATTCCGTCTGCATTAAATGTCCTCTCTGCAAAGGCGATGTTAAGAATTTTCTCTTTAATCCTATAGTCTGAAATGTTCAACAATATTGTGCGAGGGAATTTCAGATTATTAGGTTTATGTGCAGGGACTCTGTGCGCCCTAGTGATTGTTAAATCGCCTTGAAGGTCGGGTATAGCCTTTTTTAAAAGAGACTCTGACCATTTTACCACATTTTTATCTTCCAGGCCCTCAGAGATACCTACTAGGCGTAAGTTGGACCGCCAGTTAAAATTTTCCAAGTCCTGCAATTTTTCTGCCATCTCTAATTTCACTCTATTCGCTACTTGGAGATCTTTCTTTATCGATGTCAAAGTGTCCTCTAAGGTCGAGATGCGAGTCTCAGCCTCAGAGACCCTCAGGGGAAGATTCCCAAAACACTCCTCCAATTTTGTAAGTCTAATATGTAGAAGCGATACTTCTTGAGCTTGGGAAATTTTTAAATCCCTTAATTCGCGGAGTATCGTAAGGAGCATGTCTTCCACAGAGTTTGTTTTTGGAACATTAAGGGGGTCAGAGATATCGAATTCTACAGCCTCAGGTGGACATATCCCCCATCCCACGGCTGCTGGACTCAACAATGGAGGCAATGAGGGTGGTAGAGATAACAAATCAATATTTGCAAACGTCTTTCCAAGCGTGTAAGGATAGTCAGGACTGTGTGGTTGGGAAACGGAACATAGAGGGGTCTGATATGGAGGCAGCGACGAGGGCATACCAGGTGACGAGAGAGCCAGGATTGTGGAGGTTTGTGAGATGATTATAGAAGGGGGGAGACTTTCATTTTCATTTTCGTTGGACACTCCCAGGAATCGTCCCTCTGAGCCTGGCCCTAACTGTGGCCCAACCGGAGATATTTCTGGATTTGATAGATTCCCCTTTTTCCCTTTAGAAATCACCAATTCAACAGCACCATCGACACCTATCCGGTTTCTTTCTTCCTGCCCAGGAGTATTAGGGGGGTGCCCCTGATGCTGTAGTTGTCTGGAGATGAGGGGGTACTGCTTAGGGCCTGAGTGGGTGTCAACCTTTTTGGCTAGGAACTGGGCAGTATTTACACCATCAGTTACGCCATCAGTTATGCTGTCCATTTTTTCCACCTGGACTTATGCATTACATTCTCCCAACTCGCCAATTGCCCGGAGGTTTAGCTCAGGTGAAAGCTCCAATAGAGTTTCATCGTTATCTTCGTCTATCTCCTCATCTTCGGAGTCCTCATCCTCCCCCCCTTCCTCCTCCTCCTCCTCTCCTGCTTGCTGTCTTAAAGTGCTGTATTTATTTTGTCTGTATTTTCCTACAGCTTCTGTGGCTTTAATCGTTAAAATACTCTTTTGTCGTGTCTTCCCCACTCCTTTCCTTTCAGCGCCTTTAGTCTTGGGTGTCGATATGATCACTGGTGGCGATTTTAACAATCCCCTTGCAATGTCGTTTTTATTCTGCTTACCTCTAACTCGCGTCGCCATAGTTGTTATAAACGCCGTGGCTGTCTGAGCTTGACCTGCAGGAAGCCAAAAAGAGGGCAGAGAGACGATAAGCAGGAGGGAATCGCCAATCAAAGTTCAGTGCGCCGTGGCGGGAGAAGAGCGGCAGACCAAGCTGATTTGAGCGAAGAGAGCAAAAGGCTGAGCAGTGGAGGGACCTCCGTGGCAGCGCCTTTGCGGCAGCAGCAGCGAGAACGCCAAACAGCTGAACAGCGTTGTGGGTGGGGCCAGTGGAGCAGGAAGCACAACAGCGGCGTGTGTGGGTTACGCTGTCATCCCGTCGTCCACCCCTGCGGTGTGCCTTTGAGGCTCCAGTATAAAAGGGGTATAATAAGATGGACCCTGGATCGAACAATCCTGCTAGATGAGGCTGTGGTATTCAGGATGCGAGAGGAGGTTATGATTTTCTTTAACCCCTTCAGTGCCCATGACGAGATGGTCTCGTCATGGGCCGCGGTTGCGCTGTGCCCATGACGAGACCATCTCGTCATGAACCCCGCCCGCTAATAGAAAGCCCGGCACAGGGCGGGGAAAGGGCGGGCCACGCAAGAGGTTAATGTGAATAATGGGTCAGCAAAAATCCAGATAATGTGTTTCCTGAGAACCTTGGGCTCTTCTATTATGAAAAATCATAGCCTAAGGCAGCGAGAGAACTACCTCTGAAAAAACATCCAAAACAAAGAGTCAGAGCTGCAAAAGGCATCAGCAGAATGTTTTAGTAAGGTGTCCCTCCTCACTAAAGAGCTAGAGCATCTCCAACAAGAATATCAAAGTGCCCTGAATAACATTTTACTAGATAGATGGAAGGTCAGTAAACTCCAGAATTTTTCATATGGTGAGAAGAGTGGCCCTCTTCTAGCTTAGAAAGCCTAAAGTGATAAAGCTCGCAACCAAATAAGTAGCATAAGAGAGTCTAACAGGTGATATAGTAGATACAAACACAAAGATAGGGCTGGAAGTATGTAGATATATGGCCAAATTGTATAAAAAGGACATCACGCCTGGGATCGAAAATATTAAGGAGTTTCTGAAGACCATTGAACTTCCTCACTTGAATGAAAACCAGAGAGAGTCTTTGGCCTCTGAGATTAGCGAAGAGGAGATTTGAGTACAGATGAGGAACATGGCAAGAGGGAAGGCGGCTGGTCCAGATGGCCTCCTGACTGAGATATATTTGTGTCTTCTAGAAAGTATTGTACCTGTTTTTAAAAAGCTCTTTAATGCCATCTTAATGGAAGGGGAGGACCCTCTGCCATCTTTGGCTGAGGCAACTGTGGCATTTATTCTGAAACCAAACAAGGACCTGCTGGCGGCGGAGTCTAACAGACCTATTTCCCTGTTGAACACAGATTATAAGGTGTTCACAGGGATATTGGCAGCTAGGGTCGCTAAGATAATTAAGAGCGTAGTGCACAGGGATCAGAGGGGTTTCATTCCTTGAAGGCAGCTCAATGAACTGACTTTCACAATGCTCGGGGTAGTAGACCTGGCTGAATCTTATAACTTGCCAGTAACAGTTGTGGCAGGTTGACGCTGCTAAGGCGTTCGATCAGGTTCATTGGCCCTGTCTCTGGGAGACCCTAAGGACCTTCGGATCCCCTAATAACCTAATAAAAGCTGTACAGCTACTATATCGCTTACCTAAAGCTAGGGTTTTAGTAAATGGGGAGTTAACAGACTGGTTCAGCATTATGCGAGGAACAAGACAGGGATGTCCTCTTTCCCCTCTGTTATTTAATGTTTACATCGAACCTTTTGCAGCACTAATTAGACAAGATACTTCTATTGTTACATTCAGCTACAGAGATCTTAAGGTCAAATTAGCCCTATACGCAGATGACCTCATTTTGTACACGCTGAACCCCAAGAAGGCTATCCCCATACTGATGGCTAAAGCAGAGCTTTTTGGGAAGGTATCGGGGCATAGGGTGAATAGGGATAAAACTGAAATCATGGAGTGGAACCAAATATCCCAGACTTCAGGGTCAAAACATCAAATACGCTATCTGGGTATCACAATAATACAGAAATTAGCTGATGTAGCCACCGTTAATTGGAGGAAGACTAGCCAGGAGGTGGGAAAACTGTTGGTCAGGTGGGCAAATCTCCCCCTTAATTTGTTTGGCAGGGTCAACTTGATTAAGATGGTCATTCTGCCAAAGGTTACTTTTCTTTTCAACACGATACCCCTATCATTTGATAAAGGTGAGGTAGCAAAACTACAGGGTAAGATTGGTAGCTTAATTTGGGCCTCGAGGGCCCTCGTATATCGTGGAAAAGACGAAGGAGAAAGCTCGAGAAGGGGGAATTGACTCTACCCGATCTGTTGGTATATGGTCATGCTTATCACTTCAAGAACTTTTGAATGTTGTTAAATAAATCAGATGATTCTGCAATAGGCACCCTCTACGGGGCAATGCTTAGTGATCTGAAGGATGAACAAGAGCAGTTCCTTTTTAAGTTTGGGGATCCAAAATGTGTTAAGAAAGTCAGACTGAAGATCTTGTGCAGGCAATGAAGAACTGGGTTTATATACGGAAAAAACTAGGAGTGTCTTATTATTCCGATTACACACCAATTTGGGGCTCCCCAGGAACCCCAGACTGTCTAAATGATCAGCTTAGCCTACCATTGAAGCATGCAGGAATTGCACGTTGGGGAGATCTGAGAATTGGTACGGACTTGGTCAGGTGGGAAATTATGACCCCATGTACACGGGGTCAATTAACCAGATTTAAATTCTACCAACTCTCGGCTTGGTGGGTTAGGCAAGATTGGGAGGAACAGAGGGACGATACCTGGTTAAACCAAGCCATGAAAGTTGGCCGCATTAACAAAGAGGTTGCTCGGTGGAAGCAGAAGATGATTCGGATAAAGATATTCAAAAGCTCTACGGAGATGAATTAGTTAACATTAATTTGAGTGAAGCTTGGATGGATTCATTTGCATTGCTCAGGGAGATAGTCAAACCTGCCTTCCTCAAACGCAACCACCTTTTTACCCTTTATCGTGTATATTGGTCCCCAGCAAAATTAGCAAAATTTTCTGGGAATCAGTATATTTGTCCAAGATGTCGAGACCCTTCAGCAGACGACTGTCACATGTTTTTAACTTGCCCAGAGATCACTAAATTTTGGATGGATCCTTGTGAATTTCTGTCTGATGTAATAGCAATACAAGTGGAGGTAAGTCCTCTACTTATATTTTTGGGAAGATGCCAAGACAGTATTTTTGCCACAAATAAAATGGCTGCAAGATTCATTTTTTATGTGGTCTTACTGGGAAGACGGGAGATTTGTAAAGCTTGGAAATCTGGTATTCAACCCCCTTTCTATGAATGTAAAAACAACAGTCAACAGGACATGCATGTGACCCCAGCAGTCAGGAAAATATATGGTCAATGTTGGTTGATTGGTGTCAAAAAGCTGGAGTCCAATGATTAAGCCAATTAGTAGCTGTCGGTCCTGTTCCTCTTCTTTTGTATGGCATATCTGAGAAGGGTGGGAGTGGAAGCAGCTAGACTTCTTGAGTGGAACGACTCCATTCCTCGCCGGCCCCCGGCAAGGGAAAGGGAGTATTGCCAACAAGTAAATTGGCGGAATGAGGACCAAAAAATAAATAAAAAATGGGTATGCCTAGCAGTGGGTTGGAAGAGACTACTTTCTCGACTTACACCTCTCTCTTGGATTATGGTTGTGCACAGGAGGGTGTGGGAAAAGACTGCACTCTCTCCTGACACCTTTTTGGCAGATGATAATTGTGCATTGTGGGGTAATCAGTGATGCTATTAATGATGTCTTAGAACATGCTTTGTGTGATGTAATATGTAAGACTATAAGCAATGCATGTTGAGAGTGCGGTCAAGCCCTGCTCCCAACTCCAACGGGCAGCCAATTCCATCCAAGATCACTACATCATGATGCAGTAACATTACACTCTATGAATCACTATTTTTATCTTTGCATTTCACAATGAAACTCTTTCTTTTGCTGCCGTACAAATTCCATATACATGCCCAGATATTTACTTGTTCAGTTTCTGACTCTAACATTTACTCACAATCCATTATTAATGCTACTACAATTTAGTAACATAAATGCACATGTGACTATACCCCCAGAACACAAAGGACACACAGATAATGGATGGAATGCAGAGCAAATCAAACATTCTTCCTGTCACATCCATTGTTCTTTTGCTCACCATGCAACCCCAGTTTAGACCCAGCCATATGCAAATCAGGCTTGACCCTGTGCCTCATGGGAACAGTCAAGACCGAACTGCCAAGCCAGGTCCTCCCTGGACTAGACACAAGCATCCTGGAACCAGTTTTGGGGCATCACCCCTCATCAGCCAGGCTAGCTTGAATCCAGTGGCACAGTGAGCCCAGGACCCACATCTGGGCATACCCGGGGCACTTAGGGAGAGAAATCGAAAGACACACAGATGATGAATGGAATACAGAGCAAATCATACATTCTCCCCCTGTCAAAATATCTGGGCTAAATCCATTGTTATTTTGATCACCATTCTACCCTATTTTAGACCCAGCCATGTGCAAATCAGGCTTGACCCTGTGACTCATGGGAACAGTCAAGACTGAACTGCCAAGCCAGGTCATCCCTGGCCTGGAAACAAGTGTCCTGGGACTGGTATGGGGTATCACACCTCTTCAGCCAGGCTAGCTTGAGCCAATGGCACAGTGAGCCCGAGACCCATGTCTGGGCATACCCGGCGCACTTAGTTCGAGAAAGCAAGAAACACACAGATGATGGATGGAATGCAGAGCAAAGCAAACATTGTCCCCAGTCAATAGATCTGGGTTAAAATCATTATTATTTTGCTCACCATGCCACCCCAGTTTAGACCCAGCCATATGTAAATCAGGCTTGGCCCTGTTCCTCATTGGAACAGTCCAGACCAAGCTGCCAAGCTATGTCCTCTCTGGACTGGAAACAAACATCCTGGGTCCAATTTCAGGACATTACCCCCCATCAGCCAGGCTAGCTTGAATCCAGTGGCACAGTGAGCCCAGGACCCATGTCTGGGCAAACCTGGCACACTTAGGGTGAGAAAGCAAAAGACACACAGATGATGTACGGAATGCAATCAAACATTCTCCCCCAGTCAATAGATCTGGGTTAAATCCATTGTTCTTTTGCTCACCATGCCACCCCAGTTTAGACCCAGCCAAATGCAAATCAGGCTTCACCCTGTGCCTCATGGCAACAGTCCATACTGAACTGCCTAGCCAGATCCTCCCTAGACTGGAAAAAAGCATCCTGGGGCTGCCTGATGAGGGGTGATGCCCTGAAATCAGTCCTAGGATGGTCGTTTCCAGTCCAGAGATGACAAGGCCTGGCTGTTCGGACTGGACTGTTCTCATGGAGAACAGGGTCAAGATGATTTGCAATTGGCTGGGTCTAAACTGGATTGGCATGGGGAGCAAAACAACTATGGATATAGTCCTGGATCTCTATACTAGGGTGAATGTTTAACATTGATCAGCATTCTGTCTATTAAGTGTTCTTTTTGCATTTGTTACCCCGCGTGGGATGGGTATGCCAATACGTGGTTCCTGTACTCTCCATGCCACTGGAGTCAAGCTAGACTGGCTGAGGAGGGGTGATGCCCCGAAACTGGTCCCAGGATGATTGCTTCTGGTCCAGGGAGGACCTGGCCTGGCAGTTCGGGCTGGACTGTTCTCATAGGAAACAGGGTCAAGACTGGTTTGCAGATGGCTGGATCTAAATTGCAATGGCATGTGGAGCAAAAACATTATGGACTTAGGCTCAGATCTCTGTAATGTTTGTCATTGATCAGCATTCCGACCATCAATTGTCCTTTTTTCAATATACCCAGAACAGCTGGAGTATTGTAATTATTATGCCCATTTCTAGATCTCTAAATCCCTAAATATGGGAGAAAAGAGCAAAGGTGGAAATTAATTATTTTCTTTGCCATATCTAAATATTTTGAGTAGAGCAAATCCACTGTGAGCTTAGGCCTGGTAATGATCAAAGTACTTTTTTTCTAGATTTGCTACCTGGCTATCCTAAGAACAGCACATCTAAAAACGCTTTCCCTGTTTTAAAATAAAATGTTTATCATGACCAATCTGGAGGGTCAGTAAATACCTCAAAAGATAAGCTAAGTCCGACCTCAGTTTGCTTTGTTACCTCAACCAGGACCAATCAATTGCCTCGGGTACTGGCCTGGGTTCGTACCTGCAGGAGGGGCGCTGGTTTGGATTAAATCACATTTCTTGTCCCTTACCTGGTGTCTGAAGAGGTCACTACAGGCACGGGTGCTTCAGTCTGTGCTCCAAGGATCCCTCTGCACAATACCTGCCTCAAAAGTGCAGACACTCTTATTTTAAAGAGCCTGGAACGCAACCACAGGAGGAGGCAGAAGGTGGGATGTCCTACTGCACAATGACCCCTCCCCTGCAACGCCAAATGAACGCTTAAGCTCAAGGAATAAATCAACAAGGACATGGGGGAGAAGCAAACACACAGGTAAACAAGAGAGATATGTGGCATTGATTCAAGGCATAGATGAAACACTCAGCAGTTTGTCATCCAAACACAGCAAAGGGTGATAATGCAAGACAAGCCTCTTACGACATTCTTGCCTTCTTCACTCACTAACCAAGCAGTTTATCTTCATTCACATATGCACTCCACTTGCACCATAAACTGTCCTCACACCTCCTCTTTCATTCACACATTTAACAAGATTTTTTAATGGTGCAAAGTCACAGAACGTGACTTAAAGCTTTGTGCAGTCTTTTAAAGGATTTAGGGCTAGATGTACGGACATACTCTGACCTACAATTTTGACCTAAAACTTGGCCTTAAACTGTACCAAAAAGAAGGACCTTTTATTTTTAAAGTAAGGAGAGTAGATACAACCTCCTATTTTAAAGGACTCAAAGACATTTGGGTGCACACAAGCGTCCCACTGGCACAATTGGCGCAACATTAATAATAAATATTGCAAGCAGTCCTTGGACTGTCCTACAGATATTGGAATCATGTAGACTGTTGGAGAAGAGGCAAAAATAAGCAACCACTGCCTGTACCAATTAGTAACCACAGGCACAAAAAACAAGTACCAGAATCATTACGCGATCCCTTGGGGATCATGGTTCTATCAGGACTGGACTCCGAGACCTAACTGAAAACACCAAAAGTATAGCAATCATTAGAAAAGAGACAATGAAAATATCTACAGAAGTAAGAGAAAAGGCTGAGGAGACCAGCCATAAGGCTATCAAACTGAGTTAAGCCCAACCCAAACTTCACTTCTGCTTCAGAATATTCCCAAAAAGGATGAGCTCATCTCAGCAAAATAGAGCCACCACTCAGAATTATTCTGGAGAATCAAACTTTCCTCTGAAAGATCCTAAAAACTTTCTAGTGAGCATAGAAATCTATCATTTTGCATAATCAATGTCTATATTTATAAGTAATTTCCCTGCAGCAGTCATCAGGAACATTAAGGAATATATCACCATAACGGAGTATGATAGAGAGATGGAGCAGCACTCTGCTGTCTAGGGGAATTCACCAACAAAATATCAGCGATTAACATTTTAACTGGAAAAATAAATTAAAAGACTAGGAAAAGTGAAGAAAACTATGCAAGGAAAATATGATTGCAGACATTTTGAATGGGCTGTCAGTCTTAAAGGATAAACACATCAATCCACAACCATGAAGATGCGTCCCACTCACTCAACAATAAAAAGCTTTCAATTTCACAAATAACAATAGAGCCCAAAAATAAATATCCTATCAGCACACCTTCTGGAATGGAGGTAGTAAGGAATCAGGCAGTTATAAAAAATATTTATTGATTTTTCAATGTTATTTTAGATGTTACACAGCAGTGCGAGCTGCAGGCTGGTTGGGTGTGTGAAGTGTTTGTTTGAAAATCACTTTGAGCATGTTATGTGTGTGAGTTTAAGAGTGATTGTGCTTTAAGTGTCAGTGTGAGTCTGTGGAATTTTGATAGGGTTGTACACGTGACAGAGTGTGTGTAAGAGAGTGAGAATGCTGGAAGCCGGCTTCGATTATGAGTGTTAGCAAGTGCATGCCTGTGGGTTCAAGTGTGTGAACATTTGTGTCTGAGTGTGAGTGACAGCGTTTGAGTCACTCAGTGAGTGGCATAACTGGTGTAAACAGATGCCAGTAAAAGACCTACATGAGGGTTGCTTTTAGTGTTGGGCTCGGGTCATGACTCCGAGTCATGCATAAAATGCACACTCACCACATGAAAGTGATACCGGATTATAAGATGAAACTGTATGTTATGAACATTGAAAGAAATCATGGACATCATATAAATTCTGCTTCAACTCGAGGGTGTAGACCCAATCGCACTCTTGGGCACTCCCACAACAGCCCTTCTTCACAGTCATAGATTCCCAGTAAGAAAAAGTCCAATTTGAAATAAAAGAATACTAGGTTGAAGCAGGACTCAACCCCATCCTCCCACTCTCTGTCTAAAGAAAGTTTCAACTGCAAAAAAAGTGATAATTGAACTCATGCCTGAATAAGGAGACGATTCCAGAGCTGATCCCAATGCACCCCAGACTTCCTGGGCCATCCCTGATGCTGCAGCAAGTTGAGACGCTTAAAGGGCCCTGCTGTGTCTGATTGCATGGCACTGGAGAAGCATTTGTTTCTGACTCCACTAGCTGACCCTGAGCTGAATTTGTCTTAACCCCGATTGAGATTGCACTTTGACTTCAGTCCAGTGACCCAGTCCTCACACATTCTGGTTCAGATAATGTGCTCCATCTAATGCACAGCAATACTTAGAGGCTCCATTACCTTTTTTTCTGTTTCAGACTACCTGTAGGTGACAGTGTTGATGATGGGAGTCATTTACCCCTATATGATTATAGTGATACTTTGTAGATAGATTTACAGAAGGTATTTTACTTAATACAGGGCTGATTTTACCCTTTGGAACCCCAATGGAAGAGAGCAATTCTTTTTCTTTCATAAAAAGACTGGTGACTGAGGTCCTAGAAATACAACTGCCTCTGTTGAAATCAAGATAAATGTTCTTACTGAGGTTTATCAACCTTTGTTAGTCCCATGTGAGCCCTTACATCTGTTCAATGAAGCCATAACTGACACACTTATGGGTGCATGGGTTAAGCCTTGCTCTTGCCCAACAGTGAACAGTTAGATGCCACAGAGTGGTGCTTAGCAAATCCAGATTTTCTTACACAACTTTCTTCCCCTGAGAGTTTGGAGGGCAAGACTTCTACCAGCAAGGTGAATCTTAATGCATTTGCACAAACTCTCCAGACAGGGAATCAAAAAATATTGAGGTATTGTGGAAACATATGTTCTCTACCGCCAGCCGAGCTTTGAATTTGAGAAATGTAATCTCCATACTATGAAATGGCCTGTGAGATCTTGCCAGCTGTACCATAGGAATTGAAGACCTCTAACACTCAAACATTCAAGAAGGCCAGAATGTCAATTGAGCAGACCTGGATGATCTTGATTGCTTGGAGCAAGAGGCTGGCACTAATGTGTTGCTCTGTCCTCATGTCTGGGTGCGATCTAAAAGATTTTCAGGAGATGTGCAAGCATGTCTTATACATATGCCTTTTCATGGACCCTCCATTTTGGTGAAAAGGCTAATTCTACCTAGGAGTTGTTTAAAGATAATAGAGCATTAGCACATACTTTGGGCTTTCCCACCCCTCTGCAGCAGCAGCCTTAAAACCCAGTGGGAGACAGGATAAAACATTTTGCCCAGGTTGACAATCCATCACATCTGACAGATTGATCCTTCCCACCTATCCATCTTATTTTAAGTGGAGCCCACTCTATAATTCAAAGGGTCTATCAAGATCAATCAATCAATCAGTACCTGTAGAGCACGGCATATCACCCATCAGGGTTTCTAAGCACTGGGTTGCTGGCCTTAGTTGAAAAGCATGGCCTTGAGTCTGTCCCTGAAGTCCCTTACTGAGGGCAATGTTCAGAGGTGGAATGGGAGAGGGAGGGTGATAGAGTGGGCTCAACTATGCCTATAGCGAGGACGAGGGAGTCAGAGCAAAGAATTCAGGATGCTTGGTGGAAGTTCAGGTGGTGCTTCATGTATCCTCATCCTTCATCATGGAGGGCTTTGTAGGCATGCATCAGTAGTTTGAATTGCGATGTTTCATGGATGGGGAGTCATTGGAGGTTCCTCAGGGCTTGAGTGATGTGGGTTTGTTTGGGCAGGTTAAGGATCATTCTGGCTGCTGAATTCTGAATCGTCTGCAGTCTTCTCATGGGTCATGGTGAAGAGTTCCTTGATGTGGGTGGCAGAAGCCTTGATGCAGCCTCCTTTTTTGCATCTTTAAGTCATTGGTGGTATTTGTTGAGTGTTGACTTTAAAGATGGCTTTGGGTCTGACTGACTGACTGACTGCAGAACTTATAAAGCGCACTTTTGCAGAGGCGTCTTGGCGCTGGGTGAGTATGATGCCGGCAGCTGAAGGATCTTAAGACCTTGTAAAGAGCCAGGTTTTTATCAGTTTCCTGAATAAGGCCCTGTTGGATTCTAACCTGATAGTCACAGGAAGGGAGTTCCATAATACGGATGCTTGGTAAGGATCTGTATCATCTCTGCTGGTATGCCATCTGCTCTCCAGTTGTTTGCAGCTGTGTTTCATTATGCTGAGTTGAGGTGTACCAGTTGGCTTGTTTGGTGGATCTGTGGGTGTTGCCTGGTTTGGTGACCCAGATTTTGCAGATCTCGACTGCTTGGTTCAGGTTGGTTGCGGCATCTGACTGGATGGTGTTGAAGGTGTCTATTCATTGGATCATGTGTGCTCCAGCAGAGAAAGGAGGTTTTGGGAGGGTTGGAGGTGGTGTGGGGGGATCCAGTGATGTTGAAGTAGATGATGGCATGTTCGGTCCAGGTGGGTTCCGTGCTATGGTTGGGTTTGACTCTGTTTATGGACTGCAAGATAGAGTCCAGTGTGTGCCCTGCTAGGTGTGGGGTTTGTAACCAATGGGGTGAGGCAGATGTTGTCCATTCTTTCCAAGAAGTTGCGTAGTTCATGTCTGTTGAGGTCTCCATGGAAGATTTAGTGCCTGACTTTATGGTGAGTGGGGCGATGAAGTCTGTGATGGCATTGCAAAGGTTGGTGTGTGGTCAAGGGGTCTGTAGCATGGGTTGCCTTTGATGGTTGTTTTGCCATCCGTGTTGAAATGGAAATTCAAGTGTTCCATGGTCATATCAGGTGATGGTGAAGAAGATTTTATTTTTTGTGGATGATGGTGATGCCACCTATGTGTTTGTTAGTGCTGTACTGTTTTGCCATCTTATAGCACTTAGATGTCATGGTGAAAATTACGGGGGAAAACGCAAGGTTGAGCCAGGACTCTGTGATGAAGATTATATCATGTTCAAAGGTGGAGATGGTGTCCCAGAATTTGGTGGCGTATTTGCAGAGCTATCTAGCCGTTACTATTTTCTCATGCCAATGAACAATGGAGTCATCTGTCCTATTCTAGATTTTCACTCTCTGAATTCCTTCCTGAGCAATGAGATTCAAAATGGTCCCACTGGCCCAGGTTCTACTTGTCTTGAATTAGGACAAATGGATGGTAGTCTTGGACCTGCAGGGCATGTACTTGCATGTGTCTGTCCTGCAGTCTCACCTGCATTTCCTGAAGTTTAAGGTTGGGTCCTGAGCTGGGAGGCTATGCCTTGCGGCGATGGTTGGAATATCAGAGCATTTCACTAATTGTTAACTATTTGATGGGATTACTGAGCAACAGGTTGGACGAGCTCTAATGACAGTATGTGGAAGCTTACAGATTGCATCTACATCCCAAGGTTGTGCAGTCAATGGGACATACCCTCACTGGAGTTCTTCACCACCATAGTGAGCAGGCAGTGTCTAAGATTTTGCATACTGGAATTTCTGCAAAGTTCTACTGTAGTGGAGACGGAGGTCCAGGTACACACATTTCTATGTTAGTGTTGGACTTGGCCCTTCTGGCAGGTTCACCCCTGAACTTTTTTGCTTTTTACTGGTGACTTGGTGTGGTGATTTTTGGTTTCTGCGCACTTTCCCTGTGTCCCAGGGTAAAGTGTGTGCGCACTCTGAGTGCATGTGGTGAGATAGGCCTGCCCTCCCATAGGAATGCATGGGGAATGTATGTGTCCCTAGTAGTTCCTGATGCGTGGGGTGTGCAGGCCCGAGTTTGGTATGTGCGGACTCGTGTGATTGAATGCTGCGCAATGATGTGTGCGGCATGCATGTACCTAGTGTGGAAGTGCCACTTCTAGAAGTGGGCACTTCTGTGTGCAGTGTGTCTGGCATGTGATTGGCTGGAGCTGGCTGGTGAGCCTGGCTCCAGGAGTCTGTTTGGGTCTGCCCCAGTGGTGAGTGTGAGATTAGCATGCTGATGGCTGGGGAGGAGTGCACCTTGGACCTGAATAGGGCAGGGCTTTCCCCACACAATGCTGGCTCCGCCCCCTGTGGTGCGACTGACGACCCTAGCCCTGCCAGTGAATAGAGTGAGGGGCTGAGCACATCAAGGGTGCTCCCCAACCAGCTGCGACTGGTTTTCCCCCTCACCCTGAACCAAGAACAAAGGGTTTTAGTGTATAAAAATGGGGCTGTGTCCCCACAGAAACTGTTCTCTTCCAGGATCCTGAGGGGGGCTGCTGCTGCTGCTGGAGGCCAGGAGGAACCGCCACTTGGGACTGCCTTCCTGCCCTGGAGGGCCCAGTGAGCTGGCCCCTGGCCAAGCCTTGCCCCCCTGCCTACCTTTCTAGACTTTGCTGGACTTGCCTTATCCCCTAAGCGCCTGGAAGCGCTTTTCTTTCATTTATAGCGCTAGGAGCACTTTATTGGTGGCCAGCAGCGCGGAGCTGCAATTATTAGCGAGGGAACCCCGACGTAGGGATTCCCTGCTATTTTGCTGCGCTTGCGGGTGCCCACCCTGCTGATTTAATTATTTATTTGGCGGGTGCCCACCCCGCATTGTGGTGTGCTCGCGGGTGCCCACCCCGCTTATTTGTGTTGTTTCCACGGCGGGTGCCCACCCCGCCATATATCTCTGGTTACGAGGGAGCCTACCCCTCTTATCGCCGAGATTTGGAAATCACCGCCGCAGCCGGGCTCGAAGGAAGTCAGGCAGGCCGGGGGCGGGACTCCGGGACAACCGGAAGTAGGAGGGCGGGAGCCTACCCCGCCTCCAACCGAACCCTCGCGGCTAATTTCGAGCCCCGGAGCAGGCAGGAGCCTACCCTGCGCACCGGGGCACTCTGGAGGAAAAGCTCCGTGTCCCCCACCCTGCCGGGAGCCCACCCCGCGCTGGACGGCGCCGAATGTCCGGAGGAAAAGCAGCAGTGGTTGGCGGGGCTCCCGTGAGGAGGAGAGAGCCCCGCGCCTACCCCGGAGGAGGCGCCCCCGCCATGAGGAGTCCCGCGTCTGTCCGGTGAGTGGGGGCTGAGTGAGGAGCTCCCGTAGAACTCCTCCGTATCCTTTCTCCATACCCTCCACCATACGGGGGCATTTTCTGACCAGCAGAGCGGCCCCGGAAGGCAGCGGGCCGCTCCCACGCATACTGGGGCATTTTCTGACCAGCAGAGCGGCCCCGGAAGGCAGCGGGCCGCTCCCACGTATACGGGGGCATTTCCTGACCAGCAGAGCGGCCCCGGAAGGCAGCGGGCCGCTCCAACATCGCCCCCACCTTGGTTCTAGAGCCCGTGAGGCTCCAACGTCGGGGGCAATAGTTTAATAGAGCCCTGACAGGCTCTAGGGGGCATTTCATTGTTTTAGAGCCCAGAGAGGCTCCAAGGGCGACAGATTGGTTTTTAAGGCACAGTGGTGCCCAGGCGCATTTCTCCAGCTGCCCAGCACTTAGTGGGCAGCTGCAACGTGTAGGTTGTGCCTTGTGCGCCTGGTTTGCGCAGCCTGCGCAGTCTTGCCCTGACTCTGCGTTTTGGACTGCGCCTCCTGCGCAGTCTTCCCCTGACTCTGCTGGACGCAGGGCGTCCAAGCCCCGACAAGGCCAGTTGGCCTAGGGACTGCCACAGGAAGTGGCTCATGTGGAGTTTGCGCTGTTGTTCCTACCTGCACCTCTGAATGTGTTTTTATGCGTCATGTGCCTTGTTCTTACACCACTGAATGTATTTTATGCATCATGTGTTTTCCTTCCCTACACCTCTGAATGTGTTGCGATGCATCATGTGTAATGTGCGTTTACCCCTACAGGTATTGTGATACTTAGATGGTTGTTTTCTCCTAGTACAGGTGGTACTAGTGAGGTCCTGATTCCCTGCGCAGTATTTTCCTAAGGTGGTTAGGGTTGCGTAGGTGGTACTTACCTGTTACCAGTAGTTACTGGTTGTGTGCTACATGTTCTATTTTAGTGCTACAGTGATTGTATGTGCTATGTTCTAAAGTCTTATTCCTATGTTCTAAGTGCTAATTTCCACAAGTGCTAATTCCTGACAGTGGTCCACGTGGCCCTGTCCCCTGTACATATAATCCCTTGTAAATTCTGCCCGTGCCTGTTGGCACATTGTAGAGTGTGTGTTTTTATCTAACGTGTTGTGGTATAATACAAAGGTTATTTTTATATAATACCTTGTGTGGAGTTTCCTTTGTGGTGGGCCTTGGGTGTTGTTGCTGGGTGTGCGCGCAAACACTTTACACATCGCCTCCGGGATAAGCCTGACTGCTCGTGCCAAGCTACCAAGGGGGTGAGCAGGGGTTATCTTTGGCGTGTAACTTCCTTGCCCTGACTAGAGTGGTGGTTTCTGCCTGGCTTTGGCGCAAGCCCTAGCCAACCAGAAATCGCCATTTCTAACATTGGTGGAAGCGGTGGGATTCGGACTTGCGTTTGCGCTGTACCGCAGCGGCAACTGGCCGCACTACAAATCTCTGCATCTAGATAAATCACATGGTATAGGGATTATTGTTCTAAGTTTGTTTTTAATTGTCATTTCTTTGGAAATGTGTTTTTGTGCACTGTGAGTTAGGTGTCCCTAGCTCGGGAGGGTAGATCATCCCCCCAAGTGCATTGTGTTTCTGGATTCACCAGAGAGTGGGATCCAGTGGTGGCAGCGTAATAGTGTCCAGTACATTTGTCCCCCACCCTGCGCCCAGAGTTGGTACCTGTGTCACGTGGTGGTCAGGTTGAGGAATCAGGGGTGGTAGAAACTGCCTTACCAGTCCGAGGGGAGGGTTGTGTGTGGATGAATGGTGCGTGGCACTAGGCAAGTGAGTGTGAGTTCTCTGGGATACAGAGCTTGCTGAATCCTTTGTGAATTGTGTGCTCCTGTGTTAAGCTCAGACCCCTAGGTTCCCTGTGTGATCTTTTCTCTAGAACGTCTGCCAGAATGGATCCTGCTTTTGATCCCAGTGATCTAGTTTATTACAGTATGCAGGAGTTGGAAAGCTTCTGTAGAGAGAGAAACATAGGGGTGAGAGAGTCAGACACTGTGTACGAACTGAGGAACCACATGATTGGATGGCAAGCAGGTGAATGGGAACGTGAGCGCAGTGAGGAAGAAAGGGCCCGGGCCTCACACCTGGAGGGTGGTGGGTCTGTGGGGAGCCCTGAAGATTCAGAAGAAGATGACAGTACCTGGACGCCAGTAGAGAGTGAGGACCCCGTAGGTAGGGAGTCCCTTGCTGGGTCCAGCGTAGGAGATAGCGCCTCATCCCTTTCCCTGTCCCCTGAGCATAGTGGTAGTTTTCCTGGATTCCCCAGTGAGGGTGGAGTCCAGTGGTGGCAGCGATATAAAGTGCAGTAAAGAGAGTCCCAGTCCCAGTTCCCCAAGTGTGGTACCTTGTTCCCGAGAGGAGGAATGTAGGTTGAAGTTCAGGGGCAGTAAGAAGCTGTCTCACCAGTCTTGGGAGGAGGCTGTGGAGGAATGTCATGATGCACTGGTGGACTGGCTGATGTTTAACCCAGAGCAGGATTTGGATGGAGTACTCAATATGATTATCAAAGAGCAGATGCTCAGTAGTTGTTCTCCAGGGTTGCGCCAACACCTGTTGAGGTATAACTCTTTTTGTCCATTTGAGCTTGCGGACGAAGCAGACCGCTGGGAAAGGGCCAGAGGTTCTCTAGAGTCATTAGTGAGTGATTCCAACAATAGTGGGTCAGAGATCCTCCAGCCCAGCGTGGTGGAGGAGGCTCAGTGTAGCCCAGCTAGGTCCCAGGATAGCGAGGAGGGTGTAGGGGCTCACTGTCTGGCTCAGTGGAGCAGGAGTGAGGGGGTGACCGAGGGTCCCCAGACGCCCGAAACCCTGCCTCAGGACTTGGATGGTTTCATGAGGGAACACCAAGTTGGGGACCTAGGCTGTCCTGTTAGTCCACTTGAGGAAGATCTCTTAGTGAGTAGAGGACCTGGAGCGCCTGTAAACAGGGCTCCTGTGGTTCTGGAGTCAGGCAGTACTGCTCCGGTAGGGAGGGTACAGGAGTCCAGCGTGAGGAGTGATTGGGGGATGAGTTCCCCAGTGGAAGAGCCGGTGGGTCAGGGACTACCCAGTTGGGCTAGGATCCCGTGTAGTGACCAGGGTGACACCACTTCTGTTCTGGGGGATCTCCGTGCACTGTCAGGTGGACAGGGGACGGGAGATCAGCGCCAGACAGACAGTCGCTCGACATATGTGTCATTTGATAGCCTCAGGGGGATGGAGTGGAAATCCCCAGAAGTCCTGGAGTGCCAGGCAATTATTCCACCAAAGGTTCTAGGCCGGAGGTTGGGAGGCCAGGTTCAGGATCAGCCTGACCTGAAGGGTGGGACGTCTGTAACCAGCGTCCCGACCGGTTCTTCTTCCAGAGGTACCGCCCCAGTTGGTAGGGAGCAGGGCTCTGGAAGGGGGTGCAGAGGGTGGGAGAGCCCACCTCTGGCCCCGGTACAACCTGAGGGGTTAAACCCTGGGTTGGAATGGCGTTCTAGGTGTACCCCTCACCGGAGGAGGAGGAACCCTAGGAGAAGAGGTAGGGGGAGGAGAGCCTTCCCCGAGACTCCTGGTCCGCCTGAGGGTGCAGACCCTAGGCTGAAGAACCAGTGGAAGTCTAGTCCTGTCTTGCAGACAGGAAGAGTGGATAATGGACGCTATGTGCCAGGGGTTCCTACCCCCCACTCTATGGTTAGGCAAAGACCGGTCGCACCTGGGTGGCCTAGGGCCTGGTCTTGGCCGCGGACAGCTTGGGAGTACCAGTGGGGTAGCCCAGTTGGTCCAGACAGTGGTGTTAGAAAGAATTCCATGGGTTCACCGTGGCGTAGAACCGGAGGGTGTCCCTGCAGTTGCGGGCCCGAGTCTGTGTTCTATCGCCCCAAGCAGGGAAGTCCATCACGGTGGTGATTGTTCTGCCCTGCGTTTTGGCTGGAAGGGGGTTGTGTTGGACTTGGCCCTTCTGGCAGGTTCACCCCTGAACTTTTTTGCTTTTTACTGGTGACTTGGTGTGGTGATTTTTGGTTTCTGCGCACTTTCCCTGTGTCCCAGGGTAAAGTGCGTGCGCACTCTGAGTGCATGTGGTGAGATAGGCCTGCCCTCCCATAGGAATGCATGGGGAATGTATGTGTCCCTAGTAGTTCCTGATGCGTGGGGTGTGCAGGCCCGAGTTTGGTATGTGCGGACTCGTGTGATTGAATGCTGCGCGATGATGTGTGCAGCGTGCATGTACCTAGTGTGGAAGTGCCACTTCTAGAAGTGGCCACTTCTGCGTGCAGTGTGTCTGGCGTGTGATTGGCTGGAGCTGGCTGGTGAGCCTGGCTCCAGGAGTCTGGTTGGGTCTGCCCCAGTGGTGAGTGTGAGATTAGCATGCTGATGGCTGGGGAGGAGTGCACCTTGGACCTGAATAGGGCAGGGCTTTCCCCACACAATGCTGGCTCCGCCCCCTGTGGTGCGACTGACTACCCTAGCCCTGCCAGTGAATAGAGTGAGGGGCTGAGCACATCAAGGGTGCTCCCCAACCAGCTGCAACTGGTTTTCCCCCTCACCCTGAACCAAGAACAAAGGGTTTTAGTGTATAAAAATGGGTCTGTGTCCCCACAGAAACTGTTCTCTTCCAGGATCCTGAGGGGGGCTGCTGCTGCTGCTGGAGGCCAGGAGGAACCGCCACTTGGGACTGCCTTCCTGCCCTGGAGGGCCCAGTGAGCTGGCCCCTGGCCAAGCCTTGCCCCCCTGCCTACCTTTCTAGACTTTGCTGGACTTGCCTTATCCCCTAAGCGCCTGGAAGCGCTTTTCTTTCATTTATAGCGCTAGGAGCGCTTTATTGGTGGCCAGCAGCGCGGAGCTGCAATTATTAGCGAGGGAACACCGACGTAGGGATTCCCTGCTATTTTGCCGCGCTTGCGGGTGGCCACCCCGCTGATTTATTTATTTATTTGGTGGGTGCCCACCCCGCATTGTGGTGTGCTCGCGGGTGCCCACCCCTCTTATTTGTGTTGTTTCCACGGCGGGTGCCCACCCCGCCATATATCCCTGGTTACGAGGGAGCCTACCCCTCTTATCGCCGAGATTTGGAAATCACCGCCGCGGCCGGGCTCGAAGAAAGTCAGGCAGGACTCCGGGACAACCGGAAGTAGGAGGGCGGGACCCCGCCTCCAACCGAACCCTCGCGGCTAATTTCGAGCCCCGGAGCAGGCAGGAGCCTACCCTGCGCCCCGGGGCACTCTGGAGGAAAAGCGCCGTGTCCCCCACCCAGGCGGGAGCCCACCCCGCGCTGGATGGCGCCGAAGGTCCGGAGGAAAAGCAGCAGTGGTTGGCGGGGCTCCCGTGAGGAGGAGAGAGCCAGGCGCCTACCCCGGAGGAGGCGCCCCCGCCGTGAGGAGTCCCGCGTCTGTCCGGTGAGTGGGGGCTGAGTGAGGAGCTCCGGTAGAGCTCCTCCGTATCCTTTCTCCATACCCTCCACCATACGGGGGCATTTTCTGACCAGCAGAGCGGCCCCGGAAGGCAGCGGGCCGCTCCCACGCATACGGGGGCATTTTCTGACCAGCAGAGCGGCCCCGGAAGGCAGCGGACCGCTCCAACGTCACCCCCACCTTGGTTCTAGAGCCCGTGAGGCTTCAACGTCAGGGGCAATAGTTTAATAGAGCCCTGACAGGCTCTAGGGGGCATTTCATTGTTTTAGAGCCCAGAGAGGCTCCAAGGGCGACAGATTGGTTTTTAAGGCACAGTGGTGCCCAGGCGCATTTCTCCAGCTGCCCAGCACTTAGTGGGCAGCTGCAACGTGTAGGTTGTGCCTTATGCGCCTGGTTTGCGCAGCCTGCGCAGTCTTGCCCTGACTCTGCGTTTTGGACTGCGCCTCCTGCGCAGTCTTCCCCTGACTCTGCTGGACGCAGGGCGTCCAAGCCCCGACAAGGCCAGTTGGCCTAGGGACTGCCACAGGAAGTGGCTCATGTGGAGTTTGCGCTGTTGTTCCTACCTGCACCTCTGAATGTGTTTTTATGCGTCATGTGCCTTGTTCTTACACCGCTGAATGTATTTTATGCATCATGTGTTTTCCTTCCCTACACCTCTGAATGTGTTGCGATGCATCATGTGTAATGTGCGTTTACCCCTACAGGTATTGTGATACTTAGGTGGTTGTTTTCTCCTAGTACAGGTGGTACTAGTGAGGTCCTGATTCCCTGCGCAGTATTTTCCTAAGGTGGTTAGGGTTGCGTAGGTGGTACTTACCTGTTACCAGTAGTTACTGGTTGTGTGCTACATGTTCTATTTTAGTGCTACAGTGATTGTATGTGCTATGTTCTAAAGTCTTATTCCTATGTTCTAAGTGCTAATTTCCACAAGTGCTAATTCCTGACAGTGGTCCACGTGGCCCTGTCCCCTGTACATATAATCCCTTGTAAATTCTGCCCGTGCCTGTTGGCACATTGTAGAATGTGTGTTTTTATCTAATGTGTTGTGGTATAATACAAAGGTTATTTTTATATAATACCTTGTGTGGAGTTTCCTTTGTGGCAGGCCTTGGGTGTTGTTGCTGGGTGCGCGCGCAAACGCTTTACACATCGCCTCCGGGATAAGCCTGACTGCTCGTGCCAAGCTACCAAGGGGGTGAGCAGGGGTTATCTTTGGCGTGTAACTTCCTTGCCCTGACTAGAGTGGTGGTTTCTGCCTGGCTTTGGCGCAAGCCCTAGCCAACCAGAAATCGCCATTTCTAACAGTTAGCATAAGCGTCTTAGAAGTTAAAACGCCATCTTGCCACTTTTGCTGCTTTTGCACACAACACTGCAGATAGATGTTATTATATGAAAACTGCTTGCTTGCCTTTTCTTCACATGAGAACGGTCTGTTGTTCACATCCCTAGACGTGCACCGCGACCTTGGTCTGAACATTGTGTGCAGAAAAAGTCAGGGCCTACAAACAATATATGCTTTTGAATTCAGGTTGATCAGCCTACGCTCGAGCCATAACACGAACACAGCTGCAAATATCTGAAACTCGAGCGCCTTTAATATTGCAGTTTGCATGCTTGAGATACTCACTTTGGAGAAGACTTTTTCCAGACACAGAGCAAAGCTGATCCTGTGATGTGATACACCTAAGCTGATATTTACGGTATGGGGTCCCCCATTCAAACCTAGAGACCTTCTATTAGTCTAATAATACTAGCTTACTAGCGAAGGGAGGGTGGTTGTATTCCACTATCATTTGTAACATGATTTCTCCCTTCATTTTCTATGGTTTTGTAACAATGCTGATGGTTTTATTCTTAATCATGTGTCTGCTTATGTTAGCCAAAGTACTGCATCTTAGTACACTTAGTTTATAAAATAAATGTTTTAACCCCTTCGACGCTTGTGACGGAGCGGTTCCGTCACGTGCGTCGGTTGCGCTGTGCGCATGACGGAACCGCTCCGTCATGGCCCCGCCCGCGCACGGAATCTTCAGCGCGGCGCGGAAATCCGCGCCGCGCTGAAGGGGTTAAACTTTACGGTGTCTCTGATTACTCTTGTTGTGGACTGATATGAGAATAATAATGAACAGGTATTTCTAATTCCCACCATTCCTGAGAGTACTCCAAGTCGCTTGTTCTGTGTTGTCTAATCATTGGTAGCTTCGAGATGATACGGAGAACGAATGAGACACAGATGCTAGTCGGATACGGGTTCTGGGTACTGAGGTGAGATTTTGGTACACACCGCAATTCACTGAGGTCCTGGTTTCCTGCGCATAGTTCTGTGCATGAGCAGAATCCCTGCAACATGGCGCACCTAACGTTTTGACTTATAATTTGAGATGCCTTAGTAGTGCTTATATTCGTCCATGACGCCCTCACTCTTGTTTCCGGATAGCGGGAGTGACGGTTTTGACCTACCGAATAGTTACTCTATTGGTTCAATCAAGCTTGTCAATTAAAAAGGTTTTTATTTCGTGAACCCCTTTTTGTGCTACTGTTATAATAGATTTTTTTTCTTCTCTGTGTCTTTATGGCTGCGGTCGCTATTGCGGTGCATAGCGCCACACCTCTCCGGCATCATTTGACGCAGTTCGGGATGACTGACGATGGGATGGCTGTTATCTTTGTGGTGAGTGCCGATGCATCATATCCCTATGAGTTGTTTTACTCTTGGGTAACTATGCCGGTGGTGAATGCGGACGATAGTACGTTTCACTCCTATACTCCCACGCAGGTCCCAGCGAATTATACGCCATATAGGATGCAGGTTTAATGGCACCCTCCTCCACACGGTTATACCGGTTCGTTTGGGCCCTTTGTCCATTCCAGGGGCCACTTGGCCGGTACTGGCTAGATTTACACCTCATCCTCGTTATTTAAATGCTACAGTGGATGAGTTACGTGTACTCCATACAGCCCTGATTACAGTACATCGGGCTTTAGTGCAATACGTTTCACGCAATGTGCAGGTTGGGGCTCCTGTTGTTGCGGGACAACCAGCTGGTCCCGCCGGGATTGTTATTACTCCCGTCATGGTTAATTTGGTAATGGGCAAGCGCCCCCAAAATATGGACGATTTACCTTATTGGCTTGCTTAGAAATTTGACCAGCTGGAAGCAGTATTTCCGCACTCTACACCTGTGGAGAAACACAGGATACTCACCATTAGTTTGCAGAAAGACTTAGTCCCAGAAGTGGCCGATGGTGAGAACTGAGGTAAGGTTTTTGCAGTGGTCTGCTCGAAGTGCTTCGGCAACTCATCTATGGCCGTACTTCCTTCTGTGATCAAACGTGTTCAAGATCAACACGGTCCGGAGGCAGCGGTTGAGTTGGGAATGAGACTTGTTGGTGTGTTCGACGTGGTTGCCACTCTCATCCTTGGTAACCTCAAGGGAGATGCGGTACACTTTCAAGTGGCAAATGGTCTAGCCCTCGTAGATGACATCGATAAACCCCAGGAGTTGCCTAAAATTATTGCGGAGGCATATAGAACAATAGGCCGCAGTAGTTTAGGGATTAAGCCTACTATTCAAATTGCAGGTGTGCAACAGCAAACTAAAGCGGGTTCGTCTTTCAAAGACGATCGTCCAGCTTTTCCTAAACAGAATTGGAAAACTAAGAAACAAGGAAAGCAGCAACAGAAACAGGGGTCTCGTCCTGCGTCACCGGTACAGGCGACTAGTGAACGCACATATGATTTGCGCGATCGCAGTAGAATTAGGTCACCAGATAGATTTCAGGTTACTGAACAACGTTCTCCTCGTTCTTCACAGGAAATATCGGCCTCGCAGTCCGATGGTGGAGAACGTGGCAAAGGTCGGGGTGCAACCCTGTCACCCTGACGGTAAGGGCAAGCAGGAAGAGTTTGCACGTCAACGTCCCCCGTTTCAGAAGAAGAAAGTTGCTCCGTTAACAGCGAGGTATGCCACAGATAGTGAGAATGCAGCTTCGAAACCTGACATGGGCACTAACACTGCTCAACAGTGCAGCGGAGGTTACAGTAGTGCGGCAAGCACTGCGTCCATATCTGGAGGCGACAGCAACTGACACGTTCGTTACTGTAGAAACTGCGGATACTAGAGTGGCTCCCCCTGACAGACTATATGATATAGTCCTTTTAATTGAAGGTGACATACAACATACAATACAAAGGAATTTTTGGGATAATTTGACCTCTACATATGACATTCTATTAGCAGAGGCGGACTGGCCCCCAGCTTTTATTTTTGCCGCTCCTAGAGGGGAGGAGGTAATGCTCCCGTCCTTCGCACATACAGTGCCAAAGGATCACGCTCAAAAATATACAGAAGAGTAGGCCCAGATGCTTGCTCCGGCTTTGTATCATACTCAGGTTGGGTGGGATAAATTGTCGCCAAGCCATGAGATTCCTTTACGGTCTATGCCCCAGCCGCAACCCCAATATTCAATGCGCCGCGAAGCTAGATCTCACGTCGCAGAAATCCTTGAACAATTGGAATATCAAGGTGTTATTGAAACCTGTGTGTCCCCAATGAATAATCCTCTATTCACTGTAACTAAACCTGATGGGTCGTACCACCTAGTTTTGGATTACCGGCACTTGAACTCTCATTGTCGGACTTGTGCTGTACAGAATACCCACAGTTCTGCCCTCGTTGATAATCTTGTGAGAAAAAGATTTAAATGTAAATGTAAATGTAAATGTACAGGAATTTATATAGCGCAAATCACCAAGCGGTCTCTAAGCGCTTGCTTAGGGAACCCGTCCTGGTATTCCCCTGTGAGATAACCCTGCAGGGCATCCGCAAGGTGAAAGCCAGGCATCCCGCCGCGAGGGGCCCATGTGGAGATTAAGCAAGCTATTGCCCAGAGTCGCAGAGTGTGAACCCATGAATCGAGTATGCACTGGAGCGAGAATTATCGAGTCCACGGACATTTATGGACTCAAGACCCAGCCAAGCCGGGAATTGAACCCTGGTCCCGGGCTGACCTCTGCTTCCAGGTCTGCCTCCTCTAACCAGTGAGCCACACTTCTCCACCATTTAAGACCACACTTGACATATCTGATGGCTTTTTCAGCCATAATCTGTCCTCTATTAGTAGTCAATGGACAGCCTTTACTTCTGGCGGCAAACAAAAACAGTTTAAGAGATTAGACATGGGCTATAAAAACAGCCCTTGCGTCTTTGCCACACGTGTCGTCTCTCTGTTAGAGATTATTGACCCTGATGCGTACTCGTATGTTGATGATATCTATCTCACAGACAACGAATTATGGCCGCATGTGTGTCGTGTTGACCGCATCATTGTTATGTTTGCGGACTTCGGTTACAAATTCAACTTTGCAAAGTCACACATTGCAGAGTATGCAGTGTTGTTTTTGGGCTATGAGCTGAACAATGAAGGTCGAGGATTAGCCCCTCACTTCCTGGAGAAGTATGCATGTTTGCGTGCTCCAACAACACTGAAAAAACTAAAATCTTTACTGGGTTTTCTAAATTTCGGGCGTATTTACATTCCAGATTATGCCCAGCGTATCAAGCCTCTATATGCCTTGGTACAACCTAATTTTTCCAAATCGAGCTGGCTGCCAGAACATACAGCTATCTTGCAATGTTTGCAGGCTGACCTTCTTGCTTCGAAATACTTACTGACACGTGATAACCGCACTAACCCGGTAATAAGAATTGTGCCTGGCGCAGTGGTTTTCACGTACTTAACGTTCAATGAGGGCGATACAGTCCCCATTGCTTACAAATCACACCTGTACGGCTGAGATGTGTGTTTCCAATGTCGAAAAAGTTTTCACTGCAGTGCAGATGGCAATTCTTAAAGAGAGAGCACTGTCGCAGGGGAAACGCATGTTAGTTGTCACACCATATCCTGCTCTTGAGGCAGTGACGAAAGCCAGTGTACCTCATTCTAAAGCTTTGCATCCACGTTGGATACAATGGTCTACTTCCTTGACATCACCAGATGTCACCTACATCTTTGATGCCTCATTGCCGACTCAGGAGTACTTGCAGTATGAATTTGTTCATCCAGCTCCTCTGTCTTTGCGCCCACTTGAGGATTACCATTGTGTCATATACACAGACAGTTCTGCGCAACCGGCAACGGAATCAAAGCATGCTTATTCAGCGGCCTACGCAATTGTGGCTGGTACTTTCGTGAATGGTGAATTCTAGTCTAATGTCGTGCATACGCAGTCATTGGGTGATTGTACCACACAGTTGGCAGAGCTACGTGCTCTTGTGCTTGCACTGGAGTTTGCTGATCCACGGGTTACAACTCTTATATTGAGTGACTCGTTTTACTGTGTTCAGTCTTTTAATGACAATTTATTCTTTTGGTCTCAAAATGAATATCGTGATTCCAAGAGTAGCACAATTAAGCATAAAATGCTTTCGGTTCAAGTGGCGGAAATTAAACAGAATATGCCTCTCGTGAATGTGATTCACACTCTTGGGCACCGAGTTGGTGTCCACGCTGTCGGGAACAGCTTAGCTGACGAAGCAGCCAAAACAGCAGTGGCAACATATCTAGTAGCAGCAGTTACAAGATCCAAAAGTAAGATTGATGATGACATCTTGGCAGCTATTGCTGCAACATAGAAGGGCAGTAATTACCCTAGAGGTTTCCCTTCTCGGTACTCTTATCATTTAAGTCCTGATAAAGTTCCCTATGTGAGAATTAACGACGTTGGTGACAGGTTGATTCCCAACACGGACTGCAGACTTTCCTTGATAACAGCAGCTCACAAAGGTATGGCCTCTGCCCATGCCGGCGTTTCAGCGACTGTTACTCTCTTACAACAACGTTACTGGTGGTGCGGATTGTATAAACAGACTCGTGCTTATGTTCTTAATTGTGACATTTGCCAACAGATTAAACCTTCGCTGCTACCCGCCCACCACAAACGCAGTTGTACATATCTAATAAACCACTTGGGTGTGTTTATTTAGATCACTGCAGTCCTTTCTCCTCCGATACTGTGCATAAGTACATCTTAGTTGCAGTAGATTAGTGCACACGTTTCCTTTGGGTATGGCCACAAAGGAGTGCTGATGCTCGAACTGTCATTTGAGTGTCATTGTGGGAATCTTTGAATGTGGAACCCTTCATTCTAACCAAGGTCCTGCGTTCACCTCTAAGGCATACAAAGAAGCCATGAGATCTTTGGGGGTCCAAGTCAAATTTTCGTCTCCATACCGGCATGAGGACAATAGTGTTGTGGAACGGATGAACCATGACTTAAAGCAATCCCTGACAGCTAGGGTTTTAGGCACTGGCAGGAACAGGTTAGCCCATCTGTATAACGTACAACGTGCACTTAATAATCTCCCTAGAAGGTCTCTGGGTGGGCGGACCCCATACAAAATGCTCTTTGGCATCAAGATGTTTGTCTCGGACCTTGATGGTCTCGACATGGCGGCACAAAAGGGAGTGGTGATGGACGGAGCATCAGAACCAATCAAACACTCACACCCAGTCAACAGATCTGGGTTTGATCCATCACCGTTCTTTAGCCCACTCTGCCACCCCAGTTCAGACATGGCCATATGCAAATCTGTCTGACCCTGTGCCTCATGGGAACAGTCCAGCCCGAACTGCCAAGCCATGCCTTCCCTGGACCGGAAACAAGCTTCCTAGGACCGGTTTCTGGAATTTCAGCTGTCTTCAGCCAGGCTTGCTTGAATCCAGTGGCAAAGTGAGCAAGGGACTCACGTCTGAGCATACCCTGCCAACTTATGGCGAACAAAGTGGTACAAAAGGGAGTGGTGATGGACGGAGCATCAGAACCAATCAAACACTCACACCCAGTCAACAGATCTGGGTTTGATCCATCACCGTTCTTTAGCCCACTCTGCCTCCCCAGTTCAGACATGGCCATATGCAAATCAGTCTGACCCTGTGCCTCATGGGAACAGTCCAGCCCGAACTGCCAAGCCATGCCTTCCCTGGACCGGAAACAAGCTTCCTAGGACCGGTTTCTGGCATTTCAGCCGTCTTCAGCCAGGCTTGCTTGAATCCAGTGGCAAAGTGAGCAAGAGACTCACATCTGAGCATACCCTGCCAACTTATGGTGAACAAAGCGGTACAAAAGGGAGTGGTGATGGACAGAGCATCAGAACCAATCAAACACTCACACCCAGTCAACAGATCTGGGTTTGATCCATCACCGTTCTTTAGCCCACTCTGCCACCCCAGTTCAGACATGGCCATATGCAAATCAGTCTCACCCTGTGCCTCATGGGAACAGTCCAGCCCGAACTGCCAAGCCATGCCTTCCCTGGACTGGAAACAAGCTTCCTAGGACCGGTTTTTGGCATTTCAGCCGTCTTCAGCCAGGCTTGCTTGAATCCAGTGGCAAAGTGAGCAAGGGACTCACGTCTGAGCATACCCTGCCAACTTATGGCGAACAAAGCGGTACAAAAGGGAGTGGTGATGGACGGAGCATCAGAACCAATCAAACACTCACACCCAGTCACCAGATCTGGGTTTGATCCATCACCGTTCTTTAGCCCACTCTGCCACCCCAGTTCAGACATGGCCATATGCAAATCAGTCTGATCCTGTGCCTCATGGGAACAGTCCAGCCCGAACTGCCAAGCCATGCCTTCCCTGGACCAGAAAAAAGCTTCCTAGGACCGGTTTCTGGTATTTCAGCCGTCTTCAGCCAGGCTTGCTTGAATCCAGTGGCAAAGTGAGCAAGGGACTCACGTCTGAGCATACCCTGCCAACTTATGGCGAACAAAGTGGTACAAAAGGGAGTGGTGATGGACGGAGCATCAGAACCAATCAAACACTCACACCCAGTCAACAGATCTGGGTTTGATCCATCACCGTTCTTTAGCCCACTCTGCCTCCCCAGTTCAGACATGGCCATATGCAAATCAGTCTGACCCTGTGCCTCATGGGAACAGTCCAGCCCGAACTGCCAAGCCATGCCTTCCCTGGACCGGAAACAAGCTTCCTAGGACCGGTTTCTGGCATTTCAGCCGTCTTCAGCCAGGCTTGCTTGAATCCAGTGGCAAAGTGAGCAAGGGACTCACGTCTGAGCATACCCTGCCAACTTATGGTGAACAAAGCGGTACAAAAGGGAGTGGTGATGGACGGAGCATCAGAACCAATCAAACACTCACACCCAGTCAACAGATCTGGGTTTGATCCATCACCGTTCTTTAGCCCACTCTGCCACCCCAGTTCAGACATGGCCATATGCAAAGCAGTCTGACCCTGTGCCTCATGGGAACAGTCCAGCCCGAACTGCCAAGCCATGCCTTCCCTGGACCGGAAACAAGCTTCCTAGGACCGGTTGCTGGCATTTCAGCCGTCTTCAGCAAGGCTTGCTTGAATCCACTGGCAAAGTGAGCAAGGGACTCACGTCTGAGCATACCCTGCCAACTTATGGCGAACAAAGCGGTACAAAAGGGAGTGGTGATGGACGGAGCATCAGAACCAATCAAACACTCACACCCAGTCAACAGATCTGGGTTTGATCCATCACCGTTCTTTAGCCCACTCTGTCACCCCAGTTCAGACATGGCCATATGCAAATCAGTCTGACCCTGTGCCTCATGGGAACAGTCCAGCCCGAACTGCCAAGCCATGCCTTCCCTGGCCCGGAAACAAGCTTCCTAGGACCGGTTTCTGGCATTTCAGCCGTCTTCAGCCAGGCTTGCTTGAATCCAGTGGCAAAGTGAGCAAGGGACTCACGTCTGAGCATACCCTGCCAACTTATGGCGAACAAAGCGGTACAAAAGGGAGTGGTAATGGACGGAGCATCAGAACCAATCAAACACTCACACCCAGTCACCAGATCTGGGTTTGTTCCATCACCGTTCTTTAGCCCACTCTGCCACCCCAGTTCAGACATGGCCATATGCAAATCAGTCTGACCCTGTGCCTCATGGGAACAGTCCAGCCCGAACTGCCAAGCCATGCCTTCCCTGGACCGGAAACAAGCTTCCTAGGACCGGTTTCTGGCATTTCAGCCGTCTTCAGCCAGGCTTGCTTGAATCCAGTGACAAAGTGAGCAAGGGACTCCCGTCTGAGCATACCCTGCCAACTTATGACGAACAAAGCGGTACAAAAGGGAGTGGTGATGGACGGAGCATCAGAACCAATCAAACACTCACACCCAGTCAACAGATCTGGGTTTGATCCATCACCGTTCTTTAGCCCACTCTGCCACCCCAGTTCAGACATGGCCATATGCAAATCAGTCTGACCCTGTGCCTCATGGGAACAGTCCAGCCCGAACGGCCAAGCCATGCCTTCCCTGGACCGGAAACAAGCTTCCTAGGACCGGTTGCTGGCATTTCAGCCGTCTTCAGCCAGGCTTGCTTGAATCCACTGGCAAAGTGAGCAAAGGACTCACGTCTGAGCATACCCTGCCAACTTATGGCAAACAAAGCGGTATAAAAGGGAGTGGTGATGTACGGAGCATCAGAACCAATCAAACACTCACACCCAGTCACCAGATCTGGGTTTGATCCATCACCGTTCTTTAGCCAACTCTGCCACCCCAGTTCAGATATGGCCATATGCAAATCAGTCTGACCCTGTGCCTCATGGGAACAGTCCAGCCCGAACTGCCAAGCCATGCCTTCCCTGGACCGGAAACAAGCTTCCTAGGACCGGTTTCTGGCATTTCAGCCGTCTTCAGCCAGGCTTGCTTGAATCCAGTGGCAAAGTGAGCAAGGGACTCACGTCTGAGCATACCCTGCCAACTTATGGCGAACAAAGCGGTACAAAAGGGAGTGGTGATGGACGGAGCATCAGAACCAATCAAACACTCACACCCAGTCAACAGATCTGGGTTTGATCCATCACCGTTCTTTAGCCCACTCTGCCACCCCAGTTCAGACATGGCCATATGCAAATCAGTCTGACCCTGTGCCTCATGGGAACAGTCCAGCCCGAACTGCCAAGCCATGCCTTCCCTGGACCGGAAACAAGCTTCCTAGGACCGGTTTCTGGCATTTCAGCCGTCTTCTGCCAGGCTTGCTTGAATCCAGTGGCAAAGTGAGCAAGGGACTCACGTCTGAGCATACCCTGCCAACTTATGGCGAACAAAGTGGTACAAAAGGGAGTGGTGATGGACGGAGCATTAGAACCAATCAAACACTCACACACAGTCAACAGATCTGGGTTTGATCCATCACCGTTATTTAGCCCACTCTGCCACCCCAGTTCAGACATGGCCATATGCAAATCAGTCTGACCCTGTGCCTCATGGGAACAGTCCAGCCCGAACTGCCAAGCCATGCCTTCCCTGGACCGGAAACAAGCTTCCTAGGACCGGTTTCTGGCATTTCAGCCGTCTTTAGCCAGGCTTGCTTGAATCCAGTGGCAAAGTGAGCAAGGGACTCACGTCTGAGCATACCCTGCCAACTTATGGCGAACAAAGCGTTACAAAAGGGAGTGGTGATGGACGGAGCATCAGAACCAATCAAACACTCACACCCAGTCAACAGATCTGGGTTTGATCCATCACCGTTCTTTAGCCCACTCTGCCACCCCAGTTCAGACATGGCCATATGCAAATCAGTCTGACCCTGTGCCTCATGGGAAGAGTCCAGCTCGAACTGCCAAGCCATGCCTTCCCTGGACCGGAAACAAGCTTCCTAGGACCGGTTTCTGGCATTTCAGCCGTCTTCAGCCAGGCTTGCTTGAATCCAGTGGCAAATTGAGCAAGGGACTCACGTCTGAGCATACCCTGCCAAATTATGGCGAACAAAGCGGTACAAAAGGGAGTGGTGATGGACGGAGCATCAGAACCAATCAAGCACTCACACCCAGTCAACAGATCTGGGTTTGATCCATCACCGTTCTTTAGCCCACTCTGCCACCCCAGTTCAGACATGGCCAAATGCAAATCAGTCTGACCCTGTGCCTCATGGGAAAAGTCCAGCCCGAACCGCCAAGCCATGCCTTCCCTGGACCGGAAACAAGCTTCCTAGGACCGGTTTCTGGCATTTCAGCCGTCTTCAGCCAGGCTTGCTTGAATCCAGTGGCAAAGTGAGCAAGGGACTCACGTCTGAGCATACCCTGCCAACTTATGGCGAACAAAGCGGTACAAAAGAGAGTGGTGATGGACGGAGCATCAGAACCAATCAAACAATAACACCCAGTCAACAGATCTGGGTTTGATCCATCACCGTACTTTAGCCCACTCTGCCACTCCAATTCAGACATGGCCATATGCAAATCAGTCTGACCCTGTGCTTCATGGGAACAGTCCAGCCCGAACTGCCAAGCCATGCCTTCCCTGGACTGGAAACAAACTTCCCAGGACCGGTTTCTGGCATTTCAGCCGTCTTCAGCCAGGCTTGCTTGAATCCAGTGGCAAAGTGAGCAAGGGACTCACGTCTGAGCATACCCTGCCAACTTATGGCGAACAAAGCGGTACAAAAGGGACTGGTGATAGACGGAGCATCAGAACCAATCAAACACTCACACCCAGTCAACATATCTGGGTTTGATCCATCACGGTTCTTTAGCCCACTCTGCCACCCCAGTTCAGACATGGCCATATGCAAATCAGTCTGACCCTGTGCCTCATGGGAAGAGTCCAGCCCGAACTGCCAAGCCATGCCTTCCCTGGACCGGAAACAAGCTTCCTAGGACCGGTTTCTGGCATTTCAGCCGTCTTCAGCAAGGCTTGCTTGAATCCAGTGGCAAAGTGAGCAAGGGACTCACGTCTGAGCATACCTGCCAACTTATGGCAAACAAAGCGGTACAAAAGGGAGTGGTGATGGACGGAGCATCAGAACCAATCAAACACTCACACCAAGTCTACAGATCTGGGTTTGATCCATCACCGTTCTTTAGCCCACTCTGCCACCCCAGTTCAGACATGGCCATATGCAAATCAGTCTGACCCTGTGCCTCATGGGAACAGTCCAGCCCGAACTGCCAAGCCATGCCTTCCCTGGACCGGAAACAAACTTCCTAGGACCGGTTTCTGGCATTTCAGCCGTCTTCAGCCAGGCTTGCTTGAATCCAGTGGCAAAGTGAGCAAGGGACTCACGTCTGAGCATACCCTGCCAACTTATGGCGAACAAAGCGGTACAAAAGGGACTGGTGATGGACGGAGCATCAGAACCAATCAAACACTCACACCCAGTCAACATATCTGGGTTTGATCCATCACCGTTCTTTAGCCCACTCTGCCACCCCAGTTCAGACATGGCCATATGCAAATCAGTCTGACCCTGTGCCTCATGGGAACAGTCCAGCCCGAACTGCCAAGCCATGCCTTCCCTGGACCGGAAACAAGCTTCCTAGGACCGGTTTCTGGCATATCAGCCATCTTCAGCCAGGCTTGCTTGAATCCAGTGGCAAAGTGAGCAAGGGACTCACGTCTGAGCATACCCTGCCAACTTATGGTGAACAAAGCGGTACAAAAGGGAGTGGTGATGGACGGAGCATCAGAACCAATCAAACACTCACACCCAGTCAACAGATCTGGGTTTGATCCATCACCGTTCTTTAGCCCACTCTGCCACCCCAGTTCAGACATGGCCATATGCAAATCAGTCTGACCCTGTGCCTCATGGGAACAGTCCAGCCCGAACTGCCAAGCCATGCCTTCCCTGGACCGGAAACAAGCTTCCTAGGACCGGTTTCTGGCATTTCAGCCGTCTTCAGCCAGGCTTGCTTGAATCCAGTGGCAAAGTGAGCAAGGGACTCACGTCTGAGCATACCCTGCCAACTTATGGAAGAACAAAGCAGTACAAAAGGGAGTGGTGATGGACGGAGCATCAGAACCAATTAAACACTCACACCCAGTCACCAGATCTCGGTTTGATCCATCACCGTTCTTTAGCCCACTCTGCCACCCCAGTTCAGACATGGCCATATGCAAATCAGTCTGACCCTGTGCCTCATGGGAACAGTCCCACCCGAACTGCCAAGCCATGCCTTCCCTGGACCAGAAACAAGCTTCCTAGGACCGGTTTCTGGTATTTCAGCTGTCATCAGCCAGGCTTGCTTGAATCCAGTGGCAAAGTGAGCAAGGGACTCACGTCTGAGCATACCCTGCCAACTTATGGCGAACAAAGTGGTACAAAAGGGAGTGGTGATGGACGGAGCATCAGAACCAATCAAACACTCACACCCAGTCAACAGATCTGGGTTTGATCCATCACCGTTCTTTAGCCCACTCTGCCACCCCAGTTCAGACATGGCCATATGCAAATCAGTCTGACCCTGTGCCTCATGGGAACAGTCCAGCCCGAACTGCCAAGCCATGCCTTCCCTGGACCGGAAACAAGCTTCTTAGGACCGGTTTCTGGCATATCAGCCGTCTTCAGCCAGGCTTGCTTGAATCCAGTGGCAAAGTGAGCAAGGGACTCACGTCTGAGCATTCCCTGCCAACTTATGGCAAACAAAGCGGTACAAAAGGGAGTGGTGATGGACGGAGCATCAGAACCAATCAAACACTCACACCCAGTCAACAGATCTGGGTTTGATCCATCACCGTTCTTTAGCTCACTCTGCCACCCCAGTTCAGACATGCCCATATGCAAATCAGTCTGACCCTGTGCCTCATGGGAACAGTCCAGCCCGAACTGCCAAGCCATGCCTTCCCTGGACCGGAAACAAGCTTCCTAGGACTGGTTTCTGGCATTTCAGCCGTCTTCAGCCAGGCTTGCTTGAATCCAGTGGCAAAGTGAGCAAGGCACTCACGTCTGAGCATACCCTGCCAACTTATGGTGAACAAAGCGGTACAAAAGGGAGTGGTGATGGATGGAGCATCAGAACCAATCAAACACTCACACCCAGTCAACATATCTGGGTTTGATCCATCACCGTTCTTTAGCCCACTCTGCCACCCCAGTTCAGGCATGGCCATATGCAAATCAGTCTGACCCTGTGCCTCATGGGAACAGTCCAGCCCGAACTGCCAAGCCATGCCTTCCCTGGACCGGAAACAAGCTTCCAAGGACCGGTTTCTGGCATATCAGCCGTCTTCAGCCAGGCTTGCTTGAATCCAGTGGCAAAGTGAGCAAGGGACTCACGTCTGAGCATACCCTGCCAACTTATGGCGAACAAAGCGGTACAAAAGGGAGTGGTGATAGACGGAGCATCAGAACCAATCAAACACTCACACCCAGTCAACAGATCTGGGTTTGATCCATCACCGTTCTTTAGCCCACTCTGCCACCCCAGTTCAGACATGGCCATATGCAAATCAGTCTGACCCTGTGCCTCATGGGAATAGTCCAGCCCGAACTGCCAAGCCATACCTTCCCTGGATCGGAAACAAGCTTCCTAGGACCGGTTTCTGGCATTTCAGCCATCTTCAGCCAGGCTTGCTTGAATCCAGTGGCAAAGTGACAAAGGGACTCACGTCTGAGCATACCCTGCCAACTTATGGCGAACAAAGCGGTACTGAAGGGAGCGGTGATGGACGGAGCATCAGAACCAATCAAACACTCACACCCAGTCAACAGATCTGGGTTTGATCCATCACCGTTCTTTGGCCCACTCTGCCACCCCAGTTCAGACATGGCCATATGCAAATTAGTCTGACCCTGTGTCTCATGGGAACAGTCCAGCCCGAACTGCCAAGCCATGCCTTCCCTGGACCGGAAACAAGCTTCCTAGGACCGGTTTCTGGCATTTCAGCCGTCTTCAGTCAGGCTTGCTAGAATCCAGTGGCAAAGTGAGCAAGGGACTCACGTCTGAGCATACCCTGCCAACTTATGGCGAACAAAGCGGTACAAAAGTGAGTGGCCGCATCCTTTGACTTAGATGATCACTGTGCTGTATTACAGAATCTACAAGAGACCAGAGACATTCTTGCAAAGGAACACTTGCTCTCTACAACTGATGCTGCGCTTCAGATTCCTGTAGTCGGCTGGCTACCTCGAGTTGGTGACCTGGTCCATGAGAAGGTGGAGAACAAGAAGGAGTTTGGCCCCTCTTATCGTGCACCAGTACCAGTGCTTGGCGTGCAGGGTACAAGAACAGTCATTTTACCTCCACTTCCTGGTCGCAAGGATAACAGGTACATCTCCATTGACAATGTCAAACTACAGCGAGTGGCCAATTCTTCTTAGTATGACTCCAGCGGTCTCTTGTCCAGCGATGCTGAGAAATTCTTTTTTGGCTCTGGCAAATACCAACAGGCCTGACATTGCCATCGAGATGCATACAGTTACTAATCCTTTGTTGCCTCCACCGGCTGGTGGTTGATTTGAAGATACTGAGTATGCTTATCCCACAGATGTATCATTGCCTGGTTTACAATCACCTGCAGTTGACCAGTCACGATTTTCATTTGATACTAACTTTATGACTTCCAATCCCCCATCGAAAGTTTCTATTTTTGCTACTTGGTTTAAGAGACATTTTTTAATCCCCCCCTAGACTTACATTTGGCTGTTGCTCAGAAGTATCTTTTTTTTTATGTCCATTGGATTTTTGGTGGCATTTTTTCGTCTTGTAAATGGACACTATCTCACCGAAAGATCTGCAATTAGACTAATTGATGGAACTTTGCCCCCCCACTCCTCATCGCACATCATGAAAAGGGACCATGCTTTTGTGAATATTACTGCCTGGCTTGTGTTGGATGGGATTGTGTGGGATGCTGGTAAATTTCAAACTCATGGTCCCACAGAGGTGATTAATGTCCCAAATGTACTTCGTGTTTCTATGGGAGATGTTGTGAAACAAAACATCCGCTCTGATGATTGGGACGTCCAGGCCATAGAGGCACTGTTTTCTGATTTGAAATATTATGCTGCCTTTGATGCTGAAGATTTGCATTTAAACACATCTAATTATGGGGAGCTATTTTGCTACCAACACTATGGTAATCACTTCCTACATAAAGCCAATACATTTAGAAATGTTGTTAATTATACGCAATGGGAAAATTGTCCGACGCCAATTGAAGGCAGCTCTAAAACTTTAGTGAACAAATTTACATATTTTACGGATTTCATTGTATCTAACCCTGAAGCATTTTATTTTAAATTAGCTGTGGAGCCAGCTTCTAAAGTTAGACTGATTTCGACTAAATTGTTACATTCCAAATCCTTTATGGATGAGTTGACTATAAGGGGTTATGAGCTGCGGAAAGATACCATTGATCTTAAATCACTTTGGGGTTCTAAACCATGGCAGGTACAAGGAACGGAGGCTTTGCATCGTGCTTGCATTATCCCAAACCACATGTTATTTTTTAATTCTGCCATTTTTCAAACCAACTTCTTTGGATTGGCTACTTCTAAAAATATTAATTCTCCCTCTATTCCTGACCTGGGTGCTTACCCAAAATGGGATAATCACACAGATCTGTCCCTTGAGGCGTTGCAGTCATATATTACTAACACATCCTTCAACATTTCCAATTTAAATCATGAAGGATGGTTGATATAGCAGAAGAGCTCAGATTCCTGTCAACATTGTTTTCTGGGTCTATACCCTGGATATACACAGGTTAGAGTGGACCCACCCTTTGCATCTTCCCATTCGGTTACTACCTATTCTGCAGGGAAGTTATGTCAGAACTGGCTGCAACATTCCACCTAGGCATCTGTTAAACTTCATTTATCAAAATTGCATGAAAAATTAGATTTGAATGATTATGTTAAGGGTCCTGTGGGTGGCAGGTCCAAAAGATGGGTATATGCTATTTATAACGAAGTTTGGAAATTATCGCAAATTGAAGTGGCCTCCAAATTGAGAGCTATTGATCAAGCAAAAGTGCTAGCTGTTATCGATAATAACATTAACACCCTTTCTTCCAGAATTTACACATTAGATAATATTGTTTCATCTGTTGTGGATATTGTACAGGATGATATGTCTGTTTAATATCATTGCCAAAATCAATTGCGTTCTATAATGCAGTTTGCGTGGACTTTGCAAACGTTGAAGGCTGGGAAAGTTCCCTGGGACTACATGAATACATCTTCTTTATACCTGCCATTTAATCTGACTGAAAAACAACAGTTCATGTCCATGAAAGATGCAACATACTCATTACTGCATATTGAAAAGTTGGAACCTTTGCCTTTCTCTGTGGCCGAATTGAACTCCGCTGTGTGGCTTATCCACGGGTTAATCACCTTGCCATTTCTTTGTTTAAGTTCAGTTCCTGTATGAAACATTATGCCCTAGGCATATATGGGCCATTGGGTACTGCTTTTCTGCATGAAGTTTGGTCACTCCCATTTACATACAGATGCATGAGAGAAGGTAAAGAGGTTTATTTGAAAGGTGAGGAATGCACTTCCACACCTGATCACTCAGTAGTCTGTAGGCACATCCAATTGCATGGTGCATGCAACGTCCAGGCACCGAATTTAGCTTGCGCTCTGAAAGGGATTACAGTGCCAGCTATTGCGCCCACTTTTACATTGTTAGCTAACCGTAGTTATTTGTTCTTAAATAATGAAGCTTGCTGCAGTATGCTAGTGGGAATTCCCTACATTGTGACTGTCTCACAACGAGTAGTCTGCTGTAAAAATGTCCTTTTCCCGCCCCCGCATGGAAGGGCAGATGTATCCATCTGCCCTTCCATCCCAACCTTGAAAGCAGATTTCAACAAGATGAGCAGAATAAGGGCTCTACTGTCTCAAAAAGAAGTCGCTCTGACTTCCTCCCGTGAAACATTTGTCATTCACGTAGAAAACTAGAAATCCTAATTTTAAGACTTTGGGCATTCACAGAAGGCATTTAGGAGTCCTAAAGTTAGGACTCCTAACTTCTGTGAATACCGAAAGGAGAAAGTGCCTTCTGTGAATACCAAAATGAGTAAGTGCCGTCTGTGAAGACCAAAATGGTAGTAAGTTTAGGATGTTGTCTTAAGTTAGTTCTGTGAATCAGGCCCTGGGACTCTTGTACGCCTGCCGAATCACTGACAGAATTTCAAAGTCAAAAATATCGACGTCAAAAATATCGGAGCCGAAATATCGATGTCAAGTATATCGAAGTCCTATCTACATTATGGTAAGTATAAAAATATTGAAAAAAAATTTCGTCAAAAATATCATTATTAAAAATATTGTTTTTTTAATGTTAAAAAATAATGTAAAATAAAGTAAATAATACATATATTTAAAATAAACATAGTTAAAAATATGTTTAAAATTATAAGTAATACATATAGGTGCCGATTCCAATCCTGTAAAACCCGGGAAACGTACAAAACACCACCGTACGGCTAAAAAATACCAACGAGTCTGATCCTGGACAGCGCGTACGCGACGTCCGTACGGAGTCAGGCAGCGTTTAACGGACAAGCAAGTACGAATCGTCCCTACGTCACTCCGCACAGCTATTTTTTTACGGTAGTCAAAAAATCCCGGAAAACTGAGTCCGACGCGAAAAAGGAGCCCCGGTACGCGACAGACAGACATGGACCCCATTCTACGTGTCATCCCGGCCCTCTTAGCCTACGACCTGGTGCACCGAACCCGACGCACACGCTGCAGAAGGTGAGAACAACACCCAGGGGCCAAGGGGGCGTGAGGGACAGGAAACATACCCCCTACCCTAATTAAAACCTACAATATTGAGGACATACATTACCTCCAGGGTCTGGTCACTTCGGGGGGCGTGTCCACCAATCCCTGCGTTCCGCGACAACGGAAGTGGACGTGTACGCGTACCCCTACGGCAACACTACAATAGTGATACGTACCGTACTTACACATCCATAGCGTGGGTACGGTCCGTATCACTATTGTAGTGGGGCCGTAGGGGTACGCGTAGTACGGACAGTACATACGCTCTCAGAGCGTGTGTACGGCCCGTATCACTATAGTAGTGGTGCCATAGGGGTACGCGTGGTATGGCCCGTACACACGCTCTCAGAGCGTGTGTGGTCCGTATCACTATTGCAGTGGTGCCGTAGGGGTACGCGTGGTACGGACCGTACACACGCTCTCAGAGCATGTGTACAGGCCGTATCACTATAGTAGTGGTGCCATAGGGGTACATGTGGTACGGCCCGTGCACACGCTCTCAGAGCAGGGTCCCAATACTTATACCCCTAATTCCTTTGTTCCTCTGGGGTAGAGGGGCCTTTGCCGAGTCCAAACCAGTTCCTGAGCACCTTGTTGACATGACTCTGACTTTCCATTCAGAGTGCAGGGCAGAGACATCAGCTGCTCCACAGGAGGTAGAGCCAGCATTGTGGAGGCAGAGCACAGCCCTATTCAGAGTCCAGGGGTACTCCTCCCACCCATCTGGATGTAAATCTCTCTATTCACCACCAGGCTACCTAGCCCTGCCCCTCTGGCATTCACCAGCCCTGTCACTCACAGAAACCAGACAGGCAGATACACATCATAGCAGAGGCGGGCTGAAATGGTTAGGGAAGCAAATATCGGCTTTCTAAAAGTGGCATTTGCAAACACAGAATATTAAAATAAACTTTACTAAAATGTATTTTATTATTCTGAGTTTAGGCATACTAAACTCGAAATTCTACCATGTTCCCTGGGTCTGTTAGGATCATAGAATGTAACAATTCTGACAGCCCATTCTGGCCTATGGGAACAGGTAGCCTTGCAATAGTGAAAAACGAAAATGGCTGTAATTCACTATTAGGACATGCCACACACATCAGGGCTTGTCCTACCTTATGCTTACAATGCACCCTGCCCTTGGGCCTACCATAGGGGTAACTAATATGAAGTTAAGGGAAGGTTTAGGGACTGGCAAGTGGGTGCACTTGCCCAGTCAGCATGATAGTACCAGACTGCACGCAGGTTCTGCAATGGCAGACCTTAGACACATTTTACTAGGCCGCTTCTGTGGGTGGCACAACCAGTGCTGCAAGCCCACCAGCAGCATTTGTATTTACAAGCCCTGGGCACTCCTGGTGCACTTTACTGGGGTCTGACAGTAAACCAAATAAGCCAATCATGGAATCCAACCAACATATACATTTTAAATAGGGAGCACTTGCACTGTGGCACTGGTTGGCAGTGGCACAGTGCTCTGAGCAGCTAACTCCAGCAAAACACATGAGGCACAGCGACGAAAAGTGGAAGGGAGACTCACGCCAAGGTGCCAGGTCTAACACGTGTCCCCTCCAGTTGAAATGTGGGGAGAACTACCCTACCCCAGGGAGTTCCTCATCACTAAGGTGGAAAAATCTGGACAGACCGTCAGCATTGGCGTGATCTGTACCAGGGCGATGTTCCACTTTGAAATCCATACCCTGTAGGGAAATGGACCACCTCAAGAGCTTTTGATTCTCAATCCTCATATGCATCAACCATCTGAGGCGCCTGTGGTCTGTCTGAACCACTGAAGTGAGACCCAAACAGGTAGGGTCCTAGCTTCTTCAGCGCCCAGACCACAGCAAATGCCTCACGCTCAATTGCACTCCATCTCTGTTCCTGTGGAAGTAACCTCCTGCTAAGGAAGGCTACAGGTTGATCTAGGCCCTCCTCATTAATCTGTGAAAGAACAGCTCCCACACCATGCTCTGAAGTGTCTGTCTGAACGATAAACTCTTTGGAGAAGTTGGGAGCCAAGAGCACAGGCGCCGTGCACATACCAGCTTTCAGGGCCTCAAAAGCTTTCTGACAGGTGTCAGTCCAAATCACTTTCCTGGGCTGCTTCCTAGAAGTCAGCGCTGTCAAGGGGGCAACAATGTTGCCATACCCCTTGACAAACCTCCTGTAATACCCGGTGAGACCTAGGAAGGCTCTCACCTCTGTGTGGGTTTTGGGCGACTCCCAATTCAGGATGGTATCTATCTTGGGTTGAAGGGGCGCCACCTGGCCGCTGCCAACCTGGTGCCCCAAGTACACCAAGGAACCCTGCCCGATCTGGCACTTACTCGCCTTGATCGTGAGGCCTGCCCTCCGCAGCGCCATCAACACTTCCCAGAGGTGGCGCAGATGTTCTTCCCAAGTGGAGCTGAACACCGCAATGTCATCCAGGTAGGCTGCACTGAACGAATCCATCCCAGCCAACACCTGGTTGACCAATCTCTGGAAGGTGGCAGGGGCATTCTTCATCCCAAAAGGCATAACCCGGAACTGGTAGTGCCCATCTGGGGTGGAAAATGCTGACCTCAATTTGGCCCCATCGGTCAAGGCGATCTGCCAGTACCCAGACGTTAAATCAAACGTGCTGAGGTAGTTGGCAGCCCCTAGCCAATCTATGAGCTCGTCAAGTCTGGGGATGGGGTGTGCGTCAGTCCTGGTGACTGAATTGAGTCCTCTGTAGTCCACACAGAACCAGAGTTCGGGTGTGGCTCCTGGCGCTGCAGCCTTTGGGACCAAGACCACTGGGCTGGCCCAAGGACTGCTGGAGGCCTCAATTACCCTGAGTGCAAACATCTTAGAGACCTCCTCCTTGATGCATGCCCTCACCCTGTCAATCACCCTGTAGGCCTTGTGCCTCACAGTTGTACTATCCCCAGTGTCCACATCATGGACGCACCAATCAGTGACACCGGGAACCAGGGAAAACAGATCAGAAAATTGTCCCAGCAGCTTGTGACAATCATTCTGTTGCTCAGGGGTCAGGGCGGAAGAGAGGATGACACCATCCACTGACCCATCTTGCTCCTGGGCTGACAGGAGGTCAGGAAGAGGCTCGGTCTACTCTTCCATCCCAGCATCTGTTGCCAAGAGCATGCCCACTTGGGACCTCTCCAAGTGGGGCTTGAGGCGGTTGACATGAAGGACCCTTAAGGGGTTCCTTGGAGACTGCAAGTCCACCAAATAGTTAACAGGACTCTTGCGCTCCACAACCTCAAAGGGACCGGTCCACTTATCCTGGAGCGCACAGGGCTCCACGGGGGCCAAGACCCACACCTTCTGTCCAGGCTGAAGGCTCTACCAGAGTGGCATTCTGGTCGTACCATCGCTTCATCTCCTCCTGCGGAGGTTTCCTGGGAGATTGCTCCCAGCCTTCCTTGACCACACTTAGAGGTCCTCTCACTGGGTGGCCATACAGGAGCTCAAAGGGGCTGAACCCTAGAGACTTATAGGGTACCTCACGGTACGCAAAGAGAAGGCATGGCAAGAGGACGTCCCACTTACGCCTCAAGGGTTCTTCCAGACCCATTATCATGCCCTTGAGGGTACGGTTGAATCTCTCAACCAACCCGTTTCCTTGGGGGTGGTAAGGTGTGGTGAACTTGTAGGTTACACCACACTCTTGCCAAAGGGATTTCATATATTTGGATATGAAATTGGTACCCTTGTCAGACACCACCTCTAGAGGGAATCCCACTCTGGAGAAAATTCCCATCAGTGCAAGTCTCACCACGGGGGCCACCACTGTCCTCAGAGGGATGGCTTCCGGGTACCGGGTGGCATGGTCCACCAGGACCAGGATAAACCTGTTGCCCATGGCTGTCCTGGGGTCCAGTGGCCCCACAATGTCAATCCCCACTCTCTGGAATGGGGTACCGACCACAGGGAATGGCTGGAGTGGAGCCTTCTGCTTCCTTCCACTCTTTCCACTTGCCTGGCAAGTCTGACAGGTCCTGCAGTGAGTGTCTGAATTCCTGCGCATTTGAGGCCAATAAAAGTGGATGACAAGCCTTTCAAAGGTCTTGTCCTGCCCCAAATGTCCTGCCAATGGCACATTATGAGCCAGCCCCAGTAGGAAGGCTCTGAAGTCCTGGGGTACCACCAGAGCACGGGCTGACCCAGGCTCAGCAACCTTAGGCTCTGTATATAGGAGGTCGTTCTCCCAGTAAATGAAATGTGACCCAGGCTGATCACCTGCGGCCTGGTCTGCAGCCTGCTGCCGCATACCCATGAGAGAAGGGCATTCTTTCTGTGCCTTACAAAAGTCCTCCCTGGAGGGGCCTCCTTCCTGCTGCTAATGGGTCAGCTCAGGCAGGTCCCCCAGTTCAGCTATCTGTTCCCCGGTAGGCTCCAGGGCATCCCCCTCAAGGTCTGCTTCCTCCTGGGCCGTGGGAACTTCAGGGGCCGGTTTCCCACGCCCCCTGCCTCTTCTCTCTAAGGCTGGTCCCTGGGCCTCCCTCTCAGGCTCCAGGACCTCTTGAGCACCTCTACTTGCTGCCATGGACCGTGTGGTGACACACGCCCAATCCGGCATACCCAACATCTCCAGGTGAGCACTCTGCTCCACCTTAGCCCAAGGTGAGCTCTCCAAATCGTTCCCTAACAGACAGTCTACAGGCATGGCGGGCCTCACAGCTACCTGAAGAATACCAGAGACCCCCCCCACTCAAAGGGAACCTGAGCCACCTTGCAGTGACTCTTTGTGTTGTCAGCGGCAACAACTGGATAGAATGCTCCTGGGACCACCTGCTCTTGAGACACCAGGTGACACTTGACAGCTGTCACACTGGCTCCTGTATCTCACAGAGCTTCCACCCTATGGCCATTGATGGTCACCCACTGCCTGTATGTCTTAGTGTTATCAGGCAGCTGGGTTTGGGGGACCATCTCACAGTCTCCTAATGAGACAAGGGACATCTCTGCGGGACCCCACCCACCTTGGACTGCCATCTCTTCCCCAAGGCTACACTAGCCATCTGCCGGGGTGGAGCACCAGTGGGTGCTGGTTTACCATACAAAGGACACTTTACATCACAGGCAAAATGCCCCATGTTACCACACTTGTAACATTTTAGGGGCCCCTTCTGAACAGGGGGACCTGTCAGGGCCCCGGTCGGCTTCTGGGGTGGGGGAGGCTGAGAACCTTTCCCTTGGTTCCCTTGGGGATTACTTTGGGGCCTTCTTGGGAACTCCCTCTGTTTACCCTTGCCCACACCCCATTCTTCTGCTGGGGACCCTGCCCGCCTTTAGCGGAGTCTCCCACTGGACCCTTGTGGACCCTGGTACTGACCCAGCGGTCCGCCTCCTCAGCAAGCTTTCTAGGGTTAGTCAGCCTACTATCAATCAGGTGCTGGCGTAGCTCAGGAAAACAATTACTGGACAAGTGCTCCCATGCCATTAAATCAAGAAGCCCTTGAAAATCATCAACCTTGCTACCCTTCACCCAACCATCCAGTGCTCTGCAAAAAAAAGTTACATACTCAACATACATACTGTTTGGAATCTTTGTGCAACCCCTGAACCCTTGCCTATACAACTCAGGGGTCAACCCATACCTAGTCATCAAAGCTGCCTTCATATGGGGATAAGAATTATAATCATCTGAAGGCAAGTCTAGCAGTGTGTCCCACCCCTCACTCAGGAACCGTCCCCACAACCCCGCTCCCCAATCCTTCTCAGGGACCCGGTGGGAGGACATGGCTACCTCATAGGCCTTGAACCACTGCCCTATGTCACCATTTTTAAAGAATTCCGTTACCACATCTTTTGGTATGTAAAGCCTTGATTCTACCTGCACTGGCGGTGTGCTGCCACCAGAGGGAGTGAGTTATAAACTCCTAGGGCCCCATTCACAGAACTAACTTAAGACAAAATCCTAAACTTACTACCATTTTCGTATTCACAGAAGGCACTTACTCATTTTGGTATTCACAGAAGACACTTACTCATTTCGGTATTCACAGAAGTTAGGAGTCCTAACTTTAGGACTCCTAAATGCCTTCTGTGAATACCGAAAGTCTTAAAATTAGGATTTTTCTCAGTTTAGGAGTCCTAAAGTTAGGACTCCTAACTTTACTACTACTAAACTGAGAAAAATCCTAATTTTAAGGCTTTCGGTATTCATAGAAGGCATTTAGGAGTCCTAAAGTTAGAAGTCCTAACTTTACTACTACTAAATTGAGAAAAATCCTAATTTTAAGACCCTCTCTTCCACCCCTAACTATTTTCTCTACTGAGGAGGGAAGTTATCCCGAAACCCGAGCCATGTCTCGGGCGATATTTTAAAACCCGGGACATGTATCGGGTCTAGAGATCATCGGTTCAACAAGTACTTACTTGCACCCACTGGGGTGAACCACTCAAGAACTTCATGTACCAGCTTCCCTTGGGGCGACCCGGAGGAGGAGCTAGCGGAGTGCGGTCCATTGCGGTTGTTTATAAAGATGGCTCCTTCGAGCTTTGGGCTGACGAGCTCCTGGACGACGCACCTGCGTGCCTGTGCGGGCACTGAGGCCCTTGACGGTTGTTTGGCGGCCCTCTCTTCCACCCCTAACTATTTTCTCTACTGAGGAGGGAAGTTATCCCGAAACCCGAGCCATGTCTCGGGCGATATTTTAAAACCCGGGACATGTATCGGGTCTAGAGATCATCAGTTCAACAAGTACTTACTTGCACCCACTGGGGTGAACCACTCAAGAACTCCATCAGAGATCATCAGTTCAACAAGTACTTACTTGCACCCACTGGGGTGAACCACTCAAGAACTTCATGTACCAGCTTCCCTTGGGGCGACCCGGAGGAGGAGCTAGCGGAGTGCGGTCCATTGCGGTTGTTTATAAATTGAGAAAAATGCTAATTTTAAGACTTTAGGTATTCACAGAAGGCATTTAGGAGTCCTAAAGTTAGGAGTCCTAACTATACTACTACTAAACTGAGAAAAATCCTAATTTTAACGCTCTCGGTATTCACAGAAGGCATTTAGGAGTCCTAAAGTTAGGAGTCCTAACTTTACTACTACTAAATTGAGAAAAATCCTAATTTTAAGACTTTCGGTATTCACAGAAGGCATTTAGGAGTTCTAAAGTTAGGAGTCCTAACTATACTACTACAAAACTGAGAAAAATCCTAACTTTAAGACTTTCGGTATTCACAGAAGGCATTTAGGAGTCCTAAAGTTAGGACTCCTAACTTCTGTGAATACCGAAATGAGTAAGTGCCTTCTGTGAATACCAAAATGAGTAAGTGCCTTCTGTGAATACCAAAATGGTAGTACGTTTAGGATTTTGTCTTAAGTTAGTTCTGTGAATCGGGCCTCTAGCCTTCAGCTCTATCTCCCTCAACTTAGTTTCATGCTCCAGTTGAATTCTTCTCTCTTCCAGAGCCAACTCCTCATGTGATCTGGACTCAATCCAGGCCCTCAGTGCCTTTTGGAATTGGGTTTTGTTTCTGCACCCAGTCGGGGAAACTCCAAACTTTTTGCAGAAGCCCTTCAGCTGGGCTAATGTATAGTCCTCTAATCTTTCCTCTTCCCATCCTACTCCTTCAAGGTCAGAGATCACAGATGCTGCCTTTTCCACAACGACTGAACCAGGCATGATTTTAAAAACTGGAGATTTCTTGGCAAACAAAAATTAAAAGTGTATAGCTGCGTTATGATCTGAACTCACTAAATGGTGTTCACCAATCACTGTACTTGAATCACAAATGTAAATACAGGATTCCCACCGCTGACCACCAATGTTAGAATTGGGGATCTCTGGTTGGCACAGGTAGGTACTTGTGACAAACAGGGACCCTCTCCTCTAGTCAGGGTAAGGGGTTACTCTCCTAAAATAACCCCTGCTCACCCTCTAGGTAGCTTGGCGCGAGCAGACAAGGCTTATCTCAGAGCGTTATAGGTTAAGCATATGTGACCACATACAGTAATTCAGTGACAACACCTCAAATGGATACCACACTAGATTTATATAAAAAATAGTGATCTTTTATATAAAGGCTTAGCACAAGACCAAATAACGACAAAAATGACATACATAGTTCAAGAATATGCTTTTAGAAAGAGTTCTTAGGTTAGCGACAAAATCATTCACCTTAGCGTCCGTTATAACCCACAGTACCTTATGATGCGATAAAAAGTTCCTAGCGGCACTTCAGCGTTGAAAATCAAGGTGTAGCTTATCCGGTAGAAATTTACACGCTAAGGCACAATACACCAAAATTCGGACACTTCTGACAAATAGGGACCAACCAACTCTAGTCAGGGCAAGGGGATTACACACTCAGATAACCCCTGCTACCCCCTTGGTAGCTTGGCAGAGCAGGCAGGCTTATCTCAGAGGCAGTGTGTTAAGCATTTATGACCACATACAGTAATAAAGTGAATACACTACAGATGGACACGACACAGAAGTTATTATAAAAATAGTATTTTTATATAAGGCTTAGCACAAGACCAAATAACGACAAAAATATACCACAGTCTTAATAAATACTCTTTGGAAGGAAAATAATAGTTCAAGTAAGGTTTCTTCTTGGCAAATAGTTCTTTAGCAAAGTATTCTTCTGAGCACAGTTCTTTGGCAACAATGTAACCCCCACAGGAGTCACACGACGTCGAGTCTACAAGATTCCCAAGGTTCGGCGTCGACCGCGAGGAGCGCTACGTCAAGCCTGGAGTCGCAACAGACCCCACAAGTACAATACCTTGAGAAACGAAGAAAATGATGATCCACGGCGTCGAGATCGGCGTCGAGGTCGTGCCTCGGAGTCGGGTCGATCCGCAGTGGCGTCGAGGGATGTCGGGCCGGAGCAGCGCTCACGGCGTCGAGAAGGGCGTCGAGTCGATGCGATCAGCAGCGGCGTCGGGACGGGGTCGCTTGGAGGTAGAGCCGATACTCACTCCTCACTGGCGTCGATACCGGCGTCGAGACGGGGTCACTTGGAGCCGGGGCCGATACCCACTGCTCACTGGCGTTGCTGCTGGCGTCGAGACTGCAGATTTTCCCTTGTGTACTGGAAACAACACTTTCCAGCAATTCAGCAAATGGTGAAGTCCTTTGGCCCTGTGACTTCAGCAGGAGACTGGCACTCTTCCAGTCCTTGGAGATTTCCTAGCAAGTGTTCAGAGAGTACACACCAAGTTCCTCTCTCCTTGTTCCTTGGCAAAAATAAAGAAGCAGCTTTCAGGTTCCTCCACAGCAAAACAGCACTCTGGCAGAAAGGGGAGGCAAGTCCTTAGATCAGCAGGCTTCTTGTCCTTGGTACAGGTTTCCTTGTCAGAAGTGATCTGAGTTCTTGGTTCAGGGGTCCTTCTCTTATACCCCATTTCTCCTTTGTTCCCTTTGTCCAAACAGGGAGATTCCCACCATCTCAGGTTTGTTGGGGGTGTTGCCAGGCAGAGGCACCTGGCCCATTCACTGAGCAGGGCAGAGTCCTCAGCCGCCCAGCAGGAGGCGGAGCCAGTATTGTCACTGGCAGGAGCAGGGCTATCAGTCGCCCAGCAGGAGGTGGAGCCAGTTTTGTGTCAGGCAGGGCAGGCTACTCTTCCCTCACTCTATGTGTAAACGCCCCATTCACCCCACACTGACTCGTTCAGACCTCTGGAGCCACCCAGCCCCTGACACACACACCAAACCAGCAGAGACCGGTAGATAGTTGGACAAGAAAATAGCCACTTTCTAAAAGTGCTATTTTCAAACATAGAATTTAAAAACCATCCATCCTAAAGGGTGTGTTATTAAATTCTGAGTTCAGGGATACTAAACTCGACTCGCTACCATGCTCCCTGAGTCAGATAGATTATAATGGAGTTAATAATCCGTCTGCCCAGTCTGGCCTATGGGAGGCAGGTAGCCCTTCAATAGTGAAAAACGAAAATGGCTGTAATTCACTATTAGGTCATGCCACACACATCAGGGCATGACCTACCTTTTACCAACAATGCACCCTGCCCTAGGGCCTACCATAGAGGTGTCTGAAATGTGGCAAAGTGAAGGTTTAGAGACTGGTAAGTAGGTTTCCTTACCAAGTCGACATGGCAATCAGGGACTGCACGCAGGCGCTGCGGTGGCAGGCCTGAGACACATTTTACACGCTGCTTCTGTGGGTGGCACAACCAGTGCTGCAAGCCCACCAGCAGCAGTTAACTTACACGCCCTTGGCACACTCAGTGCACTAGACTAGGGTCTGAACAGTAAGTCAACCAAGCCAATCATGGTAACACCAATCAGTGTAACAATTTAACATAGGGAGCACTTGCACTGTGACACTGATCAGCAGTGGCACAGTGCCCAAAGCAATAATCCAGCAAAAACATCGTAAACAGAGGAGGCAAACAGAAAAAAATGGAGGAGAGACTCATGCCAATGATGCCAGGTCTAACACGTGTCCCCTCCAGCTGAAATGTGGGGAGAACTACCCTTCACCCAGGGAGTCCTCATCACTAAGGCGGAAAAATCTGGACAGACCATCAGCATTGGCGTGATCTGTACCAGGGCGGTGTTCCACCGTAAAGTCCATCCCCTGTAGGGAAATGGAGCACCTCAACAACTTTGGGTTCTCACCCCTCATCTGCATTAACCATCTGAGGGGCCTGTGGTCTGTCTGAACCCGGAAGTGTGTCCCAAACAGGTAGGGTCTTAGCTTCTTCAGCGCCCAGACCACAGCAAATGCCTCACGCTCTATCGCACTCCACCTTTGTTCCCTGGGAAGTAACCTCCGGCTGATGAAGGCTACAGGTAAGTCTCGGCCCTCCTCATTCATCTGTGCTAGAACAGCCCCCACACCATGCTCTGAAGCGTCTGTCTGGACAATGAATTCTTTTGAAAAGTCGGGTGCCTGGAGGACCGGTGCGGTACACATTGCAGTTTTCAGGGTGTCAAAGGCGTTCTGACAGGCGTCAGTCCAGATCACAAGTCTCGGCTGCTTCCTGGAAGTCAGCGAGGTCAAGGGGTGCACAATGTTG